>NW_024080942.1:522209-615917 GCF_003009895.1 Hyaena hyaena
CCTCATCCCGTGGGCGGGGCCGGGGCCTCCTCATCCAGTGGGCGGGGCCGGGACCCCCTCAGAAGACTCCATTCATCACCACATGGACCTTTTGCCTTGTATTTGAGATTTTACTCACTTTTCACCTGAGGCTCAACCCTGAGGGGCCCGGGGGCTCCAGGCGTCCCCGGTCCTTGCCTTCCCCTGTCCTGGATCCCAGGAGGACGCAGGTAGGGCAGAGCCCCATCCAGTTGGGAGAACGGGAGGCTCTTTGCCGAAGGCTTGAAGGCAGAGACTGGCCTCCACCCACACCCTCAGGATTAAATCGGGTCTGTCCCTCCGAAGTCGGCTGGGCGGCAGCGCCCACGGGCTCCTGGCGTTTCCCCTCGGGGAGAACCCTGGGCCTCGGGAAGCCAGCACCTGCCGCCCCCCTCAGCCCCGGGCCGGAGGGAAGGGGCCTCTCTGTGCCCTCTGCCGCCAGCCTCTTCCAGGCCGCCTCCGTCTCTCACCCGCACTCTTCCCTCCTGGCTCGTCCCGAGACCATAGTCCATCCCCCCGGGCGGCCTGTGCGCTTCCTCTTATTCTCCAGGGTCTAGCAGAGTGTGGCACATGGGCGATGAGCAATGGTTGTGGATGGATGGGGGGGGGGGACGAGGGAGGAAGGTAAGTAGATGGGGGTGGATGGATGGGTGGATAGAGGAACCCCCAGCCCAATACATCAAGGAAATGGAGTTTCATGATGAAAGTAGAAAGGCACTGGGGGACTGAGCTGTAGCAGAGGGGAGGGCGGAGTCTCCTCACCGTCACAGGGCACACGGGCCCCAGAGCCGGCCCAGGACCCCAGGGCCCTGCCCTCCCCGCCCAGCTGCCCGCAGTGGTTACGTTTCACCTTGACAAACGGTCAAGATCCACGACTTGATCTTTTGTTGGCCCTAAGGAGGAGCCCTCGCGGGCCCAGGATCTGCGACTCCTCACCTCTGCTCACCTGCACCTGGAGGAAGCACAGTGCCCCTGTCTGTTCTATGGGCTGTGAGACCCCAGACTCAGGACCCAGGGAGGGAAGAATGACAAGGTGATGCCCCCCTCTCAGGGTGGCTGCTCAGAACAAATAAGGCGGGAAGTTTGGAGGGACCAGTGAACGGTGTTCATGTGACATCTGGGCCCCTCTTTCTGCTGAAATTACTCTCCAGGCCCCAGACACCTCTGAGCGGACCCTGTCCATCTCTGTCTCTCGTGTGCCCCCTGCAGCACGGCACATGCCCCTTCGACTCATTCCTACAAGTTCCTAAAACCCGCCTCCCACCATGACGGTGCTCAGACCCCTCCCTGCATAGGGTCTTACCCGACTCCTGTGCCAGGAGAATCTCCAATCCAGGGTGTTTCAAGGCAGGCAGGCAGCCCCAAGGGAGGTGCCCTGGATCCCCGGATTCTTCCATCTGTCCACGTTTGTACACACCCTCCCCCTGTCCCAACATACACACAGCCACA
Source organism: Hyaena hyaena (assembly GCF_003009895.1). Taxonomy (NCBI): domain Eukaryota; kingdom Metazoa; phylum Chordata; class Mammalia; order Carnivora; family Hyaenidae; genus Hyaena; species Hyaena hyaena. The sequence goes on from NW_024080942.1 coordinate 523,677, forward strand.
TGACTCACACAGCAGGGGTGGGGGCCACAGCCAGACCCCAGCTCTTCCGAGCCCCAGGCTGGTGTGGTCTCAGTCAGGTGGGTCCCTGAGGGTCTGGCTGAGCCTCTGATCTCACTCTTCAGAGGGAGTGGTGACAACCCAGGGTCCTTCCTGGACCCTCCCTGGGTTAGGGTCTTGGGACCACCCTGAGGGACAACCCATAGGCTATCATTCCAGTTGGTGTAGACAGGTTGGGTGTAGACAGGCACCATGGCATGGGCCAGAGCTGTCCTTGGCCGTGGCTCTGTGAGCACAGCACAGCCTCCTCCAGGGTCGTTGGCCCTGTAGAGGGGACTACGTGACCCATCGAGCTCCCCCTTGGGGCAGCTCCAGGGCTCCATAAACGAGGCACTGCGAGAGCAGCTGCCTCGAGCTCCAAGGTTTTTATGGGTTTGCCTTAAAGATTTTATTTCCAGAAAAAACCAAAAGCAATTAATCCAAATTACAGAGTAGTCATTTGCAATAATATTTGCTTTAAATATATGTATTTTTTAAAACCCCTAAGCTGTGAGCCTCCAGTGAGTTCGAGGTGAAGGACACCTTGAAATAATTACATTTTTTTGCTTGTTTTATGTTGTGAAAATGGCTTGGTCGATTTAGGGAAAAATTGTAAAATAGTCAGCTGACTCCCTTATGAAGGCAACATTATTTTTTTTCCTCCAGATTCTGCCAGAATAACCACATCGCGATCATTTACCCTCTTGCCTTGAAGGTGGATTTCTTCCAAAAGCGCCTCAAGCATTTGTCCGGCTGCCCCTCACCCCAGCCTTGGCCGGCAAGGGGAGCCACGGCCCTCCCAGCGACACGGCTGATGGGTGACATTTCCCAGCGTCCAGCCAGGAGGACAAGGGCCCAGCATGGTGAGGGTCCGTGTGCCGACAGACCAGCCGACCACCCCACTTGGCTGGATGGGAGGGAGGGGACCCAGGTTCACCTGCCCCCTCCGTTTCAGTGATGATTAGGGACCTTGCCAACTGTGAGGGGCACAGCCCAGAGAGGCTGCCCAGCGAGGGCCCTGTGGCCGGCGAGCATGCATGGCGAGAGGCTTGGCTGCCTGGAAAATGGAAATTTGCTGGAAGATTCTATTGTGCTTAGTAGAGCATCAGAACACCCAGCCACGCTGGGTCAGGACCCCTGGTTTTGGTGCCAGCGCAGCCCCTGGGGGCCGGGGAGTCAGTCCGTAGGCAGAAGCCTTCCTCACTGTTCCCCAGATATTATCATCCATTGTCTCCTCCCCAGATCTGTGAGTTGTAGATATGTCCTCCTTTGGCTTTCCTGTTCATTTCCATGACAGTGTCTTTTGAAGAAGAAACTTTTTAAATTTTAGCAATATACTACTTTTTAAACTTACAAGTACTGCCTTTGTTTCTGTCCTAACAGTAGGTCATCAAGATTTTCTACCGTCTTTTCTCTTAAAAAGTTTATGGTTTAATTCTTAAATTTGGATCTATTTTGAATCTGTTTGTTTTTGCGGTGGCTTTGAGTTTGTTTGTTTTTGTGGCATGAGGTAAGTGTTGAAGTTTTGGGGGGGGTGCGTGTTGTGTGTGTGTGTGTGTGTGTGTTTTGCATATGAGCACCCAGTTTCTCCTGCATCATTTGTTGAAAAGTTGATGATTTCCCCCCTTGAATTGCCTTGGCAACCTTGTCAAAAATTAATTGACAAAATATGTATGGTCTATTTGTGGACTCTGTTCTGTTGATCTATTTATTCTTTCACCCATACCACACTGTCTTGGTTACTGTAGCTCTATAATAAGCCTTGAGATATAGTATGCCTTCCAACCTTTTTCTTCATTTTCAAAATTTGTTCGGCCATTGTAGGGCCTTTACGTTCCCACACAAAATTTAAGACTCACTTGTTGATTTCTCTAAGAAAGCATTCTGGGATTTTTTAAATTGCTGTTGCATTGATTCTACAGATCAGTTACTGGAGGGGCACCTAGGTGGCTTAGTCAGTTAAGCATCTGACTTCAGCTCAGGTCATGATCCCACGGTCTCTGAGTTCAAGCCCCACATTGGGCTCTGGGCTGACAGCTCAGAGCGTGGAGCTGCTTCGGATTCTGTGTCTCCCTCTCTCTCTGCCCCTCTCCCACTCCCACTCTGTCTCTCTGTCTCTCTCTGTCTCTCTCTCTCAAAAATAAAGAAACATTTAAAATTAAAAAAAAAGAAATAGATCAATTACAGGAAAACTGTCATTCTAACAATATTGAACCTTCCAATCCATGAACATGGTATATCACCCCCATTTATTTAGATCTTTAATTTGTTTCAGCAATATTTGGTTATTTTCAGTTTATGAGCCTTACACAATTTTGGTTACATTGATTTCTAAGTATCATAATTTTTATTCTATTATAAATTTTAAAAATTCATTCAGCTGCCAGTTGTTCATTGCTAGCATGTAAAATCCAATGAATTTTTGTACACTGACCTTTTGTACATTGTGATCTTGCTACACTCACTTATGAGTCCTTACAGGTTGTTTTTTTTTTTTTCAGTTTCCTTTGAATTTTCTACATAGATAAATATATTATCTATACCTATTTATTCCCCAAGTGAACCCTGGTGGCTTGTGATTTTCAAGAAATTTATTTTTTTCATCTTAGTTTTCAAATGTATTAGCATAAAGCTGTTCACAGCATTTCCTTATTACCTTTTTATTGTCTATAGGCTTGGTAGTGATGTCTCCTCTTTCATTTCTGACTTTGATCATTTGTGTCTTCTATTCTTCCTAATCAATCTGGCTAGAGGTTTATCAATAAACTTTTTTAAGAACAGGTTTTGGTTTTATTGATTGTTCTCTCTTATTTTTCTTTTTTCTATTTCATTTATTTTTTCTTTGTTATTTCTATTTATTATTATTTTTCTTTTTTTATTTATTTCTGCTTACTTGGGTTTTGACTTTTCCTTCATTTTATAGTTCTTTCAGAAGGGAGCATAGATTTCTAATTTGAAATCTTTTATCTTTTCTAATGAAAGAATTTTTAAGGATTATTTTTAAATTCTAGCCAGCTTTTTTTTTTTAAGTTTACTTATTTATTTTTGAGAGAGACAGAGACAGCATGAGTGGGGGAGGGGCAGGGAGAGAGAGGGAGAGAGAGAATCCCAAGCAGGCTCTGTGCTCACAGCACAGAGGGACCCAAACACACGAGACCACGAGACCATGACCTGGCGGAAACCAAGACTCAGTTAACTGACGGAGCCGCCCAGGCACCCTTAACATAAGAATTTAACGTCACAAGTTTTCTTCTAAGCACTGCTAGGCTGCTTTCCACAAATTTCAAAATATTGTGTTTTTGTTTTTGTTCAGTTCAAAATAGTTTATATTTATCATCGTGTTGGTCTGTTGATCATAAACTCTCTTGGTTTTTATTTTGGCTAAAAAATTATTTATTTTGCCTTCATTTTGAAACACGTTTTTGCTGAGGATAGTCTTCCTTCAGGACTTTAAAGAAGTCTCTCCATTGTCCTCTGGCTTGCATAGTTTCTGATGAGATTTTCTTTTTTTTAATTTTTAGAGAGAGAAAAGCACAAGTGGGGAGAGGTCTTGCGATAGAGAGACAGAGAGAGAGATAATAATAAGCAGGCTTCATGCTCAGCATGGAACCCAATGTGGGGCTTAATCTCATGACCCTGGGATCATGACCTGAGCCAAAATCAGAAGTGGGACACTTAACTGACTGAGCCATCCAGGTGCCCTGGGAAGTTTATATACTTTTCTTTCACCATCTATACATAACATGTCTTTTATTTTCTGGCTACTTGTAAAACTTTCTCTTTACCACTTTAGCAATTTGATTATGATGTACTTTGGTATGGGTTTCTTCTTGGCTTTATTCTGTTTGGAGTTCAGTGAGATCCTGGATCTGTGAGTTTATAGCATTTTTAAATGGAATTTTTAATATCTTCAGCAACTATTTCTTCAGAAACTTCTCTGTGCTTCACTTCTTCCCTGCATCTCAATGATAATGTCTGTTAGATGGTTTCCTGTTTCCCCTCTGGTCATGGTTGCTCTGTTCATTTTTTTCAGTCTTGTTTCCTTGTATATGTCGATTGCTCTCTTAAAAGATCCCACTGATCTTTAAAAACGTTGTTCTGCAGCATCTATTCTATGATTGATCCTATTCTGTGCCTTTTCTCACCTCAGATAATGCATATTTTCCATCTCTAGTTCATTCTGGGTCTTTTCTGTATTTTGTTTCTCCTCCATCTTATTTATGTTTTCTTCTACCTTTAAACATTTTTTAAAGTTTATTTATTTTTAGAGAGAGAGAGAAGGGGAGGGGCAGAGAGAGAGGGAGAGAGGGGATCCCAGGCAGGCTCCACACTGGCAGGGCAAAGCCCGATGCGGGGCTGGAACCCATGAACCATGAGATCATGTCCTGAGCCGAAGTCGGGCACTCAACCGACTGAGCCACCCAGGCACCTGTTGGGGTCTATTTCTAACTATTGAGTAATCTTTTGGTCATGGAACATATATTCTTGCCTTTTTTCATGCCTGGTAATTTAAAAATATTTGTTTTATAATTTCACTTTTTAAAAAGCTGCAGACTGGGTGTCATATGTAAGTGATGAGTCACCGAATTCTCCTGAAACCATTAACGCTACACTATATGTTAACTAGCTTGAATTTAATACTTTTTTTAAAAAGCCGCAGAGGAGCACACATTTTGCCCCACCCGCCCAAACGCCAGCATCTTACGTCACCGAGCACAGTTACACGAGCCCAGAGACTCACTCTGACACCATACGAGCCACTTATCACAGGTGTCATCTGAATCTCACCGATTGCGAACATCTGGGGGACTCTGCGTGCATCTCCCTCTAGCTCCCCAAGAATTTTAGGCTCAGTTTAGGTTCCCCTCCCTGCACCACAGCCGGACACGGACACTCTCCTTGGACAGTGAGCAGGGCCGTCGCGGGTGGGAGTTGGGCTCCAAAGACACACTCTGAGAGCTACGTTGCCTCCCTCTTGGCCGGGGCAGGCGCCCATCGGTGTGGTTGAGGAGCACCCAGAAGCTTCCGGTGCCTCTGATTCAGGATCACATGGCCTCACGCTCTGTTATCAGAGACTTGCTCCTTTATACTTTAAAAAGAAGAAAGCATGGGGCGCCTGGGTGGCTTAGTCGGTTAAGCCTCCGACTTTCGCTTAGGTCATGATCTCGCGGTTCGTGGGTTCGAGCCCCGCGTCGGGCTCTGTGCTGACTGCCAGCTCAGAGCCTGGAGCCTGTTTCAGTCTGTGACTCCCTCTCTCTCTGACCCTCCCCTGCTCACGCTGTCTCTCTCTCTCTCTCTCCTAGAAATAAATAAAACATTAAAAAAAAATTAAAAAGAAGAAAGCAGTCGGAGCCTCACGACTGCTGCATTTCCCGAGGAGAAGGCAGGAAGCAAGCATGGACGGGACACACCTGCTGTTTCCCCTGCTTCTCACGGGGTTTACCTGGTGCCGAGTATGCACCTGAGGCAGCGGCCATGCTCCACTTTGTCTCCTGCACACGCCTGGGGCGAGTGTCACCGTCCTCACCTTACTCCCAACACACACCTGACGCGGGCGCCACGATTCACACACCCTCCGCACACACCTGAGGCAGGTTCCCCATTCCCCAGGTGAGGAGCCCCCAGAAGTCCCTACAGACTCAGAGCTTCTATGTGAAGGCATCTGTCCGGCTTCCCCTCCAGGGAGAACCGCTCAGCCCTCAGACATCACATCAGCTCCTCCAGGGCTGGGAAGAGGGAGCAGAGTCTGGAAGAGGAGCAGTGGCTGGTCCTGGATCTCAGAGCCCGCGCCAGGACTCACCTCCTCCAGGAAGCCTCCCGCCCATCGCTGCACCACTCTGGCCTCCGGGAGCAGCTCCCTCCAATCACTGCCCCCGGGACCTCCAGGTCTCTCCTTATGCCCAGCTGAGGTATGAGGCAAGGGTATTTAGGGAAGACTCTGAGGAAGAATGGGCGTATTTCTGGGAAAATACAAAGTGCCAAGCCTGGTCCAAGAAGAAATAAAAAACTTAAATAGATTTAAAATGGGAATCACGGTTTTCATTTTTCTCAGGAGAAGAGCCTTATGCCAAAACAGTTTACAGCCTCTTCCAGGGACAGATAATCTGTATCTTAAACACATTTTTCTAGAAAATAATAATAGAGGTAAAACAATAGGCTTCATTTTAAGACACTGGTGTCTTTCTTGTTCCAAACCTGGGTGAAGGCAACACGAGGTCAATTCCCCTTATAAACACAGGTAGGAAAACCTCAAATGAAATATTAGTGAACAGGGTCCACAGTTTTAAAATACAAATTCACGAGGTGCCTGGGGGGCGATTGAGCATTGGACTCTTGGCTTCTGCTCAGGTCATGATCTCGCAGGTTCATGGGTTTGACCCTGAGTTGACAATGCAGAGCCCGCTTGGGGTCTCTCTCTCTCTGCACCTCTCCCCCACTCACGCTGTCTCTGTCTCCCTCTAAAATAATAATTAAAAAAGCGCACACTCACCAGAACGGCTAAAGCTGAAGAGACAGTAACTTTAAATGTTGACAAGAATGGGGAGCGGCTGGAGCAGGGTCGGTGGGCGCGTGGGGTGAAGATCTGGCGGCTGCTTATAAATCTAAACGCGCAGGTGCCCCATGACTTAGCAGCCCCACCTCAAGGTGTTTACCCAGGAGAAATGAAAACGTGTGTCCACGGAATGACTTGTGCAAGAATATTCATAGCAATTTTATTCGTAGCATCCAAGAGATGGAGACATCCCACGAGTCCGTCAGCGGGAGGAAGGATTATCAAGGTGAATGGAACAGCACTCAGTAATAACACCAGACAGACCGACTGCCGGTCCACCCAACTCCACGGCGAATCTCAAAACCCGACGTCCATCTGGAAGAAGCCAGACGCAAAGGGCGCACACGGTGTCATTCGGCTTACGTGAGGTTCTAGCTCAAAGCTAATTCACGGTGGGAAAAAAATCAGAGTGATGTTGGCCCCTCGGCAGGTGGGGGCAGGTGGGGGCCGGGGAGGAAGCTTTCCAGGGTGATTGTCTTGCATCTCCGTTGGGGCTTGGGTCACACAGGTGTGTGCATTTGGCACAGGCGTTCTATGTACATTTTATCTCAAAAGGGACAGAAAAGGACCAGGCAGAAACACGGAACTCTAGTGAATGTCTGTGCTGGGGTATTCAGGGGAAGGTGAGCTAAGAATCACAAGTTACCTTGACGTGCCTCTGAAAGAAATAAAACGTGCAAGCGCAGTGATTATAGCCAACACCATATCACACACTTCACCGCTGCTAAGAGACTGAGTATTAATTGTCGTCACCCTGAAAAACAAACGGTAATTATGTGAGGTAATGCAGATACTAGCTAATCATACTGCAATCTATAAATGCATTGAATGATCCATGTCGTACACTGGTTCCATACAGATCAATAAAAATAAATTACCTTTAACAAATTAAAAAATTTTTAAAAAAAGATGAGCCGGTGGATGGATACAGGGACAGATGCGTGGGCAGAGAAGTGATACAGCATGTTTAGTAAAGTATGGATGAAAATGGTGTCAAATGTTAGTAAATTTTACCAGTAATAGAGTAGTCTAAACGGTCATCTAAATATAGGCGTTCACAGTAAAATTCAACTGCTCCATATGTTTGAAAATTTTCATAATAAGATGTTGGAAAGGATACAATGTGAGCAAATAGGTTTATCCCAGGGATGTGGACATGGTTTCAGTTCAGAAAATGACCAGCAACGTCAACAAACTAAGGAAAAGCTAACGGGTGCAGAGTAAGTGCTTGATAAAGGTTATCACTTACTGTCTTTCTAAAGACTCTGAAAACCAGAGCACAAGGAGCTTCCTCAACCTGACAGAGCCGGTCTTCACCCCACCGCCAGCAGGTTGCCCGCGCGACGGGCTCGGAGCATTCTCCTCGTGGTCACGGACACCCGTCTTCCCCGCCGGGCGGCGGCGCTGCGCGGTCCTGCCTCCTCGAGCAGATGCACACAGGAAACAAGGCATCGAAAGGAGAGAATGACCCTATCGTCTTTGGTAAGAATGAAAATACAAAATCCTAAATGACTACGTCAAAATCCTAAATGACTAACAGAGAAACAAGAGCCACGGTGAGAAAATAATGAGTCTGATGAGATTCTAGGTTAAAAAGAGACCAACTTGGGGCACCTGGGGGGCTCAGTCAGTAGGCGTCCGACTTTGGCTCAGGTCGTGATCTCACAGTTCATGGGTTCGAGCCCCGCGTCGGGCTCTGTGCTGACAGCTCAGGGCCTGGAGCTGCTTCTTCTGTGTCTCCCTCTCTCTCTGCCCTTCCCCCACTTGTGCTCCATCTCTGTCTCTCTCTCAAAAATAAATATTAAAAGAAAAATTTTTTAAGTTAAAAAATTTTTTTTAATTAAAAAAATATGAACAGGCGTAAAATGCATCAAACAGATAATGGCTCCGGTTGGGAGGGCACCGCAGGGACGTTAACGGACACGCGCTCAGACCAGAATGACGCACAGTGGCCGAGGCTCTTGGGAGGGCAACCTCACTGCCCACTCACGGAGGCTTTCTGACTTGACAGTATCAGAAATGCCGTTGAGGGGCGCCTGGGTGGCTTGTTGATTGAGCCTCCGACTTCAGCTCAGGTCATGATCTCACAGTTCCTGGGTTCGAGCCCCACGTCGGGCTCTGTGCTGACAACTCAGAGCCTGGAGCTGCTTCAGATTCTGTGTCTCCCTTTCTCTGTGACCTTCCCCGCTCTCTCTCTCTCTGAGAAATAAATAAAGCGTAAAAAAAAAAGTCTTAAAAAAAAAAAAGAAACACCATTGAAAAGGAAAAGACTTTCCCCCCCTGGCACCCCGCAAATTTGCAGAGACGTGGAGGAGGGCCCCGTGTGGGGGAGTGTGTGGGGACAGGAGCCCGGCCTCTGGGGGGCGTGTCCAGGGTTCAGGCGCCCGCCGCGGTAGGACCGCAGGGAGTGTCGTCCGGGACTGTTGCCCCTGCAGACCGCTGCCTCCGGGGACTTCCTCCGGGCAGGGGCACCGTGGCCCCCCTGGGGAGCGGAGGGGACAGGGCGGGACCGCCCACTGCGAAAACCACACAGCCACAAAGGCAGAGGCCCTGTGTCATGTGGCGATGTGGACGGAGCTTTAAAAACACGCTGTCGAGTGGGGAATACACAAGCTATGAGGAGCCAGCAGCACCGGCACAGGGCACATTACACACACGCGAGCATGCACACACACGTACTCACACAACACGCGTACACACAGCGAGTCCAGACACCTAAAGGCAGCCGCTACCCCAGCCCCCAAGCCAAGGGGACTGGAGGGTGCCTAGGGCTGCGGCCCCAGAGCTGCTGGGGCAAGGATGCTCCCGGGGTCCCAGGGATGAGCAGCAGGTGCGGGGCCAAAAGGACCATCTGGCCGCAGGTGCGTGGCCCCAGGTGCGTGGCCGCAGGTGCGCAACCCCAGGTGCGTGACCCCAGGTGTGTGGCCCCAGGTGCGTGGCTGCAGATGCGTGGCCCCAGGTGCGCAACCCCAGGTGCGCGGCCCCAGGTGCGTGGCTGCAGGTGTGCAACCCCAGGTGTGTGACCCCAGGTGCCAGCTGGGGTCACAGGCTTTCTCTAAGGCCTCCTGTCACTACTCCAGCTCCGAGTCCCCTGGGGGTGTGTGTGTGAGCAGAGCACCTGGGTTCTGGGGGTCAGCTGCAGTGTCTAGCCTGCCGCAGGCTTCAGGCGTGGGGACAGGTGAGGGGTGGGATATTTGGGCCACATGACCCCCCTGCTCCCCGCTAACGGCATGAACTCCAGCTCAAACCAGCGCTCCAGCGGGCTGTCCTGAGGGTGGGCAGGGAGCACGCCCTTCACAGTTCCGGGAGGTCAGCTCCCGCTTCATCCCCCCTGCCTGACGCTTTCATCCGGCTCTCGGCTGTTTTCCTGCACTTTCTAGGCTTCTCACATTCTGTTTGACGTGGGGAAACTGAGTCACAGAGCAGCCAGATAATGTTCCCACAGTCCTAGAGCTGGTTCAATTTTGCACCAAGGCTGACTGGCTGCCCCAGACCCACAGCCGCCTGGGGCAGGTGAAGCAAGTGGGGTCGTCGGAGGAAATCGAGGGCAAGTGTTCCTGGGGTGCGGCCTGACGGACACGTGCCTGTGGTCAGGCCCGGCCAACACCAGGTGGACTGTGGGGACCAGCAGCGTCTCTGGGCTGCTCCTGCGTTCCCAGCCTCAGGACCTTTGCACCTGAGCTTCACCCTCTCCTCCTTGTTACTTCCTGCTTTTCCCTCCTATCTCAGCTCAGGCATCACTGCCTCTGGGAAGCCTTCTCTGATTGCTTGGAGGGGAATTAAAGCACAATCTTCTAAAGGTGTTAAAATTGTGGCTTTGAAATATTTGATAAACACACATCAATTTTACTTAGTTCAGTGATTGACGAGGGGGTCAAGAAGGTGTAAAAATGGCCTGAAGGACAGTGGGAGCACTGGCATCCGCAGGCGGTGGGCCGAGGCCGCAGGCGCCTCAGGCAGGGCATGGCGGGGGCACTCCTGTGCACGCCTGCTCTTTCCCGCGGTGCTCGGGGCCTTGGGAGGCACGGACCCCACAGTCGGGATGGGCCAGGATGGCAGTGCCAGCCCGGCCCCAGACGGACGCCGGCTTCCGCTTCCGGTTTCCCCCGGGGGTCAGCCGGCACACCTCGGCCACAGCGCCATCGCCCGTCCTTCCGGAGGCCTTGGGGGGGCGCCGAGGGCGGGGCCTCGTGCTCAGGCGGGGGCAGCGTGGTGGCACCCACACAGCAGGCTGTGTCCTGCTCAACGGCAGCCTGCGCGGGTGTGGGGTGAGAGGCGTGGGCGACCGCAGGAGGTGGGTGAGGTCAGCCCACGTCTGTGGCCCCGGGATCCCGGCTCAGGGGGGTTCTGAGCCGCGCAGGTGGCCCCAGGTTCTGGGCTCCTGACCTGGCGCCCCAGTGAGGGAAGGAGGGGGTGATGGCCCCGAAAAGCCTCCATGCGGAGCTGCATCGGGCGGGATGGGGACCCCAGAGAGGAGCCCCGGGTTCAGGCACCCCGGGAGCTAGGGCCCCTGCAGGAGGGCCTCCCCGGGCCCCACCCCCTCGGTGAGATGCCCACGCCAGGCGCCGGGGTCTGGGTGCGTCACAGACCCACAGGCGTGTGTCAGCCAGACAGCTTTGCCGGGGCCTCCGTGGCTGCGGAGGGGACTCAGGTGCAGCGCCAGCTCTGGACACAGTGGGGACGCTGGTTTCCCGCAGCGGCGAGGCGAGGGCAGGAGCGCAAGGCACCGAGGGGAGCCCGGTCAGGATTCGGGCTGGGGTCTCCCCTCTCTGCCACAGGCTGGGGCCCCCGTGCTCGACCCCCCACGCTCGGGATTGGGCCTGCTGAGACCCAGGCTGGGGCGCTGGTCACCGTGGCCTTCCACAGACAGGGCACCCCACCCACGGCTGTCATGTCCCCCGGGAGCCTGTAGCACGATCAGGCTCCCGCTGACGGCAGGCACCCCCCAGGCTGCCCGAGCTAGCGCCACCCTCGAGCCCGACATCTTTGTGACGGCGCCTCTGAGACAGGGCGTGGCCCAGCCCGCCACGGCTGCCACGGCCCCACGACGCCGGCCCGGCGCTCTGCTCTCACCTGCGTGGTTTCCGTGGCCCCTCTGCTCCCCTCCCGAGAGTCACCAGAGTCCCAGAGCACACTCTGCGTGGGGGGACACACGTCCACCTCTCACAGCTCACCGCCGGGCAGATGACCCCCCTTCTCCGATGGCTCCCCCTCCTCCCAGCACCCCGTGCCCGGAGGGGGCGGCCAGCCTGGAGGAGACGGGGTCTTCACGCGCCCCCTCACCTTGTCCTGGAAGGAAGCTCGGTCCTCCGGCCAAGGGTTCACAGCAGGACGTTTCGCTCCTTGTCCTCAGGACGGAGAGAAACATGTCAACTACCGGCGGTTGTGTGACCGCGGGAAGGGCAACTCTGGCTTCCTGTGAGCTCACGGGAGACGGCGGCGTCACCGCACGCTCCAGCCACACGCCAGTGCCAGGGGGAGGGGCGGCCGGGCGGCAGGGAGAGGGCGCGGCACGGATCGGCCTCGATAGCGACTTCCCTGCGTCTGTCCGCGGTGCCCGCCCTGGGCGTCCCCGGCGAGAGGAACACATACACTTACAAACGGTGTCTGTGCATCTCTGTCACGTGTGCGTGTGGACACGTGTGTGCGCCTCTGCGTGTGCACGCGTCCCCACAGCCTACAACGCACACCTACCCACCTCCGAGGGTCCCCAAGCCGCGGGAGGCTGACGCCCGCAGGGCCAGGAGCCTGCTGGGTGCTCACGGCGGGGCCACTGACGATGCGTCGGCCCACGGGCCACTCAACTCCTGCTCCTCAGGGTCACAGTCACTCACGTTACCAGGACCGGACTTGACATTAGAGTGATTTTCCCCCTGAGGCCTGGGCTTCGCTGTGGTTTTGTTGCAGAAATCTTGAATTTGTACTTGGGCTCCGGAAGCCTGGCTCCTGTGTTTTACTCACCGGGTCTCAGAAATGCGAGCTGTTTTCGAGCTTCCTGCAGGCCGCCCTGCCTCCGCGAGCTCGGGGAGGAAAGGGCTTAGGGAGCCTGATGCGTGGCCGTCGCTTCTGCCCGGGGTCCACGCTCTCAGGCTCCTCTGTGGCCGAGCGTCACTCTGCACTTTACAGTTGGACCCAGACACCCCTGGGACACACAGATCTATGCACCAATGCGCGGAATTCAGCCGGTGTGGACTACAGGGCCAGACATCTGATGCCCGGCAGAGGCGCGGCCCCGAGGCGCCTCGTGAAACTGACCCTTCAGTGCAAGGCGTGTGGCGGCCACGGGCTTGGCGGCGTGAGCTGGGACCCCTAGCCGGCCAGCACCAGTTTCCGCCTGCAAGCCCAGCGTGTCGGAGCCCCAGCCGGCTCTGCACAGCTCATCCCGCAGGGCTCCCCAAGCTCAAGCCCCCGCACCCCTGCGCTGTGGGAAGTGCTTGACGGTCAGGGCCATTCTGAGTAGAGAGCATATTGCAGTAAATGTCCTAAACACTTTCCCTCGTGATCTGTATGGGTCGGCAATAAGGTGTGCATGTGTATATGTGTGTGTGCATGTGTGTATGTGTGTGCATGTGTGCATGTGTGTATGCATGTGTGTATGTGTGTGCATGTGTGTATATGCATGTGTGTATGTGTGTGCATCTGTGTGCATGTGTATGTGTGCATGTGTGTGCATGTGTGTGCGCATGTGTGCACACTCACATGTACAGAGAGAGAGGGACCCAGAGAACTGAAGCAGCTTGAGCCCGAAGGTTGTCTGCTGACGGAGCTCCATCCTTCTTGGCTGGAACTCCATCTTTGTTCTGTCCGTGCCTTCAACTGATCAGACGAGGCCCACCACAGTGTGTAGGGTGGTGTGCTCTACTCAGTCGGCTGACCTAAACATTCATCTCATGTAGAGACATCTTCACAGCCACATCTAGACCAGTGTTGACCCAACGTGTGGCACTGTGGCCTGGTCAAGCTGACCCACGAGGCTGGCCTTTGCTCACCCCTTGCAGGCTTGGCCCTGCCCTGGACCCCACGGGAGGGCTAGGTGTCCCGAGCTCGGGCTGTGGCTAAGCTCATGTAAGCGAATGGATCACTGGCGGGTTGGCTTGGGTGCGCATAAAGCTGTTCACGTTTCAAACGATGCTGACACCACGACGGTGAGGTCGGCGCGGAGAGGAAGGGGGGGCGGGAACGGGGAAGCGGAGTTCGGGGGCACATTTCTGCGCTCTGAGCACAGCCTATGGGCAGGGAAGCCCCACAGCCTGCCCTGGAGGGCACAGGGGTGTCCCCAGCAGGGAGAGGAGGGGAGGAGCCTGGTGCTGCCTGAGGCCACCTTCTCCGTGCGCCCCAACCCCCAACCCCCTCCCGTCACCCTGCCCCCGCAGACCGCCCGAATCACCCCGTCAAGTGCTAGGGCCACACAGGGAGACTTGGGCCCCGTGCACCGAGGCCAAGAGCAGCTCACACCCGCAGAAATGTCGGGCACGTTCATTGCCGATGCGTGTGCGTGTTTCCGTTGAGGGTGAGAAATCCGTGGTTTCCGCGGACGGCCAGCCGCCCCTTTTGCGCAGCCTCCGTGCACGGCTCCTGTCGGCTCCTTGCTTCTGAGCGAAAGGCAGAGACCTCCTGGCAGGATGGGCGGGGACGGGGGACTGGGGACCGCGCCTGGGGAGGGGCGCCCCCGCTCCCAGGTCCCAGGCACCCCCAGGACCCCGAGGCGCCCACACAGCCTCCTGGTGCGGCCGGAGCCCCGGGTGCTGGAGACGCTGCCCATTGCGTGTGGACACCGAAGCCCGTGAGCAGCCACCCGCTGGCCCCGGAGGGGGGGGCGGGCTCTCAATCGCGGGGACATCAGCCTCCCTGCGTGTGGCTGAGTGAGGTCCACACTTGCCTCTGGCGGCGCCTCCGCCCTTCCCAGCCAGGGAGCCGCGACCCTCGCTGCGGGAAGCTTCGGGGTGGCCCGCGGTCACACAGCCGCCAGGTGTCTGGTCCCTTGCTCACGGCGACTGTCTAGCTGTCCCTCTGCTCAGAGAGCCCACTTGCCCCCGTTCTGCCCACAGGAAGAGAAAGGTAGTGTTAAGCTTGCTGTGAGGACTGGGGAGGGGTGTGGTCACCTGTGGTCACCTGTGGTCACGCCCCGCCCTGCTGGCCGTGGGGGCCGCCCGGCTGGGGACGCTGACGGGACAGCAGTGTGGGGGTGCAGCCGCCTCTGCTGGGGGGCTCTGCGGGGTTTGCTGCTGCTGCGCCCCAGCGCTCTCTCTGAAGCCCACCCCTACCTCCAACCTTCGGACCTCCTGGCCCGGAGGAGCCCCAGGGCCGGCCCTCAGGTCCGCGTGGGGCCCAGAGCCCGTGCTGGAAGGTGCTTGCCGGGGACCTGCTCCCACTTCGCCTGGGGTTTGGAAGCATGGCTTTCCTGAACTCACAGGTTTTTCTGGTTAAGAGCCTTACCTCCCACGTGCATAGGCCAAAGCCAATATTTTCAGATCTTTACAGAGTCTTACTTCCACTCTCTGATTGATGGTCCCGGGGATGAGTTTTATGTGAAACATTCTCTGAGCTCCCTGTGAGATAAAAGGCTGCCCGCTCTGGGGGTGCATAGTCCCCCTCGGCCCGTATGTCTTCATAAAGCTGCATTTTCGGCCCCGCGGCTGCCGAGGCAGGGGCGGGGAGGCTCTGCTCGCTGCCCGGACCACCTCATCCGCTCTGCTGGGCCTCCAGCCTGAGGGCCACACATGAGGGGCGCTGAGCTCCTCCACCTGCTGACCGTGCAGGGGTGCGGCCACGCCCGGCAGGCAGTGCTTCCACCGAGACATGCGGCCCTTGCTGCATATCACTGGCTCCAGAGACATGGTGGCCGGAAGGGGTCCCGCCTCTCCACAGCGGGGTCCCGGCGCAAGGACAGCCTGCTCTCTGTGCCCGCTCCCCTCCAGCCTCTGGCTCACAGCCCATGCCCCGACCCCCATGCAGCCGGGCATTCCACGATGTAGCCCTCCACTTGGTCCACATTGGGGGTGCTTCCATGCTCCAGGCCCTTACGGACTCCGAGGCACCCCAGTGCAAGGGACAGCACTGTCCCGTGTTTCCGGGCGGGAGGGCACCTGACGCTGCAGGCTCCTGCCCGACAGTCCCGGGGCACCAGCCGGCACAGAGCAGCCGCTCGCTCAGCTCCAGTCTGGTAATCAGACAGGTCCAGGCCCCCCGGGGGCAGGGGGAGGCAGCAGGCACCCCTCCATCCGCGTGCTCTTTCTGGCCGCTGCGGGGCTTGTGTGTGAGGCGAGCCGGTATCATGGTGCAGAAGGGGGAGGCACAGGGGGCCCCACACCTGCCCCCTCCCCGCCTCCCGCACTTCCTCGCAGCCCCAGCCGCCTCTCGCTCCGGAGCGGGCCGTGCTTGTTTTGGCTGCCGAGTGGCCATCCTCGGAGACCCAGCTTGCATAACTGTGAGGTATCCGCTTTCTCCGCGGCCGCCTCTCCGCGAGGCCTGAGATGGCCCTGCGCGGGCGGGCCGGCCTCCGGCTCCCTACCCCAGGCTGGGGACGGGTCCTTGGTGGTGGCCCCTGACCACGGGAGGCAGAACGAGCCCCCGGCCTCTGGGAGCCAGGAGCAGCCGTCTCTGACCCGGTTGGCGGCACGGGCCGTGGGCCGCCTCCGCCCTCTGACCCAGCTGGCCGGCACGGGCCACGGGCCGCCTCCGCCCTCTGACTGCATCCCTCCTGGCGTCATTCCGGGCCCCGCCAGCACTGTGGGCCTCAGGTCAGGAGATGACTGCCGGGGGGGCCGATCCCAGAGCGCTCGGACAGATGTCCTTGCCACCAGCCAGGCCCCCTTGAGAGTGGTGTCCGGCGCCCTGGCCGTGGCCCCAGGCCCTCGACCTGGCCAGCGGCCCATGTGTGAAGACTCTGTGGTCCTGTGCCCTCAGGGCCCCGCCATCCTCTCCCTTCGGCTGCTGCCGCCAAAAGGTGGGGCGAGGGAAACAGGAGATTCGAATAATGGGCGAGAATTATTCTGCCTTCGTGTGAGCTGGAGCCGGGCCCCGCTCCCTGCGAGGGCGATAACGGGGGCCCCGCGTCTTACATTTCCGCGCTGCAAGCCGGGCCGGCCGTGACAATGAGTGCATTGTTCCGGGCGTCGGGCATTGTCACCGGGTGATAGGCGGGATGACACGCACTAGGAAGGGAAGATGAGGCCTGGACACTCACCAGGAGGAGGTCGGGCACATGCCCGCTGCTGCACACATGCGGCCCGGAGGCAGCTCCGCCCACAGCTGGACACGCGCCCATGGGAAGGCTCCCGGGCACCCTCGTAGGGGGGAGAATGGGGGCAGAGGTTTTCATTTTTGACAAAACCGTGAGGCTGGAAGCGGCACTGGCTTCCCTGCCCCGAGCAGCTCAAGGTCCGGGCGCCTGGGACCTTCCTCAGCTCACCTCCCGGGAGAGCAGCGGGCACAGGCCAGGCCCTGCGCCAGGGGAACCGAGCACAACAGTGTTCCAGGGACCCGGGTCTTTGCGCTCCCCCTGGGGCCAGGTGGGGACGGGGCAGTGCCCCCAGGAACCTTCTAGGAACAATGAAAAGTGAGCAGCGCCAAGCAGGGTCTCGCCCACCGCGCCCTCCTCCCTCGGTGTCCTGCTTCAGGCCTGGCGTGCAGGGGTGGGGGCAGGGGAGCCGTCTCTCTGTCCTCGCAGGGCCTGCCCAGAGCCTCGCCTTGCTCATCCAGGGCCAGCCGTCCAGACTGCCCCTCGGGGCACGGCCTCTCTGTGCTGGCCCCGGGAAGCGTGTGAGGAAACCCGGGCCTGACCGCTGGCCCCAGCTCGTGCCCGCGCCCGGGACCTCAGGCTCTGATGTCACCTTCCTGGCGCTCGTGCAGCCCTCGTCATGGACCCCAGGAGGCGCGTCGACGCGTGCGGCCCCTCGGCTGCAGCCCCTCCCCGAGCACCCGGGGTGGGGGGGATGCACCCGGACATGGACTCAGGGGTCCAGAAGCCGGGGCACCACCCCATCCCTGTCCGTGGGGCCTCTGCGAAGCTGGAGAGTCAGATGCATTTCCTTGGGTGCAGCCGATGCCGTCCGTCTGCTCTCGGCACTGGGGCTGCCCGCCCCGCCCCTCGGGCCGTGTGTTCCGGGGGGTGGCAGCCCCTGTGAGGGAGGGCAGACGGGGCAGGGGCAAGGATGGGGCCTCCCCGGGGGAGGTGCGGGCCCCAGGGCCCCTCCCGGGCGGCCTGGACTCCAGCAGCCACTGGTTCTCTTCTTATCTGCCCTGGATTCCCGGAGCCTAAACTCTTAAGCTCCCGTAAATCCGCTCTCACATGGAAGTCAGCGAGCCGTATAATATGTAAACTGTCCCTGGTCGTACCTCATTGGTGTACAAATTCTCCCTGCAGGCACCCAGGCCTCCGACGCCTGTCTTCCAGCCACCCTGTGAGCCCCAGCCCTGGGGCGAGGAACCAGGAACGTCCACATTCGGGGACGGGCAGGGGGCAGGATCGCGGGGAGGGGGTACAGTGTCCCCCTGCCCGCTGCCTCCCAGGGAGCAGAGGAAGGGGTCCAGCGCTCTGTCGGGGGCAGGACACTGTGGCCGCTCAGCGTGTCCTCCCTCATGCTCACCTCCGTCCTGGGCGGGGAGCCGGCCCCCCACACGCAGCTCCCTCAGCCGGAAAGTCCTGGGATCTCAAAGGTCCCACGGGGGTCTTTAAACCTCAGGGCTGAGGATGGGAGGGGGCGCTGGGCCAGGGGTCCCCGGACGCCTGCGGCTCTTCGGTGCCCACAGCACGACCGGGCCTTCCGTCCGTGCAGGCGCGCGGAGCTGCAGCGGGAGCAGCGGCTCACGGCTCTGGTGCCACCCCTGTGTCGCAGCGTCCAAGTGTGGAACCCGGCCTCGCGCGGGATGTGCAGTTCCCTGGGGCCGTCTGCTCGGCCGCCTGCGGAGCGAGTAGATCCTCACTGCACGCAGCAGGGCCGTGGCTTCCATCCCCCTGCACACCCCTTTGCTCACTGCCCCCCCACGTTCCTTGGCAGCCATGTGACCCCGTGAGGGTCAGAGCAGCCCCCAGACCTGGGGGGTCCTCCCACCAGAGCCTGTGAGGTGAACAAACGAGTGAATGAATGAGTGAGCGAGTGCACGTGGTCATCACGGCCAGGTCAGCTGAAGCCCCTTTGGGCAGAGGGCCCGTTCCTGCTGGAAAGGTGAGCAGGTGGGGACCCCTTTCCCTGTGTGTCTGTGTGAGGGTGGCCTCCCCTCAGTCTCGCAGAAAGGAATCTGCAGCCTGGCCCCCAGCGTGCCCGATGGACTGAGGGGGGTCTCTCACTCTCCTGGACCTGGGCTTGAGGCCACGGGGAGACGGCGGACACAGGACCAGACCCAGAGTGACACGGGCTCTCTCTCGGGCTTCCTCCTTCCCCAGGGGCCGCATGGCCCTGCGTCGGCAGGCAGGAGCCTCTGCCCCAAACCTGATGGAACTCAGTGCTCCCGGAGCTGGAACAAGGTGCTCCCGGGGCTGGAATGTGGTGGTGATGCTCCCGGAGCTGGAACAAGGTGCTCCCAGAGCTGGATTGTGATGCTCCCTAGAGCTGGGACGAGGTGCTCCCAGGAGCTGGGACGAGGTGCTCCCGGAGCTGGATTGTGATGCTCCTGGAGCTGGAACGACGTGCTCCTGGAGCTGGTGCCAGAACGGCTGCCTCGTCCCCCAGCACCCCTGGGTTGGGGCCGGTGCGGGAGGACAGCGGTGGCCCCCAGGAGGAGGGGCGGCACTCACCCCCTTACCGAGGGAGCATCGAGACGCAGCAGCCCCGTGGCTCTCCCGGGGCCGCAGGGAGCTCGGCCCACACACAGAGCCTCCGTAGGTGAGCCTGTGACTGGCCGACACCCCGCGGGCCCCGTGGGGGTGTCCAGGCGTAGATCATGGATCCGGGGGACAGCTGGGTGGTGGGCGCACAAAGGTGCCTTCCCTGCGCATCCGCTGCTCCCTGCCTGACGTCCCCCTCACCCTGACAGAGACTCTCTGCATCTGGTTCCCACCATGAGACACGGCTTTGCGGGTGCCCCACAGTCGCGGCCAGGATCGCTCCTGGAACCTTCTGGAAATCTCCGGCACCTGGGATTTAAGAGCAGGAGAACTGAGCACCGTGAGGGGACACCACGGGGTGTGGGCATTGCCGAACACTGTGCCCCGAGCACACGGAGGAGCCCGACTCCAAAGTCACATGGGCTGACCTTCCACATGTGAGTGACCAGTCCACGGGGCCAGCAGAGGCCCTCAGCGGGGGGACAGCAGAGCAGACGTGGTCTGGGCTCTGCAGGTCACAGCGGCCAGAACAAGGGGCACACCCGGGCACACCTGGGCACACGTGGCCTCCGTGCTCCAAACCCTCCTCTCAGGCAGAGCTGGCCTGCCTACAGCATTTCCATTCTGTCTTGCCCCCAAATGTTGCTTCACAGATTTTGTTTGTGACCAAAGGGATGGGAAAGGGTGTGAAGGGCTTTCTGTCGAGGTGTGGGGTGTGGGGTGTGGGATGGGGCGCCCGGGGGCTCAGATGGGTAAGTGTCCAGTTTCACCTCAGGTCACGATCTCTCAGTTTGTGGGTTCGAGCCCCGCGTCAGGCTCCGTGCTGACAGCCCAGAGCCTGGAGCCTGTTTCGGATTCTGTGTCTCCGTCTCTCTGCCCCTCCCCTCACTAGTGCCCTGTCTCTCTGTCTCTTAAAAATAAACATTAAAGGGGCGCCTGGGTGGCTCAGTCGGTTGAGCGTCCGACTTTCGCTCAGGTCATGATCTCGCGGTTCGTGGGTTCGAGCCCCGCGTCGGGCTCTGTGCTGACTGCCAGCTCGGAGCCTGGAGCCTGTTTCAGTCTGTGACTCCCTCTCTCTCTGACCCTCCCCTGCTCACGCTGTCTCTCTCTCTCCTAGAAATAAATAAAAAAATATTAAAAATAAATAAAAATTTAAAAAAATAAACATTAAAAATTTAAAAAAAAAAAACCCATATCTTAGAAATAAGAAACTGGGCCCAGATTCCCTCCTTGGTGTCCCGGCAGGCAGCGTCGGAGGAGCTCAAAGCCAGAGGAAGGCCCCCTCCCCACGGGGCCCTAGCCCGCCCCGGCCCCAAGCCCTGATCTCTTCCACTAGACGGGGACGCCCGGCTGACAGGAGGGTAGAGCTGCAGACGGGAGGGTTGGACCCACAGCCCCTCCCGCCCCGCCCCAATCGCCAGCAGCCTCGCCCGCCTGACACCCCTTGGCCCCACACCCCCCAGGGGAGCCAGAATTAGAAGCCAGGCCTGGTACGATGCTCCGTATGGGCTCTACCAGGGACTGGGGAGCCACTTTCCCTCTCCACGCTGTAGCACCCCAGGGGCAAAGTGCTGAAGATGACCTAGAGGTCAGAACACTGCTGTCCTTGCCATCAACACCACCACCATGGCCACCACCACCACCACCATCACCATCATCATCATCTTCATCATCATCACCAACATCACCGTCATCATCACCATCATCATCATCATCTTCACCAACATCACCGTCATCATCACCATCATCATCATCATCTTCACCATCATCACCATCATGACCACCATCACCATCATGACCAGCATCACCATCATCATCACCTCCATCACCATCATCACCATCGTCACCATCATCACCATCGTCACCACTACCATCGCCCTGATCATTGTCACCTTAACAGTAGCAGTAGTAGCATCAGCCACCATTAAGAAAACAGAGTATTTAAATAAAAATTTTTTTTTATAGTTTATTTATTTTGAGACAGAGACAGAGCGTGGGTGGGGGAGGGGCAGAGAGAGAGGGAGACACAGAATCTGAAACAGGCTCCAGCCTCCAAGCTGTCAGAATAGAGCCTGACGCGGGGCTCGAACCCACGATCTGTGAGATCTGACCTGAGCCGAAGTCGGACGCTTAACCGACTGAGCCACCCAGGCACCCCTAAAAATTTTTTTTAACATTCATTTATGTTTTTTGAGAGAGCACAAGCAGGGAAGGATCATAGAGAGAGAGGGAGATACAGAATCCGAAGTAGCTCCAGGCTCTGAGCTGTCAGCACAGAGCCCGACGTGGGGCTCAAACCCATGAACCACAAGATCATGACCTGAGCTGAAGTCGGACGCTTAACTGGCTGAGCCACCCAGGGGCCCCAAAAACAGTATATTGAACGGAATAGAAGAGGATTTTGTTTCTGTTATTTTTCGCGGGGTGGTTTGGTGACAGGAGGAACGTCTCGGGCAGAGCAGGGCGGCGAAGGAGTGTGCAACGGGGGAAGGAGCCTAGGATCTGGGCTGAGTGCTGTTCTCAACTTATTACATGGTTTTGGAAAGTCCTGAGCTTGACATTCTGACTTGTAAAGCCGTGACCCTGACAGGGTGGGTGTTGACATAGGGGCCAGCAGCCTTCTCTATGTTCCCTTGGGACCTTTAGGTATGGTGGAAAGAGATCAAAACACTACTCAGGAGCCCATTTCTCCTCGTCCCTCACTCTTACGTCTACAAGCCGTGGTTGTCACATAAGCAAACATACAGGGGCCTAAGAGGTGGGAAGAAGACAGTCTGGGAGGGGCCTTGAGTTGTGGGAGCCGCGGAGCTTCCTGGCTGCCTCCCGTACAGCCCTCAGCAGGTGCGATGAAGCCTCCACCACGACATCTCCAACGGGGTCAGACTAACGGAGCCCCAGGGAAAAGCCTATTCCCACTGAGAAAGGTGAGACCAGATGACTTTTGGGAAATACTCTCTTCTGCTCTGGCCAGGCACCAACGGAAAAACCGCATGCCAGCTTTGTGGGCTCACAGGCCACGATACCACTCCACCCCACCCCGTCCAGCTCCTCACCTCCAAGCTCTCTAGTCCCCTGCTGGGTGGTATTGGGAGAAGAAACAGGACAGTTTTTATTTTAAAATTCGGGAGGGTAAAGGGACCTCAGGAGAACTAAGTCTTCTGCGTTTCACTCCAGGTGGTGAAATATCAGTCCAGGTAGATGGTGATGTGCACCAGGGCCCATCACCAAGAAATCGACAACTCGCTATGCTGAAAATCCCTGTCAACACATCAAGAGGGAATTAAAAAAAAAAAAAAAAAAAAAAAGCGCTCAAACACCGACAAGAAAGGGAGAGAGGAGGAACAGGAAACCAAGTAACAAGGAGCAGAGTTAAGATGGAACACACTGCTTTAAACGTAAACCATCCAAACACACCATCTGACAGGCAGAGATTGGACTTAACAAGTGACCCGACTACCCGCTGTCTTCACAGGCACTGTGTGCTCCCTTTAAATATAAGAAGTTTGACAGCAAAAATGTAGGAAGAGATTGTATACCACGCAAATATTAAATACACACACGTGTTGAAAAGTGGGTATATTTCACGCAGGCTGAAATTTCATGTAGTCCTGCCTTTAAGACTTTTTCCTCCCTCTGCCCCTCTTCCCTTCTCCCTGCATCCTGCCTCATTCTCTCCTTCCTCCACCGACCCACGGCGTCTACCCTTCTATTCTTTCCTCCAGGTGCTTACAACCCTATAAACCACATGTTCACTTACATAAAACATTCAGAGATATGCGTGGGAAAAGTGCCATTGCTGTCTTTACCAAAAAAAAAAAAAAAAAGGAGATCATTTTATAAACACTCCTCTGCATTTTGTTCCTCTCCCAATATCATTTTGGGAGAATTCCACCCAATCGATGTGGAAAAATTCCCTCTAGGCATAGTTTATCCAACCATTGCTTTATTGATGGCTCTTAGCTTTGCACCCAGTATTTTACTCCCAAGCAATGCTAGCAACATCCCTGGAAGTAGAAACAAGCAGAAACATCACGATAATCAAGTAGGGGTGTTGACGCTTGCGTGTCCCCTTGGGGCAGGGGCCCTAGACTGTCTGCCCCACACCGTCTCCACGTACAAGGGCTCCAGCTGCAACAGATGCCCGGCCTCGTATGGGCAGTGCCTGCTGGCCCCCGGGGCAGGGCTGCACTCACGTTCATCCCTGTCCTCAGCCGGGGCTGACCGTCTCAGACCATCTGAGACCCGCATCTGAAATGCAGATTCCAGGGCCCTGCCGACTCGAACTCCGGCATGGGGCCCAGGCCGCTCCCTTCAGTACAAACTCTGTGGATGGATTCAGCCTCAACCCATAACCCAGGGCTTTCTCAGGAGAAGGGGTTGGGGGAGAGCCACTTGATAGATTCGCCACCAGGGCCACAAATGACTCTAGAATAAACGGCCCGACGTGTCCAGAGGCTGCACTGTTTTGTTTTTTATTGAACATCCTGCTGGCGCCGAGGGGAGAGCTCACTGCCCCCGCCCAACCCCTGCCCACGGCCCCTCAGAAGCACCGTCTTTGAACCACGGCTCTCCCAAACTCCTTGAAATCTGCGGAGGTGACCCACATCTGCTTGAAGCTGCTCAGGGAGGTGACGATGGAGGCCCCGATCCATGTGGAGAACCACCTGTCCGGGGGGGCCGTGATCTTGATGGCGGTCCCTTTGGAGGCCAGCTGCTCCAGCTCCCTCAGGAGGCGGTCGTCGAGGCCCTGGAACAGGGTGGTGCCCCCCGACAGAACAATCTCCCCGAACAGCGTCTTCTGGATGTCGGTGTCACACTTGGCAATGCTGCAGGAGACCATTTTCGAGAGGCCCGGGCTGTGGACCCCCAGCTGGTCGGGCGCGAACAGGGCCTCGGGCGCCTGGTGCAGCTGGTCCCCGATGCGGATGATGTTCCCGTCTGGCAGCTTGTACTCCCTCTGGGTCTCCTCGGGCCTCCGGGAGAGCTCCTTCTCGGGCTCCAGGGCCACATAGCACAGCTTCTCCTTGATGTCGTCTACCAGGGCCTTGTCCAGCACGCACGGGAAGGCCCGCCCGCTGGCCAGCAGCAGCCGGCTGAGGTGCTCCGTGACGTCCCTCCCTGCCACGTAGAGCTTGGTGACCGCGTGGGGCAAGGAGTACCCCTCGAAGATGGGCACGGTGCAGGTGACCCCATCCCCGCTGTCCACCACCAGGCCCGTGACGCAGGCTGAGGCGTAGAGGGCCAGCACGGCCTGGTCCGACAGGTAGAAGGCGGGCACGTTGAACTTCTCGAACATCACCTCCGCCATCTTCTCCCGGGCCTCCCTGGGGTTCAGGGAGGGCTCGGTCATGAGCACGGGCCGGTCGCTGGCCTTCACGCCCAGCTCCCACTCAAACAGATGCTTGCAGAGGGTCTCCACGTCCTCCCAGCTGGTGACCAGGCCCCGCTCGATGGGGTAACGCAGGTGTAGGGCCTCCTGCCTGTGCAGGGCCTCCTCCCCCACAAAGTACTTCTTCTGAGTGGCCCCTGCCGAGGGCATCTTGAACTTGAGGTGCCCCACGATGGAGCTGATGATGTGGCGGGGCCCGATCTCTCCGGACAGGCCGGCCTTGCAGAGCCCGGAGCCATTGTCGAAAATCACAGCTGGAGAATCCAGCACGTGTGGGTTAAACATGACTGCGCATCCTTCTCCGGGCTGCGCCTAAACAAAGACAGAACTCTCCGGAGCTACTTTGTGATGCGAGAGGCCGCTCTGGAAGTTCTGGGGGCGCGGGGTTCCGCAGCTCCCGGGAGGTGCTAGCAGGTGGCCCCAGAGCCCTCCATCCTCCCCGCACATCTGCTCTGCTCTCGGACGGTCCGGGGCCCGCAGCCTCCGGGGCAACGGTCCCACGTGTAACAATTGAGCCAAGGCAGCAATTGTCCTCAGCCGGCCGCATAGGGCCTTTAGGGAGTAGAGGCTCGGCGTCCCCAGCGCTCCCTCCCTGGTTGAGACCCCAACAGTCGCAGGGAAAGCCAGACCCACAGGCAGCGTTGAGAGGCCTGTTCCAAGGCCCAGCCTTGGAATCACGCGAAGCGGCCCAGCCTGGGCCCACCCAGGGGACCGACCGGTGCCTCTGGCCCAACGAGCTGGCGTTCATGGGGTGGCAAAAACACACTTCCCTTTGCATGGGTCCAGGTTGGAGGGCCAGTGCCCAGAGCCCATCACCACAGGAACTCAGAACGTGCAGACTCCTCCAGGAAGGCCTCAGGGACTTTTCTTCCCTTCATCCCGTGAGCCCTGGCTCTCTATCCCATAGAATAGGGGCTAAGCAGAGCTGTCCGGGCCTGCTGGCTGTCTCTCCAGGCGTGCCTGTGCCTGCTCTGGCTCGAGGTCAGGGCCCCTCATTGCTCTGTAGCCCTGAAGGCACAGGCATGGAGCAGTGGGGTTGGGGCACAACCTCTGAGGACGGGGCTTGAGGTTTCCAGAGTTGGGGACACCCCTGTCTCCAGACCGTCTCACAGCTGGCCATGCCCACTGAAGCATGTTCAGAAATGACCAGGTCACCACATCTGAGGCGGGCGGCAAGGCTGGACGGTGGCCAGGCCACGTGGGATCCCCCACGTGGGGGGCGTGGGATTACCTGATGGTCCCTCCCCTCCCAGCACATCCAAAATCAGCCTCGGGTCCAGCTCCTGCCCCGTCCAGAGCCCCCCAGAGGACCCCCACCCCCCAGACCTTCTGGCCTCCTGTCGACCCTTTGAAACCCACCAGCAAAAATCGTAACGTGCTATTTTGTGGTGTAGATGCGTGGTGTATACATGTTGGGCAGACAAGTGACAGACATGTGACTTCTTGGGCACCTTTGGGGCTGAGTCCTGGGTGAGAATCGATATGAACTTGGCATTGTTGGACATTTTCCCCAAAGGACACCTCCATGTAGGAACTGAGTCACAAGCCCAATGGGGTTGATGCCTCATCGTCAGCTACCCCCACCCCGTGATTTGGGGGCTCCAGCATTTGGGGACGTATGTGCCCTGGCTGGCAGCTGCGGGTGAGGGGACGGTCAGCAGAGGGCTGTGCCTGGGGGGTTCCAGCCTCTGCTTACATCACAAAAGGCCTGTGTACCCGGGGTCTCAGGCTTTGCTAGAATCTTCTCAGTGTTGCCACACACTCCAGGCAGAAGCAGGAGGAATATGCTCTCAGAGTTTCTAAATTTGGGCCCCCAAAGTGGCCCACGCGGGAGGTGATGTAACAGTGCGCGTCACTTTCACACGCCGGGTGGAGGCACACGTGGGGCACGGGGCAGGCGGAGCCTGGGGCATTTGCAGGAGGGACAGAGAAGGAGACAGACCAAGGCAGAGGCACAGCCTGGCCAGTGGGGGTGGGGGTGTTCTGTGGCCCCTGGGCACCCTGTTGCTGTGACAGCACAGTAACCGTGTCCCAGAGGCCAGCTGCCTCTGACCCAGGCGCAGGCCATGCGAGCACACGGAAACCACGCCCTCGGCCCCCGTCACATCTGGGACACTCGACCTGTTGCCAGACCTATAACTCGGCAGTTCTCCGTTCCTCTGTGGCCCCGCCAGCCCCACACAAGCTCAGGCCCTCGGGGGCAGAGCTGGGAACGGAGGGGCCAGCCGTCAGCACAGTGCTTCTAGCAAAGTCATCTGCGTATTTCCAGAACCCCTCCTCTGAAGGTTTTCAGCCTCTCTGCTGAGCCGGGGGATCGCCCTTGGTCATGGGTCTGGCAACTCCCAGCCCTGCCTGTCCCAGCTCACGACAGCCGTGGCCGCTGGGTAGCTGCACGCCCGGCAGAGCGGCCCAGGGAAGTGGTCCTCACTTCGATCTCCTCCACCCGCTTGGGAGAAAAGGCCGCCCCCCCGCCCCCCCTGCCCGGAATGCACCTTCCCCACGGCTTGTCACGTGTACGTGTGGCGTCCAAGCCTGGCCCTGGGCTCGGCGGAGGCTCTGTCCACCATCAAGGGTCTAGTCTGCCTCACAGATTGTCCGCCTCATGCAGAGGAGACCCACCACCGAGAAGCAGGGTATTCTCTCGGGGGCGGTACCACGTGGCCGCTGAGAAAATCAAGTGGGCTTATGAGCTGCAGCCTACGTGATGTTGTGTCTGTTTCAAGCTCACAGCTGGGGACAGAGGTCCCGCCCCGTGGTGCCCCGGTGCCCGGGAACCCTGCCCCAGCACTTCCTCCTCTCCGTGCCTGTGGTCCACTGCCGAAACGCCCCAGCCCTCCCACCCCGGGCTCTGTACGTCCAGGAGGGACCCACGCATCCCGTGCCGGTGTCCACGTGGGAGCCACGGGCGTCCTTGCCACGTCAGTGGATGCGATGCTCCGTGTGGCTGAGCCTTTGCCGGGAAGGTCGCGTTTGCTATGAACACAAGGACGTTACCCCTCTTCAAACTCCGGTCAGAAGCCGGCCGTTCTGAGGCTGCCCCGCCCCCACCGCAGCCAGCCATGCCTCGTAAATCGCTTGAACAAGTTTATGGGCGAACTGGCTGTAACTCCATCTCCCTCCGCAGGGCAAGGCTCGCCACTGTGATTGTACCGGAGGGCACTCGCTTCCGTCTTATACAGGAAGGCTGGCTCTTATTTCTGGTCCAGCAGTCATGCCCAACGGCAGCCTCACCAGCCCTCGTACGCCCCCGTGCCCCCCGCCTCCCACACCCGTGGTAGGAGGTGCACAGCTGCTGGAACGTTGCCAGGAGTTTAGAGGGGGATGGGCAACCCTGGATCTGCCCAACGCCCTGCTTCTTACTGCCCTGGTGCAGCGAGACTAGGGACCCAAGTCCTGGGCCGGGGGCTGCCCTGGCTGGCCCATCGTCCCTGCTACCACCTGCCACTGGTGCCCAGAGCCTCAGCCAATTAGTGACCAGAAGGCTGGCCTCGTTAGTCATGGCTGACATCTGGCGGCCAGACCCTGTTTGCTGGGGTCTGGGCCGGTGCCGACCGGCAGCCCGAGGGGCAGGGTGAGCACTGCTCCTGCAGGACACGACTGTGTACACGTCCACGGAGGGTGGGCAGGTCCAGGGCCGCAGGTGCTTGAGGGTCCCCCCACTGTCTTCTCTTCTACCTCCCAGTCATCTCCTGGGAGCCCAAAGGCCTGAGCACCCTGCTTGGTGCCCTGGCCCTTTTGACTCTGAGATGGAACTTGTGTCACAGAGCCACCCACCCACTCTCCATCCATCCAGTAATATCCCCATCCACCCAACCACCCACCAATCCATCCATCCACCATCCATCTGTCCATCCAACAATCCACCCACCCACCCATCCATCCACCCGTCTACCTATTCATTTATCCATCCATCCACCATCCATCCACCAACCCATCCATCCATCCACCCATCCAGTAATACCCCCATCCACCCAACAACCCACCATCCACCCATCC
This sequence comes from Hyaena hyaena, assembly GCF_003009895.1. Lineage (NCBI taxonomy): Eukaryota > Metazoa > Chordata > Mammalia > Carnivora > Hyaenidae > Hyaena > Hyaena hyaena. The sequence goes on from NW_024080942.1 coordinate 552,417, forward strand.
ACCCATCTGTCCATCCATCCACTCATCCATCCATCCATCCATCATCCATCCATCCATCCATCCATCCAGTCATACACCCATTCACCCAATCACCCACCCACTCATCCATCCACTCATCCACCCATCCACTCATCTGTCCATCCATCTGCCCATCCATCCATCCATCCGTCCATCCACCATCCATCCATCCATCCATCCATCCAACCACTCATCCACCCATCCATCCACCATCCATCCATCCATCCACCATCTATCCATCCATCCACCCATCCATCCACCCACATCCATCCATCCATCCATCCTCTATCCATCCACCATCCATCCACCATCCATCCATCCATCCGTCCGTCCATCCACCATCCATCCGTCCGTCCATCCACCATCCATCTGTCCGTCCGTCCGTCCGTCCATCCATCCACCATCCATCCGTCTGTCCGTGCATCCATCCACCATCCATCTGCCCATCCACCCCCCCACCCCCCACCCCTCCCACCCTCCATCCCCCCACCCCCCCACCCCCCACCCGTCCATCCATCCAACCTCCTGTTCTGTTATCCTCCCTCCCGCCCCCACTCTTCTCTCAGTAGCTGAAGTGAGCACCCTCACTTGTCTTTCTCCATCTCCTTCCTTGGTGACCTTGGGTGTCAGCTGAGCCTACGGGGTCCCCACAGCTGACAGCAAAGCCATGAGTCCTGCCTACTGTTGTCGCCCCCCAGCCAGCTGGGCCGGGAATGACACCCTTAGGTGACTCCTCTCAGCTTCCCGTGAGGCTGGCTCACTGCGCTGCCCGGGGTGGGCAGACCTGGCTCACTGCAGCCCCGTGACAGCAGCAAGTCAGTGCTCACGGGGCCAAAGGAAAGAAGTGGTGTTGAGCTGACACGCTCTGGGGGGCTTAGCAGCGCAGCCCTTGGCAGAGCCTTCCCCGCGCAGGGTGGCGCTGTGGAGACGCTGCTGGGTGGGGAAGCGGAGGCAGGCATATTCGGGGGGGGGGCGCAGTCTGACGCCAGACCACCCCTCTCCTGCTTTTTGTCCCCCACCCTCATGGGACACTGGTCCCCAGCACCTACAAAATATTTTTTCTAAATGTATTTGTTGGAGGAAATTTGGAAAGCATAAGGAAAAGTATTACAAAGCAGATAAAAAGTACACTTGACCCTGTGATGCTAAGCGCTGCTGATGTTTTGGTGGGCTCCTTAGGGTTTTAGATTTCAAAATACATCGTGGACGTGCTTTCCCTGCATCCCCTCTCCCACCTAACCCTCGCCACGCCCCCCTTCATGCACCACCTCCTGACGGGCACTGTGACAGGTGCCTGGTCATTTTCAAAGCCACAGCTGGCCTTTGTCACATAGGTGAGAGCATCGGGGTGCAGGGCTCTTCCCTGCGCCCCTCCCCATGAATTCTCATATGCTGTTCAGTGTCTGGCTACATTATCGCCTCGTGGGGCGGGGGCCACGGCCTGCAGGCTGGTGGTCTGTCATGCAGTTTGCACCCCAGGTCAGGTGTGCTGCAGTGGGCTGGTTTGTCACGTCCCCAAGCGCTCAGGCCACTGATGATGTGGAGGCAGAGGAAGCTTTCCAGGACGCGTGGCTCTGTGGCCCCGGCAAGTGGGGGCTCAGCCCTGGCGGGTGATGAGCCTCACCTGGGTACATCGGGGCAGGGGTGGCTGGAGGCCTGAGGCAGATTTGGGGGGAGGCCGATGGCCCAGATCCATCAAGACAGAGGACTTCCGTGCAGCCGCTCCAGGGCTCTGCAACTGGCCCACCTGACCACAAGGCCGGCGGGGAGAGGACAGTCTCTCCTTGCAGTGGGTGGCGGCCATCAGAGCGCTATCCACCGTACCCTGAGCCCACATCTCAGGGACATCAGTGCAGTGTGGACAGGCACGGCTCCCCACCTGCCTCCGAGAACCAGCCTTGCTATCGGGGCGGGGGCTGCCTGGTCGGCTCGGATGCCATAACAGAACGGAGCTTCAACAACAGACTCTGCGTCTCACAACTCTGGTGGCTGGACGTCTGAGATCGGGGGTGCCCTCAGGGCCGGGCCCCGGTGACGTCCTGTCCTCTGGCCTGGCCTGCAGACACCCACCTCCCCTCCGGGTCCTCACAGGGTGAAGCGAGGGCTGGGGTGTCTCCCCCTCCTTGGAAGGGGCTCCTCCCACCATGGGGCCCAACACTAACCCCTCCCACGGGCCTCTCTGGACACCATCACCCCGGGGCTAGTGCTTCAGCGTGGGAATCCAGGGGGAGAAAGCAGCCACTCAGCAACGCCCCCCCCCCCGGGCCCTGCCCTGTCCTTCCCTCTGCGGTGGGAACGGCAGCGCGACTGCACGGCCAAGGTCACTGGGGGCCGGGCCAGTGGGGGCTCAGCAATCGCAGCTGCAGGCCGGGTCTCGGAGCCTTGGCCCCACCTCACTTCGGGGCAGGTGGAGGGTGATCTAACCCGGGGCGTAGACGAGCGGGGAGAGAGCCCAGACGTGCTGAGCTGCCACGTGCCTCTGTGTGGAAGGCAGGGAAGCAGAGGCAGGAGGGGCGGGGGTGGGGACCGCCAGGGGGCGGGGAGGTGGCTTCACCCACCTCGAGGGGAGCAAGGGACAGGCTTGTGAACAGACCGTCTTCCCCACCCCCCTCCTGGACCTGGAAGCCTTGGGGTCCCACCGTCTCCCCTTCACGGATGACGCCTGCATGGCGTGGGGGCCGTGGGCCCATCCTGCACCCCGCCCGAGGTCGGGGAGGTCAGAGCGGAGGCGAAGACAGCCCTGGAAGCGGCATCAGCCGTGAGCAGGCGTCTGGGTCGCGGCCGGGCGGGCCCAAGATGCCAGCGGCCAGCGGCCCACACCACACAGATTTCCTTTAGGGTCACCTGCTCTTGTAGGGTCACCAGCCCCTCCTCATCACTGCGAGGCTTCTCCCAGAATGGCCGCGGTCAACGTTGGGTCCAAGTCTTCCAGATGTTTCTGGGCACAAGCACCTACAGAGATACCCAGAACTAGGCTTTTTTTCTGCAAAATGGACGCAGCCACTCACACTGCCCCCACCCTCCACGCAGTCCTGTCTCCAGGCTCCTGGTGGCTCCTGGTGGCAGCAGAGCCCCAGTCGTCCCGTGGCGCTCACCCCACACACGTGTCTGTGGCCGGTTTCCCCTCGGGATGAGAACGCAGGCCTCTGGTTAGGGCCACCCCGATGGCCCCATCTTAATTATATCACCTGCCAAGGTACGGCCACGTTCACAGGCGTGGGGGCCAGGACTTTGGCCTAAGAACATGGGGGACACAAGTCAGCCCGTGACCTGCACCTGCCCAGCCAGAACGGAGTGTGTCGATGCATGGGGGCTGGGTGAGGATGCGGGAGCCGTGCGAGCACCTTGGAGGAGGCTGCGCCACGATCCAGAAAGGGGCCGCGGCGTCACCTGTTACATGTAACAAGTTAACACGAAACTTGGCAGCTGCAAACAACCCACAGTTCTTATCTCGTGGTCTCCCTGGGCGTGGAATCTGGGCTCCGCTCAGCCGGGTGCTGGAGGCTGGGCTGTGGCCTCATCTGAAGGCTCTATGGGGAGGCGGGGGGGGGGGGTCTGCCTCCAAGCTCACACACGCGGCTGTGGGCAGGCCTCTGTCCCTCGCCACGTGAGACTTCTCGCTGGGGCAACTCGTTTCCCTTGGAGAGAGGACGCACACACCAGCGCCCAGGTCGAGAGCCCCAGCCCCTTTTCCCCGATCAGAGGCACAATGTCCAGTCATTTCCGCTGCTTCCCATCGTCCAGAAGCCAGCCCGCCAGCCCAGACCAAGGGGAGCGGCCACATAAAGGCGCACGTGCCCAGAGGCGGGATTGCCAGGGGCTACCCTGGAGCCTGTCCGCACGGGCCAGAGCGCTGGTCCCCGAAGGTGGCCTCTCTGGCCTGATTCCTCAGCTGGCAGCAAGGACGCCGCCTTCTGGCGCCGCCGATGTCTAAGGAGAAGGGGACAGGATGACCCTTGGGAGTGTGTGGCCCCACGAGCCCGGCACTGAGGACCGGGGCCAGTGGGTGGCACACGCCGGCCGGGCCCCGCGGGTCCCTGCCCGACTAGCGGGGGGCTGCCCGCCAGCCTCGCGTATTCGAGTCGCTGCTGCCGCCGCGGCCAGTTCTGATTGTTCCCGTGTGTCACGTCCCTGACCTCAGACGTCCTGCCCCCGGGCACCCAGGTGAGCCACCTCGCCTCCCTCGCCACCGGTCTTGGTGCTCACGTCACCCCACCTGCCCCAGACCCCCGGCGGGTCCCGCGGAGCACTTTAGTGTGGCCCTCAAAAAAGAGGGTCTCCCGCCCCCTGCTGGCGCCCAGTGGAAGTGTCAAAAAATTGGGGTGGCCGGGGGTGGCCCAGGAACAAAAGGAAGCTTGTTAGTTTCAGGCAAGACAGGACGTGGGGGGAGGGGAAAATCAATGTTTGCTAAGTAGGGGGGCGGCCATCACGGAGCCTCCGCGGGGAAAGGCTTATTTTCAAGTATATTAAAGTGATTACCCAGAGGAAAGCCAGAGCGAATGATCAAGTGTGCAGAGTGGTGAGTCCCCTGTTTTCCCAAAGAGCTTACGATGAGCAGAGTGCACTCGCTCCCCTGCAGCCGGACACGGCCGAGCCTTCGGGTTTAAATAGTTTATAACATTTCTGAGGCTGCGTCTAAGTGAGGGCGGCCCCTGGGGATGCCCGGCAGACCTGTACGTTTAGCCCGTGATAAATAACCAGGAAAGCACAGGGCCCGGAAGGATCCAGGATTTAATTCAAATAATTTAAAATCTAATGTTGAAAGAGCTCTTTGCATTCGTGTTTGCAGCTGGAGAAAGAAAAGGCTTTGTGTGCCGGGTGGGGGCAGGGTGGGGGGCGGTGAGCCGGGTGCAGGGACTGACCTTTCTACCATGTGCCATGTGCAGACCGCTGGCCCACGTCTTTCATGCCGTAAGTGGCAGGCATCGTTCTGAAAGCCGGACGTGGGGGGAGAAGATTTATCATCTCCGCAGAGTTTCTGCTCCAAGTGAAAGGATTTGTGTCCCTCCCCGTGGAGGCTCACACCTCAGGCCGCTCAGGGGAGACCCACTGGCTCACAGAGAGAGGCGCCTCCGCACACAAGTGCCGTGCACGTTCTGTGGACACGCGCCCCAGTCCCCATCGCGACGGGGTGGTGGACGCGGCAGGCGGGCGGGTCGGGCCACATGCCCAGCACGGCCAAGACGCGTCCGAGGGGGGAGCCCGAGGTCAGCTGCAGATCAGGAAAGCAGCGGGGGGTCCCCAGGAGCTGGTCCCAGCAGCCTGGGGTGTGCGATGCAGGGTCCGCGTTCGGTTTTGAAGGGTTTTCTAGCTGTGTGCTGTGGCTGACAGTGTCCCCCAAGTCACGGCCACCTGAAACCTCAGGAGCTGACCTCATTTGGAAATGCAGTCAGATAGGATGAGGTCCCATTGGATTAGAACCGGCTCCAAATAGAGTGACCAGTGTACTCGGGAGAAAGAGGGATGCGGGGAGCAGGGGGAAGACCACATGATGGTGGAGGCGGGGGAGGGGCGGGGAGGCCTGCCCACACTTGGCGCCCAGGGAGGGGACACCTCTCTGTCATCAAGGCCTTCGCCTGGGGTCCCGTAGGAAGGCAGAGTGGGGGGTCCTGGGAACGGCGGTCAGACGTGTGCGGGTGAGGCTGCCACGTGCGTGCTTCCACGGGACGCGACAGAGGCTGCTTCGGGGTGGCGCGCGGCAGGCAGCTGTCCCTCGGCCCCCCACAGTCCTGGGACGCGAAGCACAGCTCCCAGGCCATCGTTCTACGGTGTCCGCCTCCCCTTTTCCTGACTGTCACCTTTTCTACTTCACAGAATCCACGGGACCTCGGCTCAGAAGGAACACCTGGTGGCAGAGTTTCTTCCCGGCTTGGATGACGGAGCCTTGCAGCCTCTTCTAGGAGGGGCAGAGGCCAGAGCAGCGCTGGGCAGGGGGAGGCCGTCCCTCCGGCCGGGTCTCGGCGCCAGGCCGCACCCCGTCGTCCCCCAGCCACGTCCCCTGCGCGTCCGCACTGCCCGACTCTGGGCGACTGGAAACGGATGTGGGACGCTAGGGGGCGGGGGCAAGACTTCTCTAGAAACAAGCAGCGTCATCTGCTAAGAGTGGCAGAGCGAGACATGCCGCGGGGCTCTGGAGGGGCCGCTGGGCGGACCGGGGAGGGTGGGTCTGGGGTCTGGGCGGCGGGTGTGGGCGGTTGGGGGACCTGAGCCTGGAGCCTGGAGCCCGGAGCCACCGCAGGGCTTTCCGGACCCTGCGCCCAGGAAGCCACCACCGTGGGCCTCAGTCCCGAGCCCCTGCTCCACCCACAGCCCCTCGGGCTGACAGCCACCTCCCTGCTCAGGGCATGGGCAGCAGGGTCGGTGGATACAACAAGCGCCTGGCACAGACCCGCTGCCATGGGTCGGAGGAGTGGCAGCCGGAAGGATCTAGAAAACATGTAAGTCAGCTGGTGCTGTTACCCCAGTACCGCTGTCTACACTTCTCCTTCATGTTGAGTAAAATCTGTGCAGACTCTTCCGTCCCGATGCCCACCCCTCACCCTCTGCCCCCCCAGCTACCCCACAAACACGGCTTCTCTCCAGTTCCTCGGGCTGCAGGGGCTCAGCTCGCTGCCTGGAGAGGTTTCCCTCCAGATTCCCAGTTGTCAGCATCCTCTACACCTGAGTCCATCCATGTGGCCGCCACAGCCACCTGTGACCACAGATGCTGGCGCTGGTCACAATATGATGCTCGGGGCTCCGACCACACCGGGGAGCGGCCGCCACGGTGGCTGGTGGCTGCCAGACTGGTCGCACGGGGGCGGGCCCGCCCACCAGGGCCTGAGTTCCGGGGCCGTGTCCAGGGCCACACCGTAGGGGAGTCTCTGCCTCCCACCCTTGTCCTCGCAGACTGTGACCACCTCCGGCTCATCTCTGACCACGATCGGGTCTGTCCGTCTCTCCCCGCAGAGCTCACGTTCCAGGAGGGCAGGGGCTCTGTCCTGGGTCAGTGTCCCCGAACCAGCCAGCCCAGCAAAAGCCCCAACCGCTGTTGGGACGAATGAATGAATGAATGAATGAATGAATGAGAACAAGGTGCTCTGGGCAGCCCCTGGCTCTTCCCAGGGACCCAGCTTCCATCCCTCGAGGAGGGAGTAGCTCCCTCAGGGGCGGGGCTTGGGGATCCTGTGACGGGAGGGAAGGGTTACAGAGGAACTGAGCAGTTCCCTTCTGGGGTCCCCGAGCTCTGTCCCCCGGGCCGCCTATGTGGGTCGTGACTTCCTTTCTGCTCTTTCTTTTCTTTCTTGAGGGTTTCTGCCAAGAGCAGGTGGCCGGGCTCCCATCGCCTGCTGGCCACCACCCGGGAAGCTGGCGCGCTCTGGGCGCCCACACCCCGGGAGCTTCTCCACATCCTGAGCCTGCACGGTTAGCTGCACGCAGACCCCGGGAGACCCAGGGCGGCGCGGAGCCTCCACGCTGTCCACACGCCGTCTGTCCCCCTGGTAAGAAAGACGCTGGGGGCCGTGGAGAGTGGTTTGGTGCCTCTGCCTGGAAGGGACACGTGCCACTTCTGCTCACATTTCACCGGCTCCGTGGCCTCACTCCCTGGCGAGGGCCCCTGATGTGGCTCGTCGTCCGTGGGTGTGCGAGCATCTTCCAAAGCCCTCCTTGGCCGTGTGCACGGCCAGGCAACCGGCCCACACTGAACCTTTTTCTCATTCATCTGAAACGCGGGTGGAAAGGGCTGTTCTGTGTTTGTAGTCGAGAAGCCGCCGAGCTGGGCGCAGTCGCTGGCTTTGCGTCTAAGCCGCACGGCGCTGGGTGTGCGGACGCTTGGTGTTTTCCACTCCAGAGCCTCAAATGCGGAGAAACGCTTGCTCCAAGGCCTGGGAGCGGAGCCCTGTCCCCCGGGCCAGGAGGAAGGGCACGTGAGCCAGGGAGCTCGGGCCCTCGGGCGTCTGTGCCAGAGACACGCCTGGAGCTTTCCAAAAGGGAATTCAACCTAAGAATAGACTCCGGCCCCCTTCTCCGTGGGCCCCCGCCATCTGCCAGACTCCCCGGAGAGGGGCGCCCAGACTCTGGCCGGCAGAGACCTGAAACATGCACCCTGCTCCTGAGCGGTTCCCACGGGAGCCGGGAGGGAACCATTACCCGCCGGAGGGTCTTATCCCCAAGTTCCCAACACACCCGCTCGATGGGTTCTCCAGAAGCGGCCAAACCAGGCACGGGAGCCTGACGGATGCCGGGAACCGCAGACCCGGGTGCCGCATGCCAGCGGGACAGGGCCATGGGGGAGGGGCCAAGTGCACAAGGGCCTCCCCCGCGTGTCCCCTCCTGCCACCGAACCTCTGAGGGCATCACATCAGCGGTTTAGTGTGGACGAGGCCAGGGTCCCTGCCTTCTCCCAAGTGCCCCTGCGCCCTGTCCGGCCCCCGCCCGCCCTCTGTGACAGCGGCCATGCCCCACTCAACCACGCACCTGCCGTCGGCCCCGTAGGCAGGGCTGGGCGCACTGGGGATGGTCAGGAGGCGGTGGTGTGGGGCAGAGGCCAGTTAACAAACACACGCCCAGATGGTGTCAGAGCAGCCCATACGCCGTGAGGAAAAGAACATATAACATGGTCAAGGTTGAAGAACAAGTTGAACCAGGTGGTCAGGGGTGGCCCCACTGAGCTGAGACCCCAAGGCCAAGGCCCAGATCACATGAGAGAGCTGGAAACAGAGCATTCCAGCATGGCAAGGGAGCAGCATAGGGCGGACAAAGGCCCTGGGGCAGGAATCACATCACCCTCCCTGGTTCTTTGCTTGTCATAAGCTCTGGCTCTCTGGTTTGGGGCACTTCCTGACCACCTCTGACCTGGTCAGTTAAAGAGGCCCCTGCTGGGGGCGGCAGCACCACCAAGGTCAGGCCAGGGGTGTGCCCAGGCCCTGGGGTCAGGGTCACGTTGGGTTTGCAGTAGCTGAGAGCCTGTACTGTAGGCCAAGCCCCAGAGCACCTCTCTGTGCTCCCTGGGAACGCAGCCACAGCCGGGCCCTCCCCCAGGACGTGGTCACGTGGCCCGGGCTGCTGGGGACGGGCGCTCCCAGGAAAAGCGGAAATCCGCAGGGACAGGCCCCGAGGGGGCTCATCAGTGCAGGCTGATGGCCTGCAGCTTCGTCAAGCGGTCCCCGCGTCCGGGCTGGGCCCCCCCGCCTGTGGGCAGGGTTTGTGAACGAGAGGAGGGTCCCGCCAAGCCGGAGGGGAGCAGAGGGGCCCCAGCCCAGGTGGACTCGCCGATGCTCCCCGGCCTCCCTGGGGGCCCGCGGGCGCCTCCACAGAGTGACAGCCACCGTGTGGTGTTCGATGTGGAGCTAACTTAGTGATGGTCCGGCCTGCTGGGGGGGGTGCTTGTGGCCGCGGTGAGCGGTGCGCACCGGACGCCCTCACGCAGGCACCGTTGCCTGGGGCGTCCTCGGCTCCTTGGGGCCAGACCCTAGAGGTGGGATTCGGGGGTCCACTCTGGCTGCTGAGACAGAACAGGACACCAGGGACGGGGGCTTCCCGAACAGGCGTTTCCTCCTCACTGACCTGGAGGCTGGACGCCCGGGGCAGGGTGAGTGCTCCCTTCCCGCAGGCGGCTGCCCTCTTGCTCACAGGGCAGGGGGTGGGAGGGGGTGGGAGGAAAAGTGTCCTTTTCCAGGAGGACACTGCTCCCCCCTCCTGATGGGACAGGACAGCCTGCTGGGGAGAAGCTGCCGCAGGCGCAGGCGCAGCTCAGGGCACCAGGTGCGCTGGGGTCAGGCGTGTGCACAGGCGCGTGCAAGGGCCTCTGAGGGCACACAGGCCGCGGCGGCCTGTGCTGGAGCTTCCGCTGTGCACCGGGTGCCCGGGCCGCCTCTCCGCCAGCCTCTGCCCGTGGCTTCCTCGGCGCTCGAGCTATGGACACGTGGATGGAGTGTGCCCGGTGGGCTGCTCGTTGGCGCGATCGTCAGGCCTGTCACTCAGGTTGGTGCCCACCTCTCGGCACCAGAGCCTGACCCTGGGGCCCTGCTGCCACACCGCCCATCAAAGATTCCCACCAGCCGCTTGGTGGCCACTAACGACTCATCCAGGCGGGTGGCGCGTGCTCCAGGCCTGGGCTTGCCCTTCCTGCTCGGGGACCCTCCTCCAGCACCCCAGCACCCCAGCACCGCACCCGGAGTTCCCTAAGGACGGCCCCGCCGACACTGCCCCCCAGCGGGGGTCCGTGGGCCCTCCCACGAACCGCGCCATCCGGCACAGCCAGCCCAGAAGCGCCAGGACAGGCTCCTATGGATGCAGCACAGACTCGTGTTTCCTGAACGCGGGGTGCCCCTCCGTCCGTGGTCTCCCCCCGAAGCCCCAGCAGGCGTGTGGTGCTGTGGCCACAGTTAGTAGAATCCACGGATTGGGAAGCGGCCGGTGGTCCCACTCATCCCACGTGACTGACTGTGAGCCTCCCACCCCCACCTTGGCCGTGTGGGTTTAGCGGTTCTGGTGCCCAGAGGACACGTGTCATCGAGGCCACGCCAGGCAGAGGCCTCACGAATTTAGCACGGTTCTCTTGCCGCTCTCGCGGGACTGGGCCGGCGGACCCCCGGGTGGCGGCCTGTGATCTCTGCGAGAGGCCGTCTCTGAGGCCACAGGGCCCGGCCCTTTCCCTCCCTGCTTCACCCCTCCCGCGGCTTCCACTGACCAACGCTGCCTGGGAAAGCACTCGCTGTGCGCCCCACGGCCGGGTGGCAGGGATCAAGGGAGCCCCGTTGGTGCAGCCGTGGGGGGGGGGAGTGACTACACCCCCCCTTCAAAGAAGAGGGAGAAACTACCCTAATTGCAACATGCCGCCCAGAGCAAGGAAGCCCTGGGTGCAAATCCCAGATCCTCAGCCCACAGGCCCTGCGGCCACCTGTCCCGCTCCCTGCTCTCTCTGACTCGCGTTCCCTGCAGACGGCGGGAGCCACGGGAGGCCCTAGGGGGACACAGGCCCGAGTGTTTGCCATCCCCGAGGGCCACCGCACCCCAGAGGAGGCCGAGATCTGGCTCCGCCGCCTCGGGCCTCGTCCGTCACCGACCTAACAGCCGCTGTGGCAGACCCAGGGCCCCAGAACGCCCAGGGCCTGCGGCTTGATCCCAGACACTCTGAACCTTTCTAAATTTAGAGCTTACAAAACCACTGAATGGCTGGAAAGCGGGGAAAGAGGGAAAAGTGGAATTGTGTGACCATATATGTCTATATGTTCGAGAGCCGGGGGTGAAGGAGATTCGGTATTTATATCCCGGTGACTGGGACATCCCCACACACTTCTAAGAAGACATCCGCCGTCCGAGTGCCCCCACTGCCGTTCTCCCCGGGGCCTCGCGTCCTCCCGCTGGATTTGAACCCTTTCACCCCACTGGGCGTCCTCGGCCAACCTTCCCATCCTCCCCACCCCCCGCTCGGAAAGTCCTCTTAAATCACAGGGCGGCTCCCGGGAGCACCGGCTTCGTCCTGACTGTCCCAGGAAGTGCCCTCTGTGCCCACCAGAGAATGTCTCCTCTGTGCCGGCCGGGACGTGCCCGCTGTGTCTGTCGGGGACATGGCCGCTGTGCCCACCGGGGCTGCTCAGCGGACGAGGGCACGCCGACACCACACGCTCAGTCCTCAGTCCAGAGGCTGGGAGTCCAGGGTGGGGCGCGGGCACATTCAGTGCCCGGCGAGGATCCTCTCCCTGGTTCATAGACAGCGCCCTCTCGCAGCGTCCTCATGTGGAGGAAGGGACGAGGGAGCTCTCTGGGGTCACCCACAAGGGTGCCAACCCCATCATGGGGCCCCCCCCAGACTCGATCAGCTCCCAAGGCCCCACCTCCCAACACCCTCACTTCAGGTGACACATTCGCCATCCCTGAACGCTGGTGGGGGAGGTTCCTGAGGCCCCCAAATAGTCCTGAGGCCTCCCAGCTCCTGCTTCTGGAAAGGCAGGCCCCTGTCTGGGAGCGCGGGGCCCCGGGGCTGCAGGCCCCCGCTGTCTGCACGCCCCGGAACCCCCATTCCCGCCTCATCAAACACCTGTGGCGGGGACCCCACACGGAGACCCTGGGCCCAGGTCAGACCCTCTCTGCTGTTTCCGTGCTTCAGAACCACACTCACTGGCCCGGTCACTGTTCAGTGCTCCCTGTTCCGTAGGAGGTGTGTGTGCGTGTGTGTGTGTGTGTGTGTGTGTGTATGTGTGTGTGTGAGTGTGAGTGTTAAAGAGAGAGCGCTCTCCTTTCCAGGAAACTGCAATCAAGATAACCTGAGAACACTCCTATTTACAAAATAGCGTAGAACTGCCAGGTAAAATACAACACACATCTCTTAAAGAGAGAGCTGAGTTTGCAAAAGAGTAATGGAATTTTCCAGGGGCCCAAAAGTGAATAACATGACCCAAAATAGTAATGGAGGTGAGCTAATGCTGTGCTGCCTGGGGGCTGGCTCCCAGATGCTGAGTGTGATATGAAGGAGCCTGAGATGTGTTCCCACGACAGGGCACTAGGCCCCTAGACGCCGAGGGGCAGGCAGAGGAAAGGGCCTCTGCACACGGCCGCCATCCCTGCTGTGGCCTCAGCGAAGGGGCGCTTTAACTGACACCCGTCTGCCAGCACACGGATGCTACAGGGAACTTGTCAGTCTTTATCTGGACTGAGAGAAAAAGTCTGAAAGCCCCTCCAGAGATGAAGCAATCCCAGAATGACGCTCCTTCAGAAAAGCAAGCTGAGCACTCACAAAAATCATCAACATCACCATTTGAAAGCTCTGGACATTCCTCTAAGGCCTCCAACAACTGGGAGAGCATTTGTTCATGAAATGGTTGAACCCTGGTGAGAATAGGGCATTTGTGGCATATTTGCTTGCTGTCTCCCACCTCCTCTTCCGGGGCAGCGTGGCGGCCATGTTGGCTGTGGGGAGAGCAGGGGTGGGGGAGTCTGGGTGCGTTCCCAAGAAGCCACAGGGCCACATGCATGTGCAGGGGCTTGACATGTCCCGCAAGGACCTGGGGTGGGGGGCTAATCTCTCACCTCCAGCTGACCTTGAGACTCTGCACAAGGAGGAGTTGAAGGTGAAGGTGGAGTCCTAACCTGCCTACTGGGGCCCTGATGTCCTTCTCAGTAGAGTCTGGAGTCCTTACTGGCTGCGGTATTTAAGGAGATCTTTTTCCAAACATAAGTTGACTGTTATGCAAACCAAGCAGAGGTTTCAGCGGCCACCATAACAAAGACAAATGAATTCCAGATTATAGAATTAGTTCAGGAAAGTCACTAAATAAACAGAGAGCAGCAGCAACAAAAGCTCTAGGGAAAGGGGAATCTGATTTCCAAAGTTGCCCCAAAATATTACCTAAAATATTTTTCTTTTTTGTAAGTTTACTCATTTATTGGGGAGGGGCAGAGAGAGATAATTCCAAGCAGGCTCCATTCTGTGAGCACAGAGCCCGATGTGGGGCTCGATCTCACAAACTATGAGGTCATGATCTGAGCTGGAATCAAGAATCAGATGCTCAAACAACTGAGCCACCCAGGCACCCCTGAAATGTTGATTTTTCAACAAAAATTTATCATACACATACATACAAAAATAGGACAGTGTGGTCCATAACATGAAAGTAGTCAATAGAAACTGCCCCTGAGGAAGCCCAAGTATTGGACTTTCTACACAAATATTTAAATCAGCTATTAAATTGTGTGTCAACTATGCTCAGATAAAAAAAAAATTGGGGGTGCTTGGGTGACACAGTAGGTTAAGGGTCCAACTCTTGGTTTCTGCTCAGGTGATGATCTCACAGTTCATGGGATCCAGCCCCACATAGGGTTCTGCACTGATGGCACAGAGCCTGCTTGGAATTCTCTCTTCTCTCTCTGCCCCTCCCCTCCTTACTCTCTTTCTTTGTCAAAATAAGAACTTAAAAAATTAACTTAAAAATTTTTAATAAATAAATCAGCTTTCCTAAATATGTTCAAAGAGCTAAAGGAAATCATGTCTAAAGAACTAAAGGGTAGTATGAGAATGACATCTCACTAAATAGAGAATGTCAATAAAAAGATAAAAATTATTTTAAAAAATAAAATAGAAATTCTGGGGTTCAGGGACACCTAGTTGTCTCAGTCAATTAAGCGTCCAACTCTTGATTTTGGCTCAGGTCATGATCTCATGATTCATGAGTTTCCTGACAGCCTGGAGCCTGCTTAGGGTTCTCTCTCTCTCTCTCTCTCTCTCTCTCTCTCTCTCTCTCTCTCAAAATAAATAAATTTTAAAAAGAAGGAATTCTGGGGTTGAAAATTATAATAACTGAAATGAAAATAAATCACCAGATGGGCTCAACAGCAGATTTAAGCTGGAAGGAGAAAGAATCAGTGAACTTGAAGCGAGGTAAGTTGAAATAATCCATTCTGAGAAATAGGAAGAAATAAGAATGAAAATAATGGATAAAGCCTCTGAGGTCTGTGGGACAGCAATAAGCATGACAGTATACACATAATGGGGATCCCAGAATGTGAGGGGTAAAGAGGCAGAAACAAATGATGACCGAAACCTTCCAAATTTGGTGGGAAACAGACATCCATAGCTAGACAAACTGTCAAAAGACAAAGAGACCAATTTTAAAGCAGCACTAGAAAAGCAACTGACCCTGCAAATGAGATTACTTTTCATCATAAACCTCATAGGTCAGAAGGCAGCAATAAATAAAGCAAAGAAATAAAAATTGCCTGTAAAAAGAACTAGAAAGATAAATACACAAGATGGTATAATGTGGTTTTTGTTTGTAACTCTTTTCTTATTTTATTTGATACTGAAGACAATTGTATACGACAATACGTATAAAACTGAAAATGGGCTTAGAATGTATAAAGGTATAATTTGTACAACAACATAGCACAAAGGTAGAAGGGGAATGGAGCTATATAGGAGAGCAAAGTTTGTATATATTATTAAAATTAAGTTGGCATTAGTCCTAACTGGGTTGTAATCATTTAAGATATTGACTGTAATCCACAGGGCAGTCACAAAGAAAATACAGCAAAAGAAACAACAGAATTAAGTTGGTGCACAAGAAAATACTATTTTACACAAAAGAAACTGGTAATGGAGGAACATAAGAACAAAAAAAGACATAAGGCATATGGAAAACAAATAGCAAAATTGCTGGCATAAATCTTACCTTATTGGTGATTACATTAAATGTAAATGGATTAACCCCTCCTATCAAAAAGCAGAGATTGGCAGAGTAAAGTTTTAAAACCATGCTCTGCTAAAGACACACTTTATATTCAAAGATGCATATAGTTTGAAAGTAAAAGGATAAAAAAATATGCTATGCAAACAGAAATCAGAAGAAAGTTTGAGTGGCTGTATTAATATCAGATAAAACAAATTTTAATACGAAAATTGTATGAGAAACAAAGAAGAACATTTTCTAATGATACAAAGTTCAATCCATCAGGAAGATATAACAGTTATAAATATGTAAGTACCTAAAAATAGAGCCCCAAAATACAGAAAGCAAAAAGTGATAGACTTAAAGAAAGAAAGAATTTATAAAAATAGCTGGAGACTTCAATATCACAGTTTTAATAATGAATAGAGCAACTAGGAAGACCATAAAGGAAATGAAAGACTGAAAACACTGTGAGCCAACTACACCTGACTGACATCTACAGAACCCTCTACCCAACCCAGATACATGCTCTGCTAATGCACACACAGAACATTCTCCAGCACAGACTGCACATTAGACTATAACAAAAGCATCAAAATATAAAAGGACAGAAATTATACAGAGTCCATTCTCTGACCACAATGGTATGAAAGTAGAAATAAATACTGGGGCGCCTGGGTGGCTCAGTTGGTTAAGTGTCCAACTTCGGCTCAGGTCATGAACTCACGGTTCGTGGGTTCGAGCCCCATGTAGGGCTTTGTGCGGACAGCTAGCTCAGAGCCTGGAGCCTGATTTGGATTCTGTGTCTCCCTCTCTCTCTGACCCTCTCCTGCTCATGCTGTCACTATCTCTCTCTCTCTCTCTCTCTCTCTTTCTCTCTCTCTCAAAAATAAATAAAACATTTTTTAAAAATTTTAAGAAATAAATAACAGAAGAAAATTTGGGAAATTCACTAATGTGTGGAAATTAAATAACACACTCAGAAATAACTGATGGATCGATGAAGAAATCACAAGAGAAATTAGAAATTACTTTAAGATGAGTGAAAACAAAAGCACAACACACTAAAACAGGATGCAGCCAATGGTCAGCAAGAAAGTGGTAAAACAGAAGAAAGATCTCAAATCAATATCACAATCTTCCATCTTAAGACACTGGCAAAATGGGTGCCTGGGGGGCTCAGTCAATTAAGCATCCAACTCTTGATTTCAGCTCAGATCATGATCTCATGATTTGTGGGTTTGCTTGGGATTCTCTCTCTCTCCCTCTCTCTCTCTCTGCCCCTCTCCCGATTGTTCTCTCTCTCTTTCTTTCTGAAATAAATAAGCTTTAAAAAAATACACTGGGGGACTAAAGGAGCAAACTAACACTAAAACTAACAGAAGGAAGGTGTGCTGGTTGCCTTTGGGTTAATCTGACTGGGCTGCAGAGTGCCAAGAGATTCCGTGAAACGTTATTCTGGGTGTGTCAGTGAGGGTGCTTCTGGATGGCATCAACATTGGAATCAGTAGACACAGTAAAGCAGATTGCCTTTCCTAATGTCAGTGGGCCTCATTCAATCCGTTGAAGTCTTGACTAGAACAAAAAGCCTGACCTTCCTATGAGTAGGAGAGAATTCCTCCTGCCTGATGGCCTTCAAGCCATGACATGAGCATTTTTCTATCTTCAGGCTTGAATTCAAACCATCACCTCTTCCTGGGTCCTGGGTCTGTCAGCTTTTGCACTGGAGCCACTCCACTGGCTCTCTGGGTTCTCCAGTTTCTACCAAACATTTAAGAAAAATTAACACTAATTCTTCACAAAATCATACCAAAATAAGAAAAAAAAAGGAATATTTTCTAATTCATTCTATGACATCAATAATAAAGCCAGACAAAGACATCTAAAGAAAAGAAAATGACCAATTAGAAAGATGACTAGAATCCCTTATGAATATTGATGCAAAAACCATCAAAAAACCATAGCAATTTAAATCTAAGGACATATAAAAACCTTATACACCACAATCAACTGAAATCTATGCCAAGAAAGTAGTCTGATTCTACATATGAAAATCAAGTAATCCAATACACCAAATTAATAGAATAAAAGACATTAACCAACATAATCATCTTAATAAATGCTTAAAAAAGTATTTGACAAAATCCAAAACCTTTTCATAGTAAAAACACTCAACGTATTAAGAACACAAGGGAGTTTCCCCAATCTGATGGGACATCTATGAATAATTCATAGCTGGGGTCATACTTAGTGGTGAAATACTGAAAGCTTTCCCTTTAGCATCAGGAACGAGACAAGGATATTTGCTCTCATCGTTTCTATTCCACTTGTACTGGGTGGTGTAGCCAGAGAAAATGGGCAAGAAAAAGAAATAAAAGGCACCAGGTTTGGAGAAAAAGCAAAATTACATTTATTCACAGATAATATCATCTTGTATATAGAAAATCCTAAGAAGGAAAACCCTACAGGACCCAAGACCACTGATCAATATACAAAAAGTGATTATATTTCTCTACTTTATGTGAACTATATGAAAGTGAAATTAAGGAAACCATTTGATTTGTAATGGCTTCAACAAGAATGAAATCCTAAGAGATAATGCAACAAAAGATATTTATTACTTGCACATTGAGAATTATAAAACACCATGATGAAATGAAAGAAAGGAAGGACATAACTAAATGCAAAGACATTTTCATGGATCAGAAGACTTAATCCTGTGAACACGGCACTGCATGGTCTGCAGATTCCATGAAATCCCTATCAGATTCCCAGTTGCCTTTAATAAAAAACAACAGGGGCACCTGGGTGGCTCCGTCAGTTAAGTGTCCGACTTCAGCTCAGGTCATGATCTCATGGCTCATGGGTTCGAGCTCCGCATCAGGCTCTGTGCTGACTGCCAGCTCAGAGCCTGGAGCCTGTTTCAGACTCTATATCTCCCTCTCTCTCTGACCCTCCCCTGCTCATACTGTCTCTCTCTCTCTCTCAGAAATAAAGTAAATATATATATATTAAAAACTTTTTAAAATATAAAATTAAATAAAAATTTAAAAAAACAACAGAAATTGATAATTGATCCTAAAAGTCATATGGAAATGCAAAAGGCCCAGAATAGTCTAAACAATCTTGGGAGGGAAAAAGAAGAACAAACTTGAGCAGGGCATATCTCAAGGACACAGGAACCTATCAGAAAGCTCTTGATGGCCGAAGCTGAAACAATTTAATAATAAAATAAATAGTAATAGTATTAGATTAAAACCCAGAGGGGAAGATATCTACAAGTCCATTAACAAATGATTGAATAAATAAGTAAATGTGGGAAGGGGGGCCTGGATGGCTGAGTCAGAAGAACGTGCAACTCTTGATTTCGGGGTTGGGGGTTTGAGCCCCAAGTTGGGTGTAGACATTGCTTAAAAAAATAAAATCTTTTAATAAATAAGTAAGCGTGGGAAAACAGGCAACTCTTCCTTCCAGCAATATTTCAATTAATACATGCAAAATGGCTGGCTGGCTCGAAACTTTCAAATCCCCTCTACAAAACCGTAGCAATAACTGCTATAGGCAAGATGCACCCATGGAAGTTAAAATTAGTGGGTAAAAGTTTAAGGAGAAGTGGAATATTTACGTAGCCTCAAAGTATTTTTCTTCAAATACAACGGGAAAATCATCATTTTGCAGTGGAAACCCTGACAAAGAGCACCTCACTGCAAAGATGAAGGTCAAGGTCACTGTTACAAGGTGCAGAACCGGCCCAGGCTTCTTGACATACAGCCCTGGAGACATAGAGATCCTTCCCTCAAATCCACCACCTCAATGTGATGGGGAGTCTGGGACTGGATCCTGGCTCATAAGTACCTTAGCAGGAAAGCTGGGGAAATCCAAATGAAGCCCATAATCTGTTGTTTTTTTTTTTGAAGAAGCAAAACAAATAAATAAATAAGTAAAATAAATGTAACTATCTGGAAAAAAAATCTCTGCCCATTAAAGATAATTCAAAATATACACATAAAATATGTCATCCGAATCCACAAATTATAGAGGGTAGTCTCCAAAATATTTGATCATTATAAAATCACAACTATAAATTAACTGTTTCAGAAACTAAAAACAAGAAACACCCTTCCTCAATCATTTAGTGAAGCTAAAATCACTTTGATATTCAAGATCGGGAAAGGACAGCACAAGGGGAAATTATAAGGCTAATTTCATTTATGATCATAGATTTTTAAAAATCATAAATACTAATCTAAAAATTAAATCCAGCAATGTGAAACATGCATAGCAACAAACCCCAAAATATTATGACCAAAGTAGATTTATCAGA
Organism: Hyaena hyaena; assembly: GCF_003009895.1. Classification (NCBI taxonomy): domain Eukaryota; kingdom Metazoa; phylum Chordata; class Mammalia; order Carnivora; family Hyaenidae; genus Hyaena; species Hyaena hyaena. Next base: position 571,905 of record NW_024080942.1, read on the forward strand.
GGAATGCAAGGCTGGTTTAACATTAGAAAGTCCATTTCAAATCAGTTGCCATGAGTATTAATTGAGCTTAGGTTTGAAAGCATTCGACAGCACAGGGGAGCCTGGGTGGCTCAGTTGGATGATATCCAACTACAGCTCAGGTCATGATCTCATGGTTCATGGGTTCAAGTTCCATGTTGGGCTCTGTGATAATAGCTCAGAGCCTAGAAACTTCCTCAAATTCTGTGTCTCCCTCTCTGCGTCTCCCCCACTTGTGTTTCCTCTCTATTTCTCAAAAAAATAATAAGTCATACAAATTTTTAAAAATGAAAGCATTTGAGGGGCGCCTGGGTGGCTTAGTCGGTTAAGCGTCCGACTTTCGCTTAGGTCATGATCTCGCGGTTCGTGGGTTCGAGCCCCGCGTCGGGCTCTGTGCTGACTGCCAGCTCAGAGCCTGGAGCCTACTTCAGAGTCTGTATCTCCCTGTCTCTCTGACCCTCCCCTGCTCACGCTGTCTCTCTCTCTCTCTCTCCTAGAAATAAAAAAAAAAAAATTAAAAATGAAAGCATTTGGTGAAACAAAAGTCAAGGATATGATGTTTTAAACAGGTAAGGTTTAATTCTCTCTCATGTGGAGAGAGGCCATCTGGCTGGCATCGCAGTCCCCTTTCAGGAGATTATCCGAGGAGCCAGCCTCCTACTTTGTCTTCATCACCTCTAGGGTGTGGCCCCCAGCTGTCTGGTCCAAGAGGATTCAGTGCACAGCCACATGTCTGGGTAGAGCAGAAGCCACAAAAGCAGCAGAACGTCCTTACGTGCACAATCCTGAGACCATCCTGAAATTGCACATGTCACTCCACTGCCACCAGGGATATCGACAGCTTGGCCACGACTGCCTACAAGGAAGGCTGGGCTGTAGGCCTACCTCGCGCGGTCATGCTGAGTCATGCTGAGCACACAGCCAGCAATTCTACTGCTACGGGAGCAAGTAGTTTCCATCTGGCTCTCTCAGCAACATGTGTTCCTGGCCTCCAGTCTGGATGTGCCTCCCTATGGAGCAGTACAAGACACGTCATATACCCCCAAAACATACACCCATGACACAATGGTGGGAGCAGGGATTTCGTCTGCAGATGTGATTAAGTGCCAAATCAGATGATAGGGAAATGCTCCCTGGTGGGCCTCGCCTAATCAGATGGTCCCTTAAAGGGAGTAGGCTTGTTCTGATAGAAGAGATTTGAAGCATGAGAGGGATGGTCTTTGCTTCTGGCTGTAAGGATGGAGGGGACCACATGGTGAGGACTTGAGAGTGGCTTCTGGGAGCTGAGAACAAACCAGCCAGCAAGAAAATACTGATTTTTGCCAACAGCCACATGAGGTCGAAAGAGAACCCCAACAGAAGGGCTGCAATCCAGGCGACATGTTGGCTGAAGTCGTGTGAGTTTCTGAGCAGAGAACAGCCAGGCTGTACCCAGACTCCTGACTCAGAAACTCTGAGATAATAAAACAGGGGGTGATGTAAGCCACCGGATGTGCAGTATTTGTTATGCAGCATAGGAGGCTAATACACTTTCTGTCTCTGCTTACAACTGACTAGCTCCATTCTAATGTCATTCTCATCCTTACAGACTCATGGAGCAGAAGAGTCTAGAAGCAGATGCATCATATGGATATGTTGCTTCTGACAAAAGTAGCAGCACAAAGGAGTGGGGAGAGGAAGATGTTGTTAGTCAGTTGTCCTGAGTCAACTGGACAGTCACATGTGGAAGAAAATGAAAACTGGCCCCTACATCACACCATGCAAAAAACATACCCAGGTGGGGCATAGCTGTAAATGTAAAAGGAACAACGTTAAAGCTTTCAGACGGTATCATGGCTGATGTTCACAACCGTGGGCAGGCCAGGCTTTCAAGCAGCACTCAGAGTACTAACCGTAAGAAAGAGAGTAATAAACCAAACTACGTAGAACTGAATTTCAATCAGTACAAAATGCCATTATGACACCAAAGAGCAAGTCAGCATGTGGAACAGCACACCTACAGCAATACAACCGGTGTAAGCAGAGGAGACATACAACAGGCAACCCTACAGGAAGGTGGGCAAAAGTCTTGAACAGGCTCCACATGCAGAAGGGACACCACAGGGCCAGACAACACGAACAGCTCCTGGCCTTCTTCGTCGTCAGCGAAATGCAAGTCAAGGCCATGGTGAACGCCACCGCACACCTCAGCCAGCCATGTGTTGGCAGGAATGGGGAATGACAGGCCCTCCTGTGTGCGGCCAGAGGCTCTGCAGTAGTCTCTGTGATGGACTGTTTGGAGGCCCCGCTACAATCAGAACATCACTCAGATCCAGGTGCTGATGCCCAACAGAAATGGCACCCAAGGGAGTCAAAGGCATTTACAACATTGTTGATATGACCTTCAATCAAAATATCATAAAACTGGAAACAACTCGACTCTGTCAGCATTAAAATGTACAAATCTATCAGGCATTTAAACAAGGGGGCGCTGCAAAGGAACAAGAAGACACCAGTGATTATTAACAAAAAGGCACCGGGGTTATCTTGGCAATGACACCGTGCACCCCACACTCAAAACACGGTGCAGACGAGGCCACACAGCACAGCAGCAGCACGTGACTCTACTCGTGCAGAGTTCAGGAAGAGCAACACGTCCACAGCAGTGCAAGTCAGGGCAGTCACTACCTTCGGTGCAAAGGTGGGGTCATGACGGGACCCAGGAGTCTTTTGGGGTTCTGGAATGTTCTGTTTCTCAATCTGGGTGCCGAGTGCACGGGTGTGCCCAATCGTTGAAAATTCATTCAATCACACCCTTACACATCTCTCATTTTTCCTATATGATACTGTCTTTTAATAAATGTTCATTTAAAAATTAAGAATGGGGCACCTGGTGGCTCAGCTGGTCAAATGTCCTACTTCGGCTCAGGTCATTATCGCCGTTCATGGGTTCTACCCCCGCGTCGGGCTCTGTGCTGTCAGATTCTGTGTCTCCGTCTCTCTCTGCCCCTCCCCTGCTCACACTCTGTATCTCTGTCTCTCAAAAATAAACATTATTTTAAAAATTAAAAATCAAGAATAAACAGAAAAGATGAGACATTCCAATAGGAAAATGGGTGAAGGCTGAGACGTGTCTTATAGAAGCAGAAACACAAAGCCCCCGACAAGTCGGGGCCCCGGGTCAGCAGGCAGGAGGGATGATAACTAAGGAAAGAATGACGGGCCACCCCACAGATGCCAGCTGCGCAGCCACACAGAGTCTGAGGCCAGAGTGGGTGACTCTCTCACAGCGCTGGGGCCAGAGGCCCCCGAGTTGGGGCGACACCCCCCCGATGACATTTGGCGAGTTTGGTCGGTAAAGACACACCCTCTGCCAGCAGCCCCACAAGGAGGCGCCTTCCCTAGAAGAGCTCACTGGTGTGCACGCAGGAACCGCGTGTGGGAATGGTCCCGAATGTCGTCACCAGGAGAGCACGTGAGCACCGTGGGGTGCAGCCTCACGCCTCCCCACAGCGGCTCCATGCGACAGCACATCACACAGAAACCCTTTACAGCCCGTTCAGCCCACGTGCAAAGCAGGACTGAACGTGTAACGCCCAGCGAATGAGTACAAGCCAGGCCTGGCAATGATAAATACCAATCTCAGAGCTTCCAGGTGGGAACAGACAGAATCCAGGGTTGTCCGAGGAGATCAGGCTGACAGAGGTGGGCGTGAGTGTGAGCAGGGTGCTTGCCTCTTGTTCTCTGTACTTTCCTCTACGCTCAAAGATTCCAGACTGAAAAGCCCTGTGAAGAAGCCAACAGAAGCGGGAACGAAGCCCGACTCCCTTCTCCCGAGAGAGGCCCCGCACCCGTGCGCCCGCGTCTCGGCCATGGGCATGCGGCGTGGTGTGTCTTCCTAAGGGTCCCGAGGGGACAGGCCTGGGCTGTGGTCCCAGCAACCTGGTCCCTGTGACGTCGCCAGTCCCTCACCGTCCCCACTGGAGGACGCCGCACAGGAAGCACAGGAACGTGTGCCTCCACCGGGAGGCTGTCCCCAGGCCGCCGACTCCTACGGCCCCCACCCTGCCACAGAGGCGACGGCCTGAAGGGCTGAGATCTCAGTCAGACCGAGGGTCGGGCCACTGGACCACGGTGGTGGCTGCCACCGACCATCCCTGTTGTGACCATGGTCAGGTGCTCTGCTACCATTCAAAAGAGAGTCCGAAGCTCATGGGACGCTGGGCCCAGGCTCCCACAGCAGGGCCTCCGGCGGGGTCACCAGCAGGCCACCGCCCTCGCTTGGCCTGTATTTCTGCGGCCTGAGGCCCCACAGAGGGAGGGAGAGGAAGGCCGTGGAGCCTGGGCCACCAGAGTTAATGGCCCCTGACTCTCACTTCCTCAGTGTTAAGCCCCCCTCCTCCCTGCCCACTAATTATCTGGAGGTTTTCCAGATTCTGGGCCTGAAAAGGGATTTCTTAGGGGATTTGGGTTGGACAGGAGAGCCTTTCCCGCAGGAAGGGCCTCCAGGTGCCCGGCCCCAGTCCCAGAAAGAGGGCTTGTTCTTCATCTGGCCTCTGTGCGCATGCAGTTTATTCACTGACTTCCTGGTTCTTCTGGCCTTCACTGAACCACCAGCCACTGGTGCAAGCCCCATGGCCCAGGAGAGACTGGTGTATCCCATACACACCAGGAGGGAATTCATGCATCAGCTGAACACTTAGTAGGGGCCAAGTATTCTTGGATGGATAGATGGAAGGTAGGGGCCAAGTACTTGTTGGATTGGTGGGTGGGGGACAGATGGATTGGTGGGCGGGGGACATATAGATGGATAAGTGGATGGATGCATGGATGGACAGATGAGTGGATGAATCGATGGATACATGAGTGGATGGGTAGATAAGTGGATGGATGGATAGATGGATACATGGATAGGTAGATGGGTGGATGGATAAGTGGATGGGTGGGCAGGTGAAGAGATGAATGATTGGGTGAATGGATGGATGGCTGGATAGAAGGGCAGATGGATGAATGGGTAAGTAAATGGTAAATAGATGAGTAAATTGGAAGAAATTGATTACAGTCTCTGCCACTTTCGACTCTACCTAAAGCCAAGGTTTCCTCCTGGTGTATTTGTTCAGAAAAATCCCACCAAGAACTCCCTTGAGGATCTCAGGGGCACCGTGAATGCACTAGCAGGTCCTCGCTGGCCAGGAAGCCACACTTGTTTTAGCTTTTACAACAGAAAGCACATTCTCAGGAACCGAAGGCAGTTTCCAGACCTCGCTAAGTGGGTCAGGAGGCAGCAGCTTCATTTGTCTGAGCAGAAGCGATCAAGCCTCCAGGGCCTCCGTCTCAGGCTCACTGTTAGGAATATCTGAGTCCACCCTGGACAGGAGGGGGCACGCGGGGCAAGGGCCCTTTCAGAACAGCAAGGACACAGGGTTTCCCAAGTCCCAGGGAGAGCTGGGAGCTGTGGGATTTGCATCTTTCTCTGAAAAAAGTGGAAGTCATGAAAACTGAAGCCCATTCTACTCAGCAAGGTCCTAGAAGCTGTGTATAAACCACAAGCAGCCCCTGGCTTCCAGAACTCTCCTTCTAGGTTGGAAGATTCAGCTAAGATATTAAAAACAGGAGCACCCTGTCCAACAGCGACAGCTTTAGAGTGAAGCCAGGTGTTTGCAGGTCAGGAGCGCATCGGCGGGAAGGAGCCCAGCGGATGCTGGGAGGGGAGGAGGCTGCCTAGCAAAGGGGACCATATCTGCGAGGACCCGCAGCCTCTAAGCAAGTTTGACAGAGGCACAAAGACTGAAGACTAACCCCCAGTGGCTACAGTGGTCTAGAAAGACCCAAAATCTTGGCCCAGGGAAGAGGAGAGGCCAGGGTCCACCAGGACACAGCTGGCCAAACGGTAGGGGGTCTCCCGTAACCCACACAATAGCAGCCAAGGTCTGCGGGGCTCTTACCTGGGGAGGTTTTCTGAGACTGTTGCTGGCCTGTTGTGCAGAACGTGAGCGACTTTTGCATATGCCAATAAAAAAAATAAAAGCCACTATTAAAATGAACCCCTGGCACATACCTGGTTTAGATCACATAGGAGCTGGCCTTTTGCACTGGAATTTGCAGCATCTGTTGCAATTAAGCCTTGCTTTTTAGCTTAAAGATATTAGCCCGATCACTAGTGTTCTGTTTGGACATGAATAGCGCATTGTTCTGCCCGGAGCAGCCCTGCAGCCTCGCAGACACCATTAAACGGCTTTGCGGCCCAATTAGAAGTGGAGGGGGGGGGGGGGGGGGGGGGGGGGGGGGGGGGACTGACCACCAAGGCCAGGCGCTCGATGGACACAAGTCAGGGGAGGCAGCTAACGTGGACCATGTGTGGGAGAGCGGGCTCTGACACGCACGGCCGGCTGCATGACAAGCAAAGACATGCTCATCCATCTTGACTTGGGATGTGCCCCCGGCCCAAACAAGGTGGCCAGAGCGGGGTGTGGGGCAGCTCCCCGGGGCCTGAAGGAGGGACGCCCAGGCTGACAGTAGGGCTGCACCCTCCGGCCCCTCCCTCCCTGCGGGGGCACACAAACTCATGTTCACACGCTCACACACACACACACACACACACACACACACACACACACACCGTCCTCACAGGCACAGAACAAGGTACCACACGGTCACCACTCCCTCCCACCCCCATACCTCCTGTGACCAGCACACTATTTTACGACCTGTTTTTCCTTCATAGTTGAATCTAGGAAGTATGTTTGGGCAAACTGAGGGGCATCATCAAGAAGAAAGGATGTTTGGAAAGATGACAGATGGATAAATGGATGGATGAAAGAAAATATGAATGCATGGAGGATGGATGGACGGACAGATGTATGGTTAGATGGATAGATGGATTAATGTGTGGGTGGGTGGATGGGCCAATGTATGTCTGTGTGGGTGGATAGATGGATGGGTGGGTGGATACATAAAGAGGTGGATACACAGAGAGATGCGTGGATCGATGAGTAGTAGGTAGGCAGGTAGGTAAGTAGAGCCATGTGATGGAAAACACTAGAATGTAATGTAATGGAGTGAGATTCTAGATATTTTATTTCTTCCTCTTGCTCTCTTGGACCCTCCAGATCCTCTGCCGGGAGCGTGCACTGCTTCCCTGACCTGAAGCAACGCCCCCAGCATTAGCCGTCCCCTTGAAGCCAAGAAGGAGGATTCTGAGGCACTTCAGGTCTGGCCGGTCCTGGCCCTTGGTTTGAAAAAGAGGGGCCTCTTTCTTCTCCGGCTCAGGCTGGCAGCCGCTATGACATCATCCCTGCGGCGTGTAACTCGAGAAGCATGTTGGGAAGCGTTGGGCTGATAGATCACGCGTGCTGGTGTCCCCTCCGGGGGGCCTTGGGGCCAGGCTCGGCGGGCAGCTGCATCGGGGCTGGGAGCCGCATCTTCATTCCTCGGGCAACGATTCCTGCACACACGCAGGGTCCCCGGCCGGGCCCCGGGCCCCCCTCCTTGCAAGTCCTCACGGCCCACCCTGCCGTGCTGGCTCCCTGGCGGGGGGGGGGCAGGCGTCACCCCTTCCAGGTGTCCAGAGACAACAGACAGTGGGGAGGCGGGGCGGCTGGGTCGGGAGTGGACAGTCCGGGCGGCTGACCCACACCCGGGACCGGGGACAGCACTTCCGTCTGATGTCTGAGGCTGTACCACGAGCAGGTGCACTTGAGAGGCGCACTGAGGGCCCAGGAAGCCGTGGGCTCTGGATCTGAAAGTGCTCCAAGCCTCCGCGCTGAGGCTGCAAAGTGGGGAGCCGGCGTCCACCCCCCAGGGAGGCAGGGGCGCAACAGGTGTTCGGCCTGACAGCCGGTCATGACCGGCCGCCGGGTGTGCCCGGTCTCCTGCGCTGGCTGTCCAGGGTCACGTGGACATCCCACCCCTGGCTCCCCGCCCCCCGGCGGGCAGGCTGCACCGGGACAGCCTCCCCCTGCTCCTCCCACGTCATTTCTGTGCCCCGGTGGGGGAGGTGTGGTGCCTGTCATGCCCAGGAAAGGGGCGCCTTGTGGTGGGGAGGCGTGGTCGCTTGGGACGTCCCCTTTTATTCCTTATTGGGTGGGCGTAATCGCCTGCGTGGTGACCCCTGGGCCGGGCACAGGCCCCTCCCTGCCCAGACCCACCTTGAGGCAACAGGCTGGCTTTGATGTGTCCCATGCCAGGCTCACGGGGGAGGACGGAGACCCCGGTGCTGGAGCCCCTGGGCTCAGCTTCTGGAGGCTCCAAGCAACATGGAAGAGACGGGACCCAAGTCCCCACGGCCACCCGGAAGAGGGCCTGACCACCCTGCGGCAGGGCCAGAGGGGACTAGGCGCCGTTTCTAACACTTACGACAACTTGGGCCAGAAACGGCTCCCGTGCTCACCCCTCCTTTACCTGGTGACGGGGCTCAGGGGGCGGGACGGCGGGGCCGGGGTGCCAGCGAGCGTGTCTCTGGCCGCCCGGGGCCGGGTCTCTGCCCGGAACACATCCTTCTTGGTGTCGGGTCGGGAGGCCCAGGCCGGGGCACCCGCGTCCCTGCCACCCCGAGGGGCCGGCCTGCCCACCACATGAGCTAACGCAGTGCACAAAGGGATGTTAAAGAAAAGAATCAATTTATAGTAAAACCAGCCATCTATTCCAGGGCAAAAACAATTACCTTTATGTTCAGGAGAAACTGGGAGAAAGCACTTACTTAAATTGCTGTCTTCTAACTGCCTAAGGAGCTATTTTCAGAAACCGTTTAAATGTTTTTTCTGCTTTTCCTGGAGAAATACCCTTGCCTTCTGCCCTAGTCTGCCAGGCTCGGACCGGGACGGCCCGCGTCTGCAGAGCTCAGGTCGGGACCCCCGCCCCACGCCGCGGCTCCCGCAGGACCCCCTCCCGAGGGCCGGGCCGACTGGGGGGTCCCAGGCGCCTTCCCCACGCCGTCAGGAACATGACCTTTGGAGGCCACGGGAAGCACATCGCCTCTTCTCCGCGGTGAGAAGACACAGGTCAGGCCCCCTCACCGAGGCAGTTAAAAAATAAACAAGAGCCCCCAGATCACGTTAAATATGTTAAGCAAACACACGGCAGGCGGCGTGGATATTAGGTCATTTCTCATAAATATTAATACCGGAGTTTTCCAACGGGCAAAATTAATGAAACAAAGCTGCCTCTTCACTCGTGTGCTCACCGCCCTGGAGCGGGCCCAGCAGACGGGGAGAGTCAAGGCAATTCAGCCCAAAGACAAGGCTTCTCAGGCGCCCGCAAGGAAGCTGCCGCTTGAGGGGCGCAGGGGCAGGCTCTCTGCGGACCGGGGGCTGCCAGCCGAGGCGGGTGATAGGCCGGTGACAGAGAGCATGACGAGGCCAGGGCTCTGCCGGCCTCGGGGCTGCACCTCCTCGTGGCCTCCTCTCTGCAGGGTCTCCCCCAGGCCCCCCGGGGCAGTCCTCTGGGCTGGGACCCCATGAGTCCCCCAGATTGGGGCTGACCTGCCCAGAGCACCTGGTGAGGGGGTTCTCGGCTCCACCCACACCCCACAGCATCCAGGTCAGCCCTGCCTCGCACCTGCTCCAGGGCAGGGGTGGAGGGGAGCCAAGCCCTCGGCCAGGAGCCCAGGCCACAGGGCAGAGCTGGACACGCCTGGCCACAGGGCCGGACACCCATGCCCGGCGCTGTCGGGACCCCTGTCGACTCACCTCTCTGCTCACCGGCCCTCCGGAGGGAGGCCGGGACGGGGCCGAGGAGGGCAGTCTGCATGGCCTTGTGGGCCAGCAGGGGCCACTGGGCCACGCCGGTCCCCCAGAGCGAGCAGCGTGGCAGTGAGCCAGCGCTTCTGCCTGATTCGGTGTGACCAGGTGGCAGAGAGGAAGGCTTGGAGGAGAGAAAACATCGTCATAAACACTAACGAGCGTCCGCACAGCATCTGCCGCCCTGCAGGGCCACGGGGCCTCGGGGCCGCTGCTCCAGGGCCTCGCCTCCCCGAAATGGGAGGGCCTGGAGGCTCCCGGGGGCTCTTCCCTCCAGCCCCGGGGTGTCAGCCTGCACTTGTGGGATCAGGGCGGCCGGGGGCTCAGGCGCTGGAGGCCGGAGGATGTGACCCAGGTTCTGTGTGCTGCCCAGCGACCCCAGAAGAGCCACCTCACGCCCCTGCACCGGCGTTTACTTAGTTTTTATCTGAAAGGGGGCTGCAAAGCTCAGTAAGAGAACACACGTAAAGAGACTATGTTCCCCGACAGGTCGGCCAGACGGCGGCACAGAGACGCCGCGGCAGCAGCCACGTGGCGCACGGGAAACACACAGAAACGGGGATGACAGCGGAGTGCTCGTTGGGAACAATGCAGGCGAGAAGGGTAAAGTCCTGCAAGAAAAATGTTAAAAATGTTTTAGGCCCTGTGAAGGCAGAAGCTCTGCCCCGTGAAAGGTGTTTCAGATGGTGACGTGGAACACAGACCTCCTCAGACGCGGAGAAGGTGAGAGGCTGCGGCACCGGCCGGCACGGCCCGGAACAGCAGGGACGCAGCAGCAGGCGAGGCTCGGAAGGGCCCGTGCACACTGCCACACGAGCCATGCTCCGTGGCCTGGCAGGACGGCGTGGTCGCCAGGGCACAGGGGGGCGTGGGGGGCAATGGACACGCTCACAATCTCCGTCACGTGTGTGAACATGTGTGAACACAACTGTGTGTGAACACAGATCGCACCGCACGATTTAAACGGAGCAGTTCCCTGTATTCCCTGTACCCCGATGGCGCTGCTTTAAAAGTACACAGGGTGGGGCACCGGGTGGCCTAGGCAGTGAGAACCTGGCTCTTGATCCTGGCTCAGGTCATGATCTTTCGGGTTCGTGAGATCGAGCTCCCTGTTGGCTTCTGCACCAACAGCACGGAGCCTGCTTGGGATTCTCTCTAAACAAACAAACAAACAAACAAACTTAAAAAAAAGAGGCACGTGGCCGGTAAACACCTGCAATGCCCGAGCAGACGAATGAGCACACATCCTCCGCGGATCTTCTGCGGGGCCACCTTGCAGGATGAAGCCCGGGCAGGCTGAGGACTCACCGTGCTCTGCAGGGCCCAGGACACAGCCGGCCCGCCCCCAGCCAGCCCCACCCCTGCTGCGCACTGCTACAGGTGCGCCCCTCCTCCAAGCTCCGCGCTTGGGAATCTCACTCTTCCGCGTTATTTTGGGAAGCTGTTAATGATTCTGTTTGCCTTTCCAATGACCTCAAACGTTCCACCGCCACGGACCCGCCCCTGCCGCCATTTGCCTGGCGCCCCCTCTCCCCTCGCTCCCTCCGCAGGGCGGGGGCTCCTGCACACCCATCCCTGCGATGCCTTGAATACGGGGACGGGCCCTGCTGCCCAGGGCCTAGGCTGTCCCTGGTGCCAAGCCCCTCAGCCAGACGGGTCCACGCTGCCTGCCTCGGTTTACTCTCTTGAGCAGCAGGGATGGTCACAGCACCGGCTGTCCGTGGCCACAGGTCTGCCCTATGCCCACACCAGGCCAGGGAGCTGGAGGTCTCAGGCCTCAGACTCGCGGCCGGGGGCACAGGGCTCCAGGGCCTGCCAGACGCCATCCCCCAACACGCGCGCAGAGACCGGACGCAGGTTTATTAGCCCGAAGCTGCGTCTCCCTTGATTTCCAAACCCACGTGAATTTATAAAGGAAATTTAATCGGGTTGTTTTTAATTCTCTCACACTTAACTCATCAAAATGCTATTTGGTAGGAGCGGGAGCAGGCCGAGCGTGCAGGGCCCTCAGAGGGGCTGCCCGAGGCTCCCCGCACACAGCCCTGACCCCTCCCCTCCCCCCGGGGCTCCCCGCACACAGCCCTGACCCCTCCCCTCCCCCCGGGGCTCCCCGCACACAGCCCTGACCCCTCCCCTCCCCCCGGGGCTCCCCGCACACAGCCCTGACCCCTCCCCTCCCCCCGGGGCTCCCCGCACACAGCCCTGACCCCTCCCCTCCCCCCGGGGCTCCCCGCACACAGCCCTGACCCCTCCCCTCCCCCCGGGGCTCCCCGCACACAGCCCTGACCCCTCCCCTCCCCCCGGGGCTCCCCGCACACAGCCCTGACCCCTCCCCTCCCCCCGGGGCTCCCCGCACACAGCCCTGACCCCTCCCCTCCCCCCGGGGCTCCCCGCACACAGCCCTGACCCCCCACTCACCATGCACAGACATGCTGCCCCCCCCCCCAACACGCACAGCCCCGTCCCAGGAGGATGATCGCTCTGCAGGGCTCCGCCTCCCCTGCATCAGGGGCACAGTCCCAGGGAGGGGGCGTGGGCACTTCGTGGCCAGCACGAGCTCCTCTCCCCGGGAGAATCTGGGGGACTAGCCCCGGGCTGGAGGCCACGTGGCCCGAAGACACAGGCCGGACGTGGTGGAGGCCGGGCGGTGTGTCCGACAGCCCCCAGCGCCTCCTCCCTGAGACAGGAAGAGTCCCCGGGGAGGCGGGGAGGTGGTGTCCACAGCCGCCTGATGTGAGCGGCCCCTGGGCCCGGTGGACTGAGCCCAGTGGGCAGGCGCCTCTGCGGTGCAGGGATGGCCGTCGCGGCTGGGCCAGCGCACCGCCCCGGCCCGCCCTGGAGCTCGCTCTCGGGCGTGTCAGAATTCTGCCTGGCTTGACCTTCCTTCTGCAGAGTCCAGCGGGTCGTGCTGATGGGGAGCAGACAGCAGGGGACACCTGTAAACGACCGGGGAAGAAAGAGCGACCCGACCAGACACAGCAGGCACCCGTGCGTCCCGTCCCACCGAGGAAGCTGCGAGGCTGCTAGAAATGGGGCGTGAAGCGTTTGCAAGGCAGGCGGGCCGCCAGGCGGCTGATGGGCCTGGGACCAGGAAACCCGCCCCGGGGCTGGTGTGCCGGCATGGGGGGGGGGGGGCGAGGAGGGCCGGGCCCCCAGGGAGGACGGGAGCAGCCCACACAGCCGTCTCTCCTCCCAGACACCCTCGGGGACCAGGCCCCATACACACATCTGCAGACTCACACTCAGGCACTCAACACGCTTTCCACGCGCCCAGCCCAGATCTCGGGGCCCCTGCCTCCCACCCGAGCTGCCCCCACCCCCGCCGGCTGGGACAGCTCTGCAATGGGGGGGTTCCACCTCCAGAGGCGCTCAGCCCCTTCCGCATTCCGGAGCCTGTAGGCCACTTGGTCCGTTCCTAGGCTGGGCCCCTGCCCTCCCTGTCCAGCACGAGAGGACTCAGGAACGTGTGGGAGGTCATGTGTCTCCACCACCCAGCCCACCGTCCCCTCTTCTTCCACTAGGGACCCCAGGGGCAACTTGGCTGCCCGGGGTGGGGTCTCAGTCCAGCAGGGAGGTGACCGGTGGCCTGGCGGCCTTGGTCCAGTGTGGCCAGAGCTGCGACGGACAGGCCCAGAGGGCTCGGGAGGAAGAGGCACCCTGCGTGCACCAGGGGCCCCGCGCGCACCTGGGGCGGGGTCTGGCAGAGCAGAAAGGAGGCCAGGAAGGGTTGGTGGCTTGGCCGTCCCTGCGGTGAGTGCCGTCCAGCCAGGCGGCATGTTCCAAGCCAGGCAGCCACCGTGAACAAAGCCGGAGGGGCCAGGGCTAGGAGACCCCGCCTGCGGCCAAGCAGAGAGCCTGGGTGCTGGGTGTCACCCCGAGAGCTGCGGTGGGCCCTAAGAGGGGCGGGGCCCGGGGCAGGCTCTGAGAGCTCAGGAGCGCCTCTAGCCCTTTGGAACCCCAGAACCTTCCAGAGCACATAGAAGCAGCCAGTCCAGCAGGCTGGCTTCTGGGTTTGTTAGCATCTGATTTTCTGACTTAAGGGATGCACTTCGGAAGGAAGACCAGCCCCCTGGGTGGTAATCCAAACGGGCTCTGCTCAGCCCTGGGGGCTGTGGAGGCACCGTCTGACCTGAGGGGTGGGAGATGAGAACAGGGGAGCTGTAGCAGACCCCCGGAGCTGCCCAGATCGCCGGCCCCACACCAGTTCAGGTGGGCGTCCAGGCCCCCGGAGCCTTCCTGCCCCGAGACCCAGAGGCTCCTCCGCGCGAAAGCAAGCATCCCAGGTCACCCCCAAATCTGCCCCACCTCCGCCATTGTGCAGCGAACCTTGGCCCAGCCTCCGGGACCCGTGTCTGGGCCTCCGAGAGGGATGGTGGGCCGCTGCGGCCAGGGCACCTGGCAGCCGGGACCCCGCGGGCTGCGGTCCGTGGCCAGCCCGTCCCGAGGGGCGAGGGCGGGAGGTGGCCGAGGAGCCCACAGTCAATGGCCTTTTTATTCCATTTGATTTCACCTCCTCTGAGTGCGGGCCCCTCCCTCCCTAATAGAATTACTCTTATCTGCAAGTGATTTAAACTCTAAGGTTTACTGAAGATTTAAAGAGTGTGAACACAGTTGGAATGTTTTAAACTAACAGTACAAGTTGCATTTTAAGAAAATAATTAACTCCCAGGGGAGGTGTGGGTTTTGGAGCAATGACAGACTTCCAAGGCTGCTTTCCCTATATGGGGTTTCCAAATAATAAAATATCTTTGATTCCCTGCTGATGTCAGACGAGAACCTGTTAGTGAGCAAGCAAACTGTCATTTTTTTTTTAAGAGGGCCCATTAGCGTCTTAAAGACGCAGGCCGAGCCCGTCGAGGAGGGCAAAGGGTCTGCGCCAAGGGCGGCTCACCCGCGGGTCTGTCCACACCGCCAGGCCCTCCTCTGGGCACACAGAGGGCCGCGCCCCCCTCCAGGAGGCCGGGCAATGCCTGGTGAGTCCCGGCGCCCCACACTGGCTCCCCGAAGCGCAGAGGCAGCGCCCGCCACCCAGGCCCTCGGGAGCCGTGTGGGAGCTGCAGGGCCCGAAGCGCTGGGGACCCACACCTGGCTCTGCGCTCAGCACACACCCTGGGAAGGCGCCGTGGGAGGTGTTTCCATCATATTTCGTTTGGGCTCACGAAACTTCCAGGAGGGTGCCTTCCCCGTGTCCCTGAGGGCACAGGACCGAGTGCCGGCTGGGCGCTGACGCTGCTCAGGAACGGGGACCTGAGTCTGCAGAGCCCGGCCTGAGCCCCCTCCATGGCCGGTCACGCCCCGCGCCTGGGGTCAGGTCACTGGTCAGCTAGGGCCGTGTCGGGGCAGCCGGGGTCTTAAATGGTAGAGTTGGGATGGATAACTGGGAGGGGCTGCCCTTCGACAACTGCATCCTAGCCTGGGGCCGTTACCATTCTGTTCACGGTACCGCGGGGGAGGCTCACGAGGTCTGCCCGCCGGCCATGCCCAGGGTCACGGTGCCTGGGACCCGGTGAGCTGTATTGGCCGTGCCAGCTTGGCATTGGGCTCCGTGCCCCACCAGGAGCCTCCGCGCGGGGCCCTGGCTGGTGCCACATGTTGTTGCCACCCCTGCTGACAGCCCGGGCCCCGTGGAGTCTTCCTCTCCAGCTGGGGACAGAGCTCTGCCCACCACCTCCAAGGACAGCATGGGAGAACAGCCCCCTCCCTGCAGGGGATGAGGAGGGGGACACACGGGCTCTCCGTGCAGTCCGGACCCCACACACCCTGCACTGTCCCGGCCGTGCCTGGACCAGCCCTGGAGGAAGCCGTCGAGGAGGGCGGCGTTCCAGAGAGCTCCGTTGGCCCTCAGGCTGCCTGCTACGGTCCCTCCCTCAAGGGAGCGGCTCCCGGGGGCCCCCGTCTGGAGGGGTCCCCCCCAAGCCCTCTGCCGGGCTGGGGTGGCTGCGTGGAGGCCGACGCTGGCCATTTGTCCGGCGTCCTGACACTTTCCCACAAGCCTCAGCCTCCCCTCAGGAATAGCTGTTTCTGGTAATTTACTTGCAAAACATTTGGCCATTAACACCCGGGCAAGAGTGGACGGCAGGTCACAGACGATTAAACTCCCCACACCTGAGTCCCCCATCGGCCTGGTAACCACTGCCCGGCGGGGAGGCCGGCGAAGGCTGTGTGTACTGTGTCGGCCGGGCCCCAGGGCCCCCACTCCGGCTCACCCTCCTCCCGGCCAGCGGAGTGGCCTCTTCCCCCCTTCCCTCGGGGTCTGGTGTTGGCGTGGCTCGGGTTGGTCCTTCCGGAAGGATGGAGGCCACAGATGCTGAGCGCCACTGGGAAAGGCGGCCACAAAGAGCTGCTTCTGGTGAGAGCGCGTCCTGAATGAGGGTCTGCACAGCACCGCTGCCGACCCCACCTGCGAACCCACCTGCCCACTGGGTCGATCGAGGCCCCGCTAAATTCGAGGCACCGCTAAATTTGCATGCTTGCTTTACAGGTAAGAGAGCTGAGCAAACCCTCGGGGGAGGGATGGGGCACTGAGCCCGGCTCTGACTTTCCCCTCACTGGGGCTCAGCCCCCAGATGTGTAGGGGAGCCCACCCTGTGGGACCATGGACAGCACTACGTTCACCCAGACAGGAGGTCAGGAGCCCAGGAATCCATGACTCCAACCCCACCCAGCACCAGCCACGGGGGCCGGGTCCCCTGCCAGTCCCAGGAGAGACCCCCTTCCTGTTGGGACACCCGTGAGCTTCTGTGCTGAGTCTTTGGGGTGTCTGGGGAGGCCTTCATTTCCGGGGGTCTGAAGGATGAGAAAGTGCCGATGGAGGCTCGCAGCCATGGGGATGAGGGTGTGAGTGCTCCTTTCCAGGCCCCCAGCCCCTCAGCGCTGGGCCTCGCACAGGAGGGGAAGGCAGAGATGTCTGGTGGCTGGGACCCCCAGACATATCCTCCCCAAGAAGGAGGGGGGCCCAGGTAGCTCTTTCCCAGCCACACGCAGAGATGGCCACTACCCTCCAAAGTCAAGTTCTGTCTCCCGTGCGTGGCGGGAGAGACGGATGCTCTGGGTCCAGCCTGACGTGGGACCCCCAACTCCCACCCCTCAGAGGCCCTCCAAACCAGCCCTACTGAAGCCTCTGGCTGCCAGGCTGTGAAACACAGGGCTTCAGAGACAGGAGTAGGTGCAGGTGTGTGTGTGTGTGTGTGTGTGTGTGTGTGTGTGTGTGTCTCCAAATGCATGGGGGCGTGGCCTCACCAGACGGAATTGGCATCCTGAGGTGGGGAGGCCCGAGCCCTAGGGACTGGGGCCCGGTCTGATGGACAGGAAGGGCTGAGGCGCGTCCCTGGGGCCTCACACAGCCGCGAGAGCCCGGCACAGGGACCCTGAGGGGACGGGGGATGCTCAGCGCCCACCATCTGGGACCTTCCTACTCACAGGAACCCTGGAGCCAGAGCCAGCAGGGGACTCACTCAAGGTCGTCCAGCTGAGGGCACAGCAGGACTCAGCCACCAGCCCCACCAGCCCCTGCTGCAGCCACGCCGCCTCCCGGTGAGGCCCAGGCCAGGCTGCTGCAGTTGCCCCCGAACTTGAACCGCCGGGGCTCAGGACCATCCGGGATGCGGGGACTCACCGGCAGACTGCCTCTGGTGGGGTCCTCGGGAGCCCCTGCCTTGTCCTCAGGGAGTTAAGGTCAAAAGGGCAGGAGTTTTACACCCAAGAGGGCTTGGGGCCCGGCCAGTCCTACCTCTGCTGCTGTCTCTGCTTGGAAAGGCCCCGCCGGGAGACGGGGAAACTGAGGCTCGGAGGGCCTTAATTAGGACCCTTGTGATTGATTGCGACAGATTCCAAGCCAAACTGGCGTTGCTGGTCCAGGTGGCGGAGGGTGCCAGCACCATTCTGACTCCCAGTGCGGCTCCGACTCCGCTCGGGCAGCGGGACCACGTCTCCACCCGGGTCTCCAGCCCGAGGACCCGCCAGGCCTGGGAAAGCCCGGGCGCCGCTCAGGTCAAGGCTGTGCCTGGGAGGAGGGGGCCTGGGGCAGACGTTCCCCTCCTCCTCCTCCCCCTCCTCCCCCTCCCCTCCCCCCTCCTCCCACTCCCTCCTGCTCCCCTCCCTCTCTCCCCTCTCCTTCCCCTTCATCTTCCCCTCCCCCTCCTCCCCTCCCCCTCCTCCCCTCCCCCTCCTCCCCTTCCCCTTCCTTCTACTCCCTCCTTCTCCCCCTTCCCCCTCCCCCTTCTTCCCTTCCCCTTCCTCCCCTCCCCCTCCTCTCTCTTCACCGGGCTTCTAGGGCCTGTAACCAGACGGGAAGGGATGCCAGGAGAGGTCAAGGTCACACCCTGAAGCCCCAGGCCAGGAGCCTGGCTGAGAGCCTCCTGCCTCCCACCTCACGCCTTCCATCCCCAGGCCCCCCCCAAACAGCCCTGGAGCCAGGTGGAGTCCATAACTGGGCAGCCGCCCGAGGGCAGCCCAGCGGACCACGGGGTGCGCATCTGCCGGCCCAGCGTGGACCCAGCCTCCAGGCCAGGCCAGGCGGCGACGCACCGGCATGCCCACCTCGGAGAAGGAGCAGAGGTGTGGGGAGCAATCCCAGGCCTCGGCCTCCAGGAAAGGCCCTGCCCCCTCCCTCCCCCGGGGTCCCCCTCTACACCAAAGGGGTTTACGAAGACCTGTGCGGTGCACCAGAGAAAATACCGCTATCATTAAGGGATTTAACGACAGCTTTGCCCAATATTGGGGATTTGTTATGTCTCTCATTACAGGTTTTAACAAGCACATTTCTCCGAGACGCAGCCCCACGTGAGGGCGGTCCTCTCCCTCTGCCGTGTGTGACTCTCATTAGCAGGCGTTTTATGAAGCCACAGATCACAGATGCACGCCCAGCCCGCAGCCCTGGCTGGCTGGGGCCTGGTGTCGTGGGCCGGGGGGGCCGGGGTTGTGCCGTGGGTCCGTCTGCCCATTCCCGCGGGTGCAGAGAGCAACCCCTGCTCGCAGACTGCACCCCTCCTGGCACCCTCAGCCAGGCACAGGATGTAGGCGCAGACCCCGGACTGCAGCCGGGGCTCCTGGCCCCTCGGCGACGTGATCCCACCTGAGCCTCGGGCCTCCTGAGCTCAGGGTCCCCATGTGTGACAGGCATCTGCACAGACAAATGGCTTCCAGCGTGCTTTAGCAGGAGGACTCTGTTTTCACACAAACCATCAAACAGTGTAAAGACAAATTTTAAAAGGCAGAAATGAAGCCGATTCTGCAGAAGAACTGGGCCACCCGCGCTTTACGCCCAGGGGCCGCTGGACTGCCCCCAAACGTCTGGGGTCTTCCCAGCACAGTGTAGGACGCGGTGGCTGAGGACTGTGATGTCCCATCTCCAGCGTCTGAACCCCTCAGCGCACTGACCGTGCCCACAGAGCGCCAGCTCTGCCCTGACTGCCAAGATGCACATCCCTTCTGACCCTGACATGCGTCTTCCAAGCCCCCGATCCCGAGCCGTCCTTCCTGGCCCCGGGAGCACGTGTTCAGGCCACTGCACCGGCCTCAGAAGCTGGTGGGAATGAATGGGGAAACCGTGGGCTCCCTGGGGGGCAGCTGGAGGCAAGCAGCCTCGTATCTGAGACCAATTCCTGCCAGAAAACTTCCAGACAAGCAAGATTTGCGGCGGGAAGGATCCAGATGGGCAGGCCAATGGTGGACAGGGCGACCCCCACCCTCTGGATCCACAGCCAGACCCCCCTGTGCACTGACAATGGGCTGTCGGCTGTTGTGACCAAGTCCAGGATGGCAGCAGCCTCTGTCTGGGCTCCCAGACACCCTCCCCATGGCCGGGGCTCCTCCACAGCCTCCACACGCTGAGCCCTTCTCTGGACATTTGGAGCCCCGTCTACACCAGAGCGGTGAGGGGCCAGAGCGGGCTCTGCTGGCCTCGGACTCCCCTGTCCCAAGCAGAGAGCTGGCTCTGAAGATGTTTGTAAACAGTTGGCTCTAAGGAAGCTCAGAGAAGTCAGTTGGTGGGGCCAGGACCAGGGCCAGAGCCAGTGTGGGAAGGGACAGGTGAGGCCCCGGGCCTCCAGGAAGGCGGCGAGGATCAGGAGCTCACCGCTTGGTCCCTTATTCTAGAAGGATCCCTGGGTATGAAAACCTTCCCGGAGGTCACCCGGGTCCTCCCTCCCTTTCCCAGACAAATGCCCTCAAGACAGGAACGTGTGGAAGCCGGGACAGAGTGGCGGCCGCGGCCCCAGCTGTGACGAGCTGCCCCTGCCCCCCAGAAACCGGCGAAGGCATAAATAAATAATAAACCCTGCAGGGCCCGAGCTGCCTCCCAGATAGGGCTGGGCACGGCCCGGCGATTACGCCCACAATACCTCGCATTCATTACGCCCCTTAAAAACGGTGTGCTGTGTCTGGAAAACAGGAAGTGGCCGTCAGTCTCCCGTGTAAAAGCCATCTGAAGCCCGTGGACCAGGCATGTTCTCAATCAGGAAGCAGGCAGTAAATAAACATTTACGTCCCGAGGCCGCGCGCACCCGCCTGCCCCCAGGCTACAAAGGGGCACGGAGAGCGGAAATTTGTTTAGTCCTATAAAAGCACAGGCCGTATATCAATAGATGATTAAAAATGGAAACGTGGCCGGCTAATGGACAGTATTGATTTTAATAAGCGTTAAGTACATGGAGCTTGCAGATAAGGGCTCCTGGGCCATCTCCCCGCGCCCTGAGAAAGTGACTCACGCAGAGAAAAAAAAAAAAATCCTCTTTTCCAAATTGAAACTTTCACCCGGCATATTAGGGTCTGGGGGAGTGGCCTCCAAATCAGCATCCATCCTGAATATCGAGCGTGACGCGGTGACATATGGAAGCATTTCAGCCGGGAGGTCAAGCGCGCCGCGCTCAAAACAGTAGCGCCACAGGCTCACGGGCCACTCCAGGCTGCCGATGCCGTGGGGAGCCCCCCACCCCATTTGTTCTTCTCACCCGGTCATACTGGGGTCCCCACTGGCCGGACATCCACAGAACACGGGCCCTGAGAGACGGGGCTGCTCGGCTAGACGTCCCCCCAGCACATCAGGTGTCTGCTTGGGAACAAAGCTCCTCCCACGGAGGAAGTCATAGCTCGGTGACAATGACCAGACGGCCCTTCCCCAGACCGGAGCTGGTAGCGGCCGGTGGGGTCAGGCGTGAGGGTCACGCTGTAGGCACAGTGCCAGCCATCCCCGGGGCCAGGAAAGGCCCAACCAAGTGGCAGAATGTCCTCACAGACATTCACGTGGAATTTTCTGACAAATGATTTGGTCAGTCACCCACTTCCCCGGAGAGTGTTTGGCTTCCAAGCCCCACACGAATCTTTTCCCTTTGAGCGGAAAACCTGGTTCGACCCACATCTCAGCTCCCAAGTTTCTCTGCTCCTTTTAACAGACAAGAAGGGAGATTCCTTATCAGACTCCACCACTTGGTCCGTCCTGGACGAAGCAGTGAGGGTGGAGCTCACGGTTCAAGATGGGGGATGGGTTCAGGGGGCCGTGGCCCCGAGGGGCAGGTTTTCTTAGAGAACTGGAAGCTGGGAGTGTAGACACGTTTACAGTAAATGAGGCAATGAGGTGTAAATGTGCGTGCCAAGCCAGGGCCCCCCAAGGAGGCCTGCCAAGGAGGCAAGGGTCAGGCTGTGGGTGAGATGGGGGACAGGAATGTCAGCAGTGGCCTGGGGGCTACTGCGAGTGTCCTGGGCAAGCAGCAAAAGACACAGCAACAAGAAAGACCTAAAGGTTGGGGCGCCTGGGTGGCTTAGTCGGTTAAGCATCCGACTTTCGCTTAGGTCATGATCTCGCGGTTCGTGGGTTCGAGCCCCGCGTCGGGCTCTGTGCTGACTGCCAGCTCAGAGCCTGGAGCCTGTTTCAGTCTGTGACTCCCTCTCTCTCTGACCCTCCCCTGCTCACGCTGTCTCTCTCTCTCTCTCTCCTAGAAATAAATAAAACATTAAAAAAATAAAAAAAAATTAAAAAAAGAAAGACCTATAGGTTGAGAGAGGACGGCCTGATTTGGACAGGGGTGTCTTGGGCCACCATAACAAACACCACGAACTAGAAATCTCTTCTCTTGTAATCCTGGGAGCCAGAAGCCCAAAATCAAGGTGTCGGCAAGGCCCTATGCCCCCCAAAGATGCCAGGGGAAGATCCTTCCGTCTTTACACAGTCTCCTATATGAGCCTCCTCTGTGGGTCTGCATTAATTTCCCTCTTGTAAAAACACCAGTCATTGGATTAAGGCCCACCCTAAGCCAGCGTAGCCTCAACCTAATTGGATTACACCTGCAAAGGCCCTGTTTCCAAGCAAGGCCACATTCTTAGCTTCCAGTGGACATGCATTTGGAAGGATACTGTTCAGCCTGTTACAGGAGGTCGAAACAGCCACCTAGGGGAGTGACTCCTTCCACCTTTCCTTCCCGAGAAGTGCAGTCCCCCGATCACCCCAGGGCCCCTCCACTCACTTTGCTCTCTCCAAGCACCTAGCAGCATCTTAGTCCAGGCTCGGACCTCCTGTCCTCGAAGTATCTTCTTACTCCTCAACTGCAAGTCTTGGCCTAATGGCCCCTCCGCCTGCATCCTCCAGGACTTCCTGCTCGTCTTCTCTCTCTCTCATCATAGCTTGTCATCACAGATTGGGTTGTTCCTGTCCCTGAAACACAGGAGCTCCACAAAGGCATGGTCTCCTGTGTTTGTTGTGGCCACCACACACCTGGGTCAACATGGTGCTTGGTAAGTGACCACCTCGGAAATAATCATTAATCAATGTGTGGGTGGATGGAGAATGGATGGATGGAGTGATGGATGGATGGATGGATGGATGGATGGATGGATGGGGAGATGGATGGATGAGCGGATGGATGGATAGATGGATGGATGATAGATGGATGGACGGAGAGATGGATGGATGAGTGGATGGATGGATGGATGGATGGATGGGTGGTGGATGGATGGATGGGTGGATGGGGAGATGGGTGGGTGGATGGGTGGGTGGATTGATGGGTGGAGGATGGATAGATGGGCATATGACTGAACAAACGCCTTACTCCACGTTGTGTCTTCAGGGCTAGCACAGGCCACTGAATATGGAGGGCACTCAGGGAATGGGTGAGGGACAGAGAATATGAAAGAAGGAAGAAACACAAGTAAGTAGGAAGGGTTTGAACCATCAAATCAAGGTTATAGAAGTAAGCATGAGGCACCATGCCCCATCCCTGCTTCCTCGCACTGGCCCGAGCATACCTTCACAGAGCTGGGCACATTGCAGGCCTCAGACACTGGCTGCCTGAGCAAGTTCATGAAAGATGCCCTTAAGCCTGTTTTCACTTTGCTCCAAGGTCATGGCGCAGCTGTGCTCCCCGCCATGTAAGATACACTTTCTGGTTTTTGCCCTAAGACTTCCTCTTCTTCACAAGTCAGGCCAGTTTTCCTGTTAAAGAGCCAAAAATGGGTATAGTCGAGGCTCCATGGGCCTGAACACCCCACCTCTGCTGCTGTAATGTGAAAACAGCCACGGAGAACACACGAGTGGATGTGGCTCTGTTCAGATAAAACTTTATTTACGGATGCCAAAACATGGATTTCAGGTAACGTGCCCACGTCAAGAAATATTACTCTTTGTTTGGTTTTCATTTCCAACCATTCAGAAATGTAAAAACCTTCTCAGCTCAAAGTCCCCTCTGAAGCAGACAGCAGGACACCCAGTCTATAGGATGTGATCTGCCAACCCCTTCCCGGGGTAAGGTCCCTCCCTTGCACATTTGGTGCGCAAATGCACACTGGTTCCGTAAGTGACTTTCAGGATTTGATAGATCATGCCCATCTTCCCCCTTCACCCTTCCTGACTGACGCAAAGATCACTTGTCAGCAAATGCCACAATGATGCCGTGTAACAGGCTCCCCGAGTCCCCCAAACAACCTGTTCACACCCAGGGTCAGGCCAGCGTGGGCTGGCTGCCCCATGGAGGGTGGAGGCTGCTCTGGGACCTGGTGCAGGACAGCGCGGCATCCTGGTGAGCCCTTGTCCAGGGCACGTGCCCCGGGGACAAGAGGCTTCTGTCACACCGTGTCACCCACACCTGCAGAAGTCACAGGGCCCAGCCCAAAGTTCACAGCAGCCCGCCGCCCCAGCCACCCTGAAGGGGGTGAGTGTTTGCTGAGCAATCATCCAAACTATCACATATGTTCTTGTTAGTTTCCCTAAATGACTATTAATTCCATTAATAGCCCGTGGGCCCTGCAGGGCCAGGGCTGAGTTCACGCTGTTTGCCTCCAGAAAGCACTGAGCAAATATTTGTCGGACGAGGGGGTGACACCCAGCTGTCTGTTATGCCATTTGCATGATATTATCTCCCCACCCCTCCGCTCTCCCCAGAGTCCCTTCAGGAGCGCTGCTGAAGGAGTGACCAGCCGGTGCCCAGCCCTGGACGCCTGCACCAGGCTGCTGTTCCGGCCGGAACAAAGCACCATGGACTGGCCGCTCAACAGACACATCCACCGTCTTGCGATCCCGGAGGCTGAGGGTCCAAGGTGAAGGTGTCGGCAGAGCTGGGCCCCCCTGAGGCCTCCATCCCTGGCGTTTGGGTGGCTGTTCTCTCCCTGTGTCTTCATGCGGTGGGCCCTCTGAGTGTGTCCGTGTCCCCAACCCCTCTGCTTATAGGGACATCAGTCTCGTCAGATTAGGGCTGCCCTGTGGTCTCATGTCACCTTAACCACCGCTCTAAAAACCCCATCTCCAAATGCGGTCACATTCAGGGGTGCTGGGGTGCAGGGCTCCCACAGATGAACCTGGGGCTGGAGGTGCTGGGGCGCGGGGCTCCCACAGATGACTGGGGTGGGGGACAGTTCAGCCCATAGCACCGGGGCCTGCTGAAGAGGTGAGCTCCGTCCCCCAGGATGGATGAGAGGCCCAGTCAGGTCTCCCGAATCCCGCCGCCCCCTGAGGGGCTGCCCAGCCTTCTGAGCCTGTGGAAGAAAGTGTCCTCCCCGTTTGGTGAGATTCGGAGAAGAGCCGGGACTGAACACGCTGCTTTCTGCGGGTCACTCTCATACTGTGTAATCTTTGAAAGGCCAGCTGTCACCTCTACATTGAGTATTTGCATTTCTTGGCCAGCACGGTTGCTTGGAAGAAATAAACACTCAGACACGAACGTATGCGAGCCAGGCCTCGTTCAGAGGCAGGTGGAAGTGCCCTTAAAGACCTGCCCGGTGAGGAGGGCGCCCGCGGCCCTGCCCTCCGTGGGCAGCGTTGCTGAGAAACAGGGATCAGGAAGGCAGGCAGCCCAGAGCACGCAGGCCCCGAATCGGACCCTCCCGACGCCCCACGAGAAGGAAGCTCCCGGCATATGTCCCGGGGGCCTCACCTGGTTTCGCGCTATTTGGCATAAAGTACAGCTTGTGTTCGGAAAGGTGTTGGTTGAAGCCGGTTCTTTCTGGGAATCTCGTTTATGCCGAACAGGGATGGCCTGGAGGGGGGCTTCCAGGATGGGGGACCCCCGTCCCCCCACAGTCCCTCACTCACCCTGCTGACCCCCTTCTCCTGATTCTTCCCCAACAAGCTGAGAATGAGGAGGCTGACATATTGTTTCATGTTTATTTATTTTTGAGAGAGAGAGAGAGACGAGTGCGAGCAGGGGAGGGGCTGGGAGAGAGGGAGACACAGAATCCAAAGCAGCACCGGGCTCTGAGCTGCCAGCACAGAGCCCGACGTGGGGCTCGAACTCATGAACGGCGAGATCATGACCTGAGCCGAAGTCGGATGCCCAACGGACTGAGCCCCCCAAGCGCCCCGAAGAGGCTCACTTGGCTCCTGAATGACCCCCAGCTCCGCTCAGACCCGGGACCCGGGAGCAGCCTCCAGGCAGACGGGCTACACCAGCGCGCGCCACACCGCAGAGGAGGATCCCAGGAGGGAAGGGCGTGTGGACGCACGCCTGCGAGGCTCACACGCCGCGGGTCCATTCCAGTCCAGCTCAGGAACTGCACAGCTGGCTGGGGTGGCTGGGGAGAAGGACGCGGCACTTATTTGACTCCTACTGTGTACTTCCCAGCATTGAACTAGCCTTGCTGCGGCAATGACTCCAGGGGCTAGAAGGTACTTCTGCCCTCCCGGCCCTGGGTGTCCTGCTTACCCCGCCCCGCGCCGCCCACCGCCGTCCTGGCCACGCCCACCGCCTCCCAGCCAGGGCGGGCGGGGCCAGGGCGGGGCTGGGGAGGGCGGGGAGGGGGCGGGGCCGGGCCAGGACGGGAGAGCAGGGCCGGGGCCGGGGAAGGCGGGGCCAGGGCCGGGGAGGGCGGGGCCGGGCCGGGGAAGGGGCGGGGCCAGAGCGGGGGAGGTGGGGCAGGGGCTGGGGCGGGCGGGGCCAGGGCGGGAGGGCGGGGCCAGGGCGGGAGGGCGGGGCCAGGGCGGGAGGGCGGGGCCAGGGCGGGAGGGCGGGGCCAGGGCGGGAGGGCGGGGCCAAGGCTGTCCAAGGTTCTGCAACCACCGCCTGCCTCCCTAGCCCAGGGTGGGGAGAGTTCCCGCAGGAAGCCGCATGCGAGGCTCCACTCACCGACCACCTGCCCGACTCCGTCACCAGGCAGGGCTGCGGGGACTCGCGCTGTGCAGTCACCGGGACCAGAATTGGAGAATCAGACGACTTCCCCGAAGGCTTGGTCAAGGAAGGCAGGGTTCGCTGCTTTACCGTTGTAGGTATAAAATTTAATCATGTTCCTTGATGTTTGTAGCTGAGTACTTTGGTGAAGTGAACACAGTTTGGCTCCGTGGTATCTAACAACGTGCCCCATCTGGTGTCTGCAATTTAGAGCAAAACCCAAAGAAATGAAACTGTCCCACGTATGTCTGTGTCTCCCTGTGTGTCAGTGCGGGTGGTCGGGGATCGTCCAGCCCGGGGCCTTCAGAGGCTGTCACCGCCCCCGGGGCCTCTCTGGGTCAGGGGCAGGTGAACCTTAGGGGCCATGTACAGGGAGGCCCCTCCTGGCGGGCGAAGAGGGCCATCCCACCTTGTGAGGAATTGCTCACCAGCTCACGTGAGTGTCCTCTCTCCCCTGGCGTCCCATCCTATCTCGTGTTAAAGCGGAAAGAGAAAGCTAAGGGACAGCAGGCTGCGCAGACATTTCTAAAATGGATTTCTTCCATGAAGGGCTCCCGTGCCGCCCATTGGCCGGGAACATGACAATCGGCAGACTCATGGCCCTTCTTGCTCACCCACAGGGCGGCTATGACACGCTAGCCACCCAGGACTCTCGAGCCACTGCCATCTGCCCCTCATGGGGGTCCCCAGCTCCTTCTCAGCCCAGCGCACCCCACAGAGACCACCACTTGACCAGGATCAGGCAGAAGGTAGCCTGCGGGCGCTGCTCCACTATTTCACATGATGTGCTGCTCTCCCAGTGGGGGAAAGAGCAAGCCTTCCCTTGCCCTTCTGACCAGGGCACTACCCTTGGGGCTCAGTCATGGGCTCTTTCCCCAGACAGTGCTGCTGATAGACCAGGGCCTCTCTCCTGAGCAGGGATGTCCACACACGGTGGCCCTCTGTCTTCACTACCATTTCTCCATCCCTGGGCCAGTACCACACTTACTACGGACTCATTTAAGCAATGAATTCAAAACTGCCAAATCATTCTGGAAGAACAGAGGGAGTTCTTGCTCCACAGATAAGCAAGTCTGCAGCAGCAGACAACGTGGTATCAGCTGGATTTTCCATAGAAACATGGGAAGGACTTGGACGAGGCTTGCATTCCATCTGTAGACCACTCCACAGAGGCGGGCATCTGCCTCGCTGGGTTTTCCTGTCCACGAATGTGGTGTGCCCCTCAATGTACTCTGTTTTGTCTCATTTTCCTGACAGGCTTGTTGTTTCTGTGATGTGGTTTGCATGCCTTTCACTACATTCATTGCTCTGCATTTGATATTTCTGATGCTGTTATGACAATTTCAATGTTTTAATTTTCTGTTTGTTGCTTATATAGACAGAACTATCTGCTAAAATTGGATTTTCTTTTTTTTTAATTTTTTTTTAATGTTTTATTTATTTCTAGGAGAGAGAGAGACAGCATGAGCAGGGGAGGAGGGTCAGAGAGAGAGGGAGACACAGACTGAAATAGGCTCCAGGCTCTGAGCTGGCAGTCAGCACAGAGCCCGATGCGGGGCTTGAACCCACGAACCGCGAGATCATGACCCAAGCGAAAGTCGGACGCTTAACCAACTAAGCCACCCGGGCGCCCCTAAAATTGGATTTTCTGCTGACATGATCATATCACCTGCAAATTATGTCAACAGTGCATCTTGTTTGTAAAAACAGTTCTACTCTTATTAGTTCTACTATTAATCATTACAATTTCTACTACTTTTTTCTTGTGTTATTGCAGTGGCTACAGTCTCTAGTCTGGGATTTATTAGAACTTGTAGTAACAGGCATTCTTATTCTGTTCATGATCTCGAAGACCTTTCAACGATTTGCTGTCATGTACGACATCTGCTCTCAATGTTTGTGTATCTGTCATCATAAGGAATCTGCTTTCTATTCCTAGTTTGCTAAATTTTTTTCAAAAAATCATGAGTGGAAAGTAAGTTTTATCAAATGTTTTTGCTGAATCTATTGAGATTACTATATGACTTTCCACTCTATTCCATTTATGTACTAAATTACATTGATTAATTTTAAGAATGTTAACCCAGCCTTTCATTCCTACAATAAACCTAGTGTAGTCAGGTTCTAATATTTTTTTAAGTTTTTTTTTAATTTTTATTTATTTCTAGGAGAGAGAGAGAGAGAGAGACAGTGTGAGCAGGGGAGGGTCAGAGAGAGAGGGAGATACAGACTCTGAAACAGGCTCCCGGCTCTGAGCTGGCAGTCAGCACAGAGCCCAACGCGAGGCTCGAACCCACGAACCGCGAGATCATGACCCAAGCGAAAGTCGGACGCTTAACCGATTAAGCCACCCAGGTGCCCCCAGGTTCTAATATTTTTATATATCAATGACTTTGAGTTTACTACTGTCTGTTTAGGGTCTTTGCCTCTAAGCTCAGAAGCGGTGGACAGGATGATCTGTGTGGAGTGTCCTCTGACACCTGTGTCAGGTTTTGATGTCAAGATTATGCTGGCTTCAGGCGTGCCTGGGTGGCTCAGTCAGTTGAGCGTCCAACTTCTGCTCAGGTCATGATCTCGTGGTTTGTGGGTTCGAGCCCCATGTCCAGCTCTGTGCTGACAGCTCAGAGTCTGGAGTCTGTCTTCGGATTCTGTGTCTCCCTCTCTCTCTGTCCATCCCGTGCTCACACTGTCTCTCTCTCTCTTTTTCTCTCTCTCAAAAAATAAATAAAACATTAAAAAAAATTTTTAAGTGACATTCTGTATCCTTAGTTCACTTAAAAAAAATTATGCTGGCTTCAGTAAAAGGTTGAGGAGAGTGGCTTTTTTTCTAGTTTCTGAAAGGGTTTGTGAAAAGTTGACATAATTTCTTAACCATTGATGGAATTGAACAGGGAAGTTAATCTGGACCTAAAGTTTTCTTTATGAGAAAAATTGTAATTCCAGAACCCATTTCTTTAACAGTTGTGCAATCATTCAGATTTCTCTGTTAACTCTTGTGATGCCTTTAACTTTTATTTTTCAAGAAATGTATCCATTTTATTCACATTTCCTAATTGATTAGGATTGTCTTTTTTTAATGCCTTCAGGATTGAATAATTCCTCCCTTATCTCTCCCGGACATCAGCTATTTGCATTTCTGTGTTCCCTGTATGATTTTCGTCTTTTTAATTTCTTTAGAGTTTAAAAAAAGTTTTTTAAATGTTTATTTATTTTTGAGAGACAGAGAGACAGAGTGCAAGCAAGGGAAGGGCAGAGAGAGAGGGAGACACAGAATCCGAAGTAGGATCCAGGGTCTGAGCTGTCAGTGCAGAGCCCGACGCGGGGCCCAAACCCACAAACTGTGAGATCATGACCTGGCCTGAAGTCAGCCGCCCAACCAAGTGAGCTCTCCAGGCGCCTCTCTTGAGAGTTTTTCTTAATGCTGACTTAAAATGACTTATGTAATGAATTTTTCACTTTTCTTCTTTTCTTTTTTAATGCATTAAACAATATAAATGTAC
Source organism: Hyaena hyaena (assembly GCF_003009895.1). Lineage (NCBI taxonomy): Eukaryota > Metazoa > Chordata > Mammalia > Carnivora > Hyaenidae > Hyaena > Hyaena hyaena. The sequence goes on from NW_024080942.1 coordinate 601,725, forward strand.
CCCGTCAAGGAAGATGTTTGCTTCATGCCGCTCATTTTGATATATTTTTGTCATCATTACATGTTGAATATTTTTATTTCCAAAGTGATTATTTTCTTTACTTATATGTTATTTTAAAATATCTTTCTTAATTACCACACTTGCAATATTTTAATTGTTGGTATCTGTTTTTATTTCTTTTCCATCCTCTGAAATTTTTTTGAAACTTGATTTATCGTCCTGTATAAATTTAATTTTTAAATGTTCTACATGTGAACGCTAATACACATAAAACTGTATCATATGGATATGCATGTATCTTCATGGTGAATTGAACCCTTTATCAGCATAAAGTGTCCGTCTTTCTCTCAGGTGATGCTTTTGGCCTTGAAGTTTATTTGCCTTAAGTTTATTTATATAAAGATCTCAATATTTATCTGATGTCAACTTTCTAATTTTAATCTTTCATAGCCCATCTTTTTTCAACTTTTTATTTCCACCTGTCTGTGTCCTTATATTTAGATTGTACCTCATATAAACAATACATGTTGGGGGTGCCTGGGTGGCTTAGTCGGTTGAGCATCCGACTTTCGCTTAGGTCATGATCTCGCGGTTCGTGGGTTCGAGCCCCGCATCAGGCTCTGTGCTGACTACCAGCTCGGAGCCTGGAGCCAATTTCAGAGTCTGTATCTCCCTCTCTCTCTGACCCTCCCCTGATCACGCTGTCTCTCTCTCTCTCTCTCTCAGAAATAAATTAAAAAATATTTAAAAAAAAAAACAATACATGTTGGACTTTGTGTAGATTTTATAAACAAAAATGTATTTGGATTTTGCTTTTACTAAGCATGTCAATCTTTGTCTTTTCATTAGAGCATTTAATGTATTTGCATTTTAATGGAATTAATGACATATTTGGACTTGAACATAACTTTCTATTTACTTTCCATTTGGCCTGAATATTCTATGTTCTTTTGTTTCTCCTTTCTTGCCTCTTTTGGGTTGATTCAGGCTTTATTTAATTACTCCATTCCCCCATTATCTCATCACTATATATGTTTCTGTGTATTTAGTGCATAAACATTACAGGGTCCATCTTTGACTTACTAAAGCGTATAGGTACTTGGTACTATTGCATTAGGGCAATGCAAGGGTATTAATTACATTTTACTCCCTACAACTTATGTATGTCTTGATATTATATATCTGAAATATACTTTTAAATATATATATGTAATATAAACTTAGGTATATTTTAAATATACTTAAATATATATCTTAAAATATACTTGTACTGTGTGTAGAATTCCAGATAGCCAGTTATATTATTTAAGAGCATGAAGTCATTATTTCATTGTCTCCCAGCGTCTATTGTGTCTGGTGGCTGTAACTTCAGGTCTAGTTTGGGTCCTTGAAAGTAAGGGTCTCAGTTTCTGGTTGTTGTTAAGATTTCTCTTGTTCCTTGGTTTCCATCAGTTTACCTGATGCCCCAGGAGAGACAGACCCAGAGAGCGAGAGACAGAGACACAGATCGGCAACGTGTGCCCAGCGAACGTGGACGCGAGAAGGTCCTGCCCCGTGACGTCCCACCTCCACATCCCACAGCCCTTCCCGCAGTCGTAACTCAGTGACCATCGGCCTGCTCAGCGCTGTAGGACTTCCTGGATCTGTAGCGGGACGGATTTTGTCAATTTCAGAAAAAATTCAGCCATTATCTACGCAGGTATCGCGTCTCTCTCCTTGGATCCGGTTAGAAGCCTGTAGAACTTTTGTTTGTCTCTCACAGGCCTCCATGGTCACACAGCCGTGGTCCCCCGTGTGTTCTCACTCTGAGGACGTGGACTCCCCAGTCCACTGTGATGTCATCTTAACTACTCACACCTGCACGGACTCGACTTCCAAGTAAAATAAGGTCACATTCTGAGGCTCTGAGTGGACATGAATGGGGGGGCTATTCGCCCCAAGACAGGAGCCATCTGCCCTGACCCAGCCTGCAGCCCCCGCGTGTGCGGACACTCCCCACCTGCACCCGCAGAGCTCGGGGGCAGGGCCCGGACTTCCCAGAGCGGGGACGTCCTAACTGCAGGCACAGGGGGACGGAGCTCCCAGGCTCCAGGCGAGGGGGCCACCGGCCTGGGTGCCTGGCAGGGACATGGAACCAGGGGGCCCCTCTTTCCACGGGGCCCCAGTCCTCCTGGCTGGCCAGGCGGAGTGAAGACGGGCCGGAAGCCAGGCCCCTGCATGGACAGAGTTCCTAGAAAGCCCCACTGAGCGCCATGAGAGACTCTCCTGCGCCCACCAGCACCCACCCCAGCGGGGACAGAGCCGGGGTCACACCCCCGACGTACAGAGACGGCCTTGTTGCTGCTTATCAGATATGCAGCATAGGTGCCGCACAGGCCCACCTGAGCGGGTCTGCTGAGAGCCCAGTACACCCCGCGAGAGACTCGAGGGCCCATACGGCTCAGATGTTCGCTATCTGCTCCAAGCCCTGAATGCTCGCCAATTAACTAACTACACAGGCTAACTGCTGGGCACACAGCCGGGAAGGAGGGCTTCTCGGAAGCACCCATTGCTGTAATTGATAAAGATGATTTCCTCTGCTGTCGCCTGCTCGTAGGCGGGCGGGGCAGGGGCCCTGTGCCCGCCCATTGCCCGGTGACCCTGAAGAGCAAGCAGATGCCCTCCAGGGCGGCCCGTCTGCAAACACGCACGCCTGCCCGGAGGGGACCGGCTGGCAGAAGGACCGGTGTTACCTGGGACACGTGAGCGAGAGGATCTCCTGGCGCCCAGGGGTGCAGGGGGGAGGGGCGGGAGCTGGGCCTCGTCCCAAAGAGGGACCCCCCAACCCCCCCACCTTCATCGCGCGCCTGTCTCCAGCCTGTTCCACCCAAGGTCTTCACACTTGGCCTCCTCACGGTTTAGACGGCTCCTGCCGGGGCCAACCCTTGGGGTCTCAGCAGAAATGCTGATTCTTCAGGGACACCCCCACACCTTGGGGTCAAAGGCTTCCCCCCACACGTCTGTCACTGCTCTGCTGGTTTCCCTTGTCACGTCCCCTCGGGGGTCTCATGCACAGCCAGGGAGGGGCTTGTCCAGTCCGGTTCCCTGGCTGGCCCTCAGCACCCTGCACCGGGCTGGGAGTGTGGGGGCCCGGGGGGGGCCTTGGGGCTGTCCCCACCCACACCCCCAAGGGCCCCGGGCTCTGCCCTGAGCCTTCCCGCGGCCCCTCTCAGACACAACAGGGCCCGGGCAGGGCCGGCGTCAGGGTGGGAGAGCCCAGAGACCCAGGCTCAGGGAGCCTGCACACGGGGCTCCGGGGCTGCCGGCTTGAAACTCTTCCACACTGACCTTGTGTTCCTGCTGAATTAGCATCGGATTCGGAAGCGTATCCCTGGGAGCTGGGACCATGATCCCAGGGGTCTCCACCCCTGTCTCGCGGCACCCTGGCCCTGCCCGACCCCTCCCTGCCTCCAAGGCTGAATTTCACCAACCTCAAGTCTCCTGGGCTGGCACACGGTGGGGCCTCCGCAGATGAGGGGCAGGAGGAGAGAGCAAGGGACACGGAGACGCCCAGCGGTGCAGGCGTGGCGCCCCGGGGAGGCGGGCTGAGGAGTCAGCCCCGGGTTGGGGACCCAGGGGGATGTGGGGACTGTGGGCCCTGGGAGACAGCCTCAGGGCCCAGTGCGAACCGGGAAGGCTTTGGGGCCTTGGCGGGCACGGCTTACCATTCGGTCTCCACAAAGTCACTGAGGTGGCAGCTGGCCTTGACCTTGATCCCTGATTGGGATCGGGTTGGGAGCCACGTGGAATTAATTGCGCAGCTGCGGGCGCAAGCGGTTTCACAGCGGCTGCAGGCGGCGGGGCCGGCGGAGCTGGGGCGGCTTCGCGTGAAAGAGGTTTTCGGCCCTGTTATGTTTCTCTAATATTTGCATTTTACCTAAGATTACTTTTCCCCCCCTCTATTTAATATATTGTTTTAAATAAAAATTCCTAGTAAATCTTGAGAGAAATATGTCATCGTAGTGCAATATCTAACAGTTCATAAAATATTCTGTCCAAACAGCCAAAATCGCAGGCATTTGGACCAGAAGTAGTTAACTCTAGGAACGGCATTTTATTAGCTACTAAAATTAAGAAAGGGCAGTGCTGTTTCACGGCCAGATAATTAAGTACCGTTTTCTCTTTTTTAATTCTATAAAATTAAACTTCCTGTTTTAAAGGTCTGGAGGGGCCTTGGGCAAAGGGTCCGCGGATGAGCCCTGAGGGCAAAGCCAGGCAAACAACAAAGGCCTTCTGTGCCCGAGACCTTGAAACGCAGGACTTGGAAAAAACATGCCGCAGTCAGCAAAAAATTGCAGGTCATAAATCAGAGATCCATTTTTTCACATGATTTTAACTAATCCATTAAATCGTGGTGCCCAGGGCTCTATCAGAAACAGAAGCTGTGGCCGCCCAGCACCTCCACCTCCTGGTGCTATTCAAACACTCAGAGCAGTGACCCACGTCGATTAAAGCCTGTCCCGGGGTGGCCAGGGCCCCGCACCCCCTCCCGCCTCCCCTGGTCCCCGGGCCTGGCGAGGACGGGGCAGGGATGGACCTCGGCGGCCTGGCGGCAGCTCCTCCCACCCATCCCCCCCATCAACCTCTCTAACCCCCAGGGCGAGGGAACCCCAGGCTCCAAGCCCAGGGGTGCCCGAGGCTACATCCTTGGTCAGGGCCCCGGACTCCACGTTCCGGAGGATTTCTTCCACACTGAGGCCCTGGGAAAGAACCTCCTTCAATGAGTCAGGCCCCAGGCCCTGGAGAGAAACGGACCCCTCAGCGGGGTGGGCCCGGGACTCTCGGGCCGGTGTCGTGTTCCGTTGGGGGAGACCTGCTTTGAGAGAAAAAGAGCAGAACAGCTTAGTCTCAAAAGCATCACGGCACGCAGGACCCCATGGGTGTCGCCAGGCCGACCGTCGAGGCTCCGTCGCGCTCACTGTTTTCTCTCGTCTGATTTCATTTCATTCTGGTTGTTTGGGGTCCTTTCTCTCCTATGTGTAGACAAAGTCTTAATGAATTCCATTTTTAAACATTTCCAACAACAGCCAGCTGGACCACTTTGTGGCCACAGACCATTCAAAGGGGCGCCCGCGGCATTTACGTTTCCGTCCAGTGGTGCAGGCCCTGTCGACAGGGACGCCCACGGCCAGCGGACCAGAAGACCCCAGACTGGGGTGGGGGGACGGCCCCCGGAAGTGAAGAGAGGGCGGGGCTGCTGCCCCTGCTGTACGGGATGGGGTGCTCCGTGCACTTCTGGGGGTGATCCCTCACGATGCCCAGTCTCCTCCACACAGGCCAGACAGAAGGGGCCGGGTGTCCTATGCACCCCCACCTGGAGCGAGGCTGGGGTGCGGGACTGAGGGTCTGAAAGTCAATGTGAAGTCTGAGGGTGCTGCACCCAGAAGGAGCCTGGGCGGCGGGGTTTAGAGGGGGGCTCTTGGGGAGGAAGGCAGGATGGCGCTCAAGGCATTTCCCACATGGACCCTGGAGGAGCACCAGCCACAGCTCAGAGACCCACAGAGGCGGAGCTCACACCTGGGCAGCCCCTGAGCCCCCCGCACGCCTCCCCCGCCAGCCTGACCTCCACCTCCAGGAGCTGTAGGCTCACTGCCTGCCTGTACATTCAGGAAACGCATGAGCACATGTTCATAACAAAATAGTAGCTGAGCCTTAAGGGAAAAATTGAGAATCTTTTATGTGGGTGGTGGGGGCACCTGGGGGGGCTCAGTCGGTTAAGCATCCGACTTCAGGTCATGATCTCCCAGTTTGTGGGTTCGAGCCCCGCACTGGGCTCTGTGCTGACAGCTGGGAGCCTGGAACCTGCTTCGGATTCTGTGTCTCCCTCTCTCTCTGCCCCTCCCCCACTTGTACTCTGTCTCTCTCTCTCTCTCTCTCTCAAAATAAATTTAAAAAACCTAAACATTAAAAAAAAAAAAAAAAAGATTTTAGCCACACCAGGTTATCAGATGTCAGACATGTGTCAACTGCACCTCTTCCCAAAATTTCCCATGGAGATAAACCAAAGCACTCGGTGACCCCGGCCAGGCCAGGCCATGCCAAGAGGGGTCCCCGGGGAAAGCCCAGGGCCCCCCACTCACTGACACACGTGCACACTGACATGCGTGCACATAGTGACCCATACACCCACTCACATGACAGCGCTGACACGCACACACGGACACACACACACACCCCCTTGCTACCTGCCCTGAAGAATCAGACTCCCACTCAGCTCTGTCTCGTTCTCCCTGCACCCGGCCGTCCACTCGCTCACACCCCGACCCCACCCTTGGTGCTGTCCGGCCGCGGGGGGGTGGGGAACAGCCTGGGTCCGCCCTCCTCCAAGGGCTGGTGGAGGACTAGCCACCTGGGGGGGCTCCCGTGGGACAAAGGAGTGAGCGGAAACCTGCTGCCTCCGTGACGGTGGACAGCCGGAAAGGACCGGAGCGGAGACAAGCTGGAGCCCCGCGGCTCGTGGCGGCCTGGGGCCCGTGCTGGAGGACGCGGTAAGTGTGGGAACGGACGCGCCTGGCCGAGGACTCCGCGGGCCCTGCCCTGGCCGGACGTGCGCCACGGAGTGTGGGCCCCGCTGCTGCACCCCCAGTGCCGGCCCGGTTTCGCCGCCGGGCAGAGCCAGCGTGTGCTCCCTCCCTCGCACATTGGTGATGGCGTTTTCTCTCCGGGGATTTGATCTGGAATCACATCACCAGATCAAAGTCAACGCCTCCCCGCTGTGGGGTCCGCAGATGTGAGTGTCCAGAGTGAGAGGACGCGCACAGCGAGCCCGGGGCCCGGCTCATCCCATCACGTGACTCCCTGGCAGCGATGGCCCCCACGGCTCAGGGGCCCTCCGGAGCCCCGGCGGGGCCCAGCCGCTGCCCATGCGCATCGTCCCGAGCCCTAGCGGGGGATGCCAGCCCGGCCAGCAGGCCAGTGCCCTCCAGCACTTTAATTGCCAACAGCCAGCAGACGCGGCCACATCTGCAGGTCGTTTCAAAGACAATAAATCAGGAACTTTCCAGGCTGGCTCCCTGCCAAGGCGGAGAGAAGGGCCTAGAACAACAGGAGCCACAGCAGCCGCATGTCCAGAGTGGCTTAGGAGCTGGTGGCGCTGAGACGAGGGGAGGAGCACACTGCACTTGTCTCCGGCGGGAATGTGGTCAGCTCGGCGCAGAGGCTGACGGCGAAGGAATGTCTACATTGAGAGCTGCTGGGCTTGGAGGGTCCCTTGGCTGCGCACATAGCTCAGAAGGGACCTGATCCAGAGGGCAGAGGTGAGGGAGCCCCCTGGGGTCAGCATGGGGGAAACTGAGGCCAACCAGAGGTAACATGAATGTCCCTGGGTGGCTCCAGGGCTGGGACTCGGGCCCCGGCTCTGCCCGAGGCAGATGGGCACACGCCCACCCAGGGAGCATGGACGAGGCACTCCCAGGCGTGAAACCCTGACAAACGAAGCCACCCAGCGTGACGGCCAGGTCACAGGTAACAGCCGTGTGGCTGGGGTGCATCTCTGGGAATGGCACTGTCCAGACTGGACAACCTTCTATCAGCCCAGGGGTCTCCAGGGCCACACGCTCTGTGGGGCCCAGTTGCTGGCAGTGACGGACACAGGAGCACAGAGGCCACCTGCCTCCCAGAGCCTCTCTCCCTCTCGGTCTTAAAATTCTAAAGCCCCCAAGGGGTCTTCTGTAAAGGAGCCCATGTTGAATCATCATCACCATCATGAACTAGCTCCTTTTAACCCCACGAACTCTGTGAAGGAAGACCACTGGCTGAGCCCATTTTACAGATGGGGAAAATGAAGCCAAGAATTTTAGCAACTTGCCAAAGTTCACAGAACTCAGTCAGTGGCGGGATTGGCATCGACCCGGGAGCCCACACTCCTTCCGGGCCTGCCGCCCAGCCTTCTCCCAGAGCAGAGGCCTGGGGCTAGAATCAGAAGAGCAGCCAGGAAGGGAAAACAAAGAAAGCCACAGCCCAGGAGTGAGAATTTACCCCCTCCCCCCACCAACCCCCATCACTTGGGGGGGGGGAAGCAGCAAGCATACAAAGGACTAGAATTAATGGCATCAGACCTCACAGCACCTGGAGCCCAGAGGACCGGGCAGCGACCCTTTCTGAACTCTGCGGGGAGGAGATTCCCGTCTAGGGTGCAGCGTGCAGGCAAACACACAATGGACAGCGTTGGGTGAACACAGACTATTTCAAAGATCCAAAGGCTTCAGCGTTTACTTCCCACGAACCCTTTCCCAGAAAGCTACTTCAGGATGTGCTCAAGGAAACCAAAGGCATAAACCACAAAAAATTAAATTGCAATAAATGTAACGGGGCGTTCAGGAAACAGGGAATCCAGAACGCAAGAGAAGCAGACGGGCCCCAAGGAGATGGTGCAACCAAGCCCCAGGACAGCCGCGGCGCTGGTAGCGGAGAGAAAGGGTGAGCTCACGCGCCGGTGAACAGGACCACCCTGATTCACGCCGCTCTCCCAGCAGAATTACAGATAGCGCTCCCTTTTGCTCCCAAACGTGTCCTGAGTAGGTCACTACCTAAGGAGCAACCTAAACATTGTGCGGAGAGCAGGGAGGGCCCGATAGGACAGCCCCAAGGGAAATAAGTAAATAGAACGAACAGGAAAGCAGACGCATTCAGCCACTTTTAGAGAAACGTTACAGCCCTTCAGGGTAGTGCAGGATCAGTCAGCGACGGCGGCGCAGCACCAGGCGCATGTGGCGACACCAGGCAGGTTCCTGGGAGGTTTCTCGGAGGCGGGAAACCAGGCCAGGCCGCTGGGAGGTGGGGACCCAGGGTCCGCCCCCCCACCCCCGGCCCCCAGCCAGCCTCCGGGAACACCGCTGAGGTGAGGGTGCCTCTCCCGGCCCCCCAGTCACCGCGCTGAGGGGGGCCAGGGCCACATTTCAGACCCCAGGCCCGCACCCCCCGCCCTGCACGCCTCTCCGCCTGCTCCTCCCTCACCACCTGGGACCGGGGCCTGTGTCCACCCCGAGCTGGCGCCGGGGTCGATTCGAGCTCTGCTGTAAAACTCCGGAGGAAGAGGGGATGGTGACGGGCTCCTGGGATGGCAAAGGCCGGGCCAGCCTGCAGGTCAGGGCCCCCCGCGGCCCCCCCACCCCGTGCCCGGAAGCCCAGCAGGCGTGTGCGGCTCTCCATGTCCAAAGGCAGCCCTGGCTTCTGCGGGAGCAGGTGGCAACGGGTGTCCCTGCCCAGTCTGTAGGGTCGGGAACAGGCTCTCCCTCACCAGTAGCCTGGGGACAGGAACCTCTGCAAAGTGTCCCCTCCGGTCCCGGCCGCTGCCCGGAACAGGGCTGAGCTTCCAGAGGGGGATGAGTGTCAGAGCCCCCACCGTCCTCGCTGGGCGCGGCCCGTGGTGAGCACCGCGGGCGGGCTCCGAGCGGAGCCTTTGGTCCCGTGTCCACAGAGACCCCCCGGCAGCCCTTGGGGGCCCCACCCCCTGCTCCAAGGGTCTCAGGTCCCCCTCTGGTTCGCCCTCTTTAGCAGGGAGCTCTTGCAGGAGAGACTCAGCCCCCTGCTGACGCGTGGGTGCACGCGTGGGTGCTGGTGCGTGTGTGTGGTGCGTGCGCACACGCGTGTGTGTGGTGCGTGTGTGTGTGTGTGTGTGCTCGGGGCACCTGAAGGTGCTAAGCAGGAGTCAGGACACAAGGCAGAGGCGCTGAACCTGTCACACAGGGAGCCGGGTTGTTCACCTCCGCGGGAGCCCAGGCAGCACACGGAGCCCGCCTCTCCCGGGGCCGGGCCCTCCTGCGTCCTCGAGGGGCCCGGGGAGCGTCTCTGCAAGCGGGCGCTCTATTCCTCACGCGCTTTACACGGCAGCCGGGAATCCCCACTTCTTAATCCAAACAGGGCAGGAGCCCCGAGGCCGCGCGAGCCCAGCCCTCCCAGTCTGGCCCAAGGACAGGACCCACCCACGGCCCGGCCCCGGGGGAAGGGCAGCCCTGAGTCCGCCTTCCTCTCCCCACCCCCGGCTCGCGGCAGCCGGCATTCCAGCACTGCTGGCGGGGCCTGGTGTTGAAAGATGGCACAAATGATAAATTAAATGAGAAGGAAACGGCTGAGGGCCCCATTCATAACCCAGAGCCGAGGGCGCCAGGCCCATGACTCTCCCAGGCAAGTGCTGCAAAGCTCATAAAGATCCGATTCACACCACGGCCCCTCAGACCCGCCCACTCAGGGTTTACCCCCCTCTCCCCCACAGCTGGGGGAGAGCAGCTGAGGAAAGGAGGCTGCGGGACATGGCCTGGGGACAGAGGCTGGGGGACATGGCCTGGGGGACAGAGGCTGGGGGACATGGCCTGTGGACAGAGGCTGGAGGACATGGCCTGGGGGACAGAGGCTGGAGGACACGGCCTGGGGACAGAGGCTGGAGGACACGGCCTGGGGGACAGAGGCTGGAGGACATGGCCTGGGGGACAGAAGCTGGGGGACATGGCCTGGGGACAGTGGCTGGGGGACATGGCCTGGGGGACAGAGGCTGGGGGACATGGCCTGGGGACAGAGGCTGGAGGACATGGCCTGGGGACAGAGGCTGGAAGACATGGCCTGGGGACAGAGGCTGGAGGACAGAGCCTGGGGGACATGGCCTGGGGGACAGAGGCTGGGGGACATGGCCTGGGGACAGAGGCTGGAGGACATGGCCTGGGGACAGAGGCTGGAGGACATGGCCTGGGGACAGAGGCTGGAGGACATGGCCTGGGGACAGAGGCTGGAGGACATGGCCTGGGGACAGAGGCTGGAAGACATGGCCTGGGGACAGAGGCTGGAGGACATGGCCTGGGGACAGAGGCTGGAGGACATGGCCTGGGGACAGAGGCTGGAGGACATGGCCTGGGGACAGAGGCTGGAAGACATGGCCTGGGGACAGAGGCTGGAAGACATGGCCTGGGGACAGAGGCTGGAGGACAGAGTCTGGGGGACATGGCCTGGGGGACAGAGGCTGGGGGACATGGCCTAGGGACAGAGGCTGGGGGACAGAGGCTGGGGGACAGAGGCTGGGGGTGCACATGGACTTGCCCTCGCCTCCTGCTCCATAGAGATGTTTCCTTCCTGGTCTCCCTTATCCAAACAGGAGGTTCACCCTCAGCCCACAAGACCCCCACCTCCCCGGCCCCTCCGGAATCCGGGCCCAGGGGTGCAGAGAACAGCTCATTGTAACAGCGCGAGGCCAGGCAGCCCCCCGACCCGCGTCTCCCATTCCCAGGGTCCGAATTGAGGCGTGAGGGAGATGGCCACACGGAGCACTGGGGGAGGGCAGCCGAGGGCCCCGCCCCCTCCCACACACGCTCTGGGCCGCTTACTCTTCCTCCTGGGTTAACTTGAGACACAGGCTCTCGCTCCGGTTCTGAGACCGTGGCTGTGCCCCCCCCCCCCCCACGCACACAGGCCGCTGGCGACGAGAAGCTCAGGCCAGGAAACAGCGCGGGGCAGAGCCCCCCTGATGTGACTGCGCAGCGGTCAGCTCTGAACGGACTGTCCCCGTCGGGGCTCCCTCCTCGCCACGCCCCGGTGACAGCTGGAGCCCAGGAGGCCCTTCACCCACCCTGACTGTGGGGGCGTTCCCCGGGGCAGGGCCCAGGCCACCGGGGCGCCTGCGGGGCCGGAGCGCGCCCGGCGGTGCCTGCGCAGCCCTGACGGGGCCCCACTCCGCTCTGAGCAGCCCCTGGCTGCCGAGGGGTGTCCCGGGGCCGCCGGGACCCCGCACCGGGCCCGGGGCTTGGACAACAGGAGCCTGATCTCTCCCGGTTCTGCAGGCTGGAGTCCAAGACCCTCATTCCTTCAGAGGCTCGGGGACAATCGTCCCAGCATCCCGCGGCCGCTGGCGGTTGGCCCGTGGTCCCTGGCGCCCGTTGGCTGTCCGTGTATGTCCCCATCTCCCGTCTCTGCTTCATTTCTTTTTTAATTTTTTAAATTTATTTTTAAAAATTTTTTATCAATGTTTATTTATTATTTTTGAGAGAGAGACACAGCATGAACGGGGGGAGGGGCAGAGAGAGAGGGAGACTCAGAATCTGAAGCAGCTCCAGGCTCCGAGCTGTCAGCACAGAGCCCGACGCGGGGCTCGAACCCACGGACTTTGAGCTCATGACCTGAGCTGAAGTCGGACGCTTAACCGACAGAGCCCCCCAGGCGCCCCTCTGCGTCATCTTCACACGGCTTCTCCCCGCGTGTGCGGCTTCGTCCTAACCTCTTCTTTCCTGACAGCACGTGGGACTGGGGGCCACCCTGCGCCCTCATTTTTACTTGCTCATCTACAATGAGCCCGTTTCAAATAAGGCCATGTTCTGAGGCGCTAGGGGCTATGACGTCAAGGTACGAATTTTCAGGGGACACAGTCCAGCCCGAAACAGATGCCAAGGCCCCCCGGGCAGTGTAGGGCCCGCCCTCCGCAAAGAGCTGGCGCATGGGGAGGCCGGCCTCCGGGACGCGATGCCAGGCCAAGCTCCCCTGCAAAGGGGACGAGGCCCGCGGCTGCGCAGCCCGCCTGCTCCCTCCCGTTTGCTCCACGAGGTAAGGGCCGAAGTCATCTGGACTTTCCATTTCCCCGACAGCACTGGGATCGGGCCGGCGGGTGGCGTTGGGTTACGGTCGCAAATTCTGACTTCAAGAGCAGCCATAAACCAGAGCCCGCAAGCATGTTTTCCGCTTGTTCTCCAACATTAGCAGCTCATCCGATACTTACTCTAAGGTTGCAGCTTCCTGAAAGCCGATGACACGGCGGCCGCGAGCCCGCGTCTGACGCGCGCCTCCCGCCCCCGCATCACAGACACAGATGGTCCCTCACGGGCGTCGTTATCACCCCGTGTCAGGTTTATCCCTCGTTTCTACCTGAAAATCTCCCAGCATAAAAGATGAAGGGAGGCTTCTCTGGGGGCTCAAGGTGGCTTCACCTCGCCCGGAGGGTCACGCGCGGCACGGGCCCCACCCACAGGGGGCCCCGGAAGCGGGCCCCGGGCCCCGCTTGCACCCTGGACACAGCACGCGGCTCGCTCCGATCCTGCTTCGCCTGTCACTTCCCACGGGCTCCAGACCACGGCCCCTTCAGGGGCTCCGCGGGGACCGGAGGCCCCGCAGCCCGGCGGGCGCTCCGCGTGGCTGGCAGGCGTGGCTCCGTGGAAGTGGGGAGGGTCTGAGAAGAGAGAGGCAGAACGGGGAGGAGAGAAGCCACCTCACCCGAGCGCCTCCTGTGCCCGGACCCTCCGCCGGCCTCTGTGTTCGGCCGTTTTCCCTCTGGCGCCGCGGCTGCTGCGAGCGCGGCCGTCCCGCTGAGAGGCCAGGGCAGGTGCGCCGCCAGCGTCCCCCGCCAAGCACGCCTGCGGGGCCCCCGTGCGCCCGGCACCCAGACGGACGGCAGTGGGCCCGGCGGGCGGACGAGGGGCAGCGGTGGGGCACACGTTCCTAGGGGCCGAGGCTGCTCTGTGCGAGGCCGTGAGGGTGGGTATGAGACCGTCCAGACCCACAGTCTGCAGCGCCGGGCGACCCTGAATGTGGCCACTCCAGTGGTCACAGAGCAGCCGACTGCCCACCCGTGGCAGGAGGCCCGTAACGCAGGGGTGCCCGCGACGTCGGGGCTGCCCTCCTCTGCTCCCCTCCTCCAGGACCCCCCCCATGCCCCCACCCACACACACGAGTCTCCCATGCCCGCGGAGCCATCCTGGGCCCTGCCATGGCCCCACCCTTGCTGAGGGGCAGTGCCAGGTCCCCCCACGGCCTCCACCATTCCTCCCCGTGCCCGCCAGGTCCCCCCGTGCCCGCCTGGCCCTCCCCGTGCCCGCCAGGTCCCCCCGTGCCCGCCAGGCCCCCACATGCTGCCCCTCGAGTCACCACCCCTGCCATCTCCAGGGTGTACCTTGTGCCTGGGGTCCTGCTGCCCCACCTGGGACACTGTCCCCTATTACTCTGGCAGATGCCACCTCACACCCCTGTCACATATCACCTCACCAGCCTGCCACCTGCTTTCAGTTACCTGCTGCTCCCAGTGTCCCCAGTCCCTGTCCTGTGTCCCCAGTCCCTGTCCTGTGTCCCCAGTCCCCGTCCTGTGCCCCCAGTCCCTGTCCTGTGTCCCCAGTCCCCGTCCTGTGCCCCCAGTCCCCGTCCTGTGCCCCCAGTCCCTGTCCTGTGTCCCCCAGTCCCTGTCCTGTG
>NW_024080942.1:617638-642526 GCF_003009895.1 Hyaena hyaena
CCTTCCCTCCCCTCTCCCCCCCCATCCCCCCCCCGTCTCCCCCACCCCTCCCCCCTCTCCCCCCGTCCCTGTCCCTTCCCCCCAGTCCCTGTCCTGTGTCCCCCGTCCCTGTCCTTGCCCCCGTCCCTGTCCTGTGCCCCCCAGTCCCTGTCCTGTGTCCCCAGTCCCTGTCCTGTGTCCCCCAGTCCCTGTCCTGTGCCCCCAGTCCCTGTCCTGTGCCCCCCAGTCCTTGTCTGTGTCCCAGTCCCTGTCCTGTGTCCCAGTCCCTGTCCTGTGATGATGCTCTGCACCACATGGCCATGGTAGACAGAGTGAAGCCCACGCCTTTCCTCAAGCCCAGCAGGGACACACGCAGAGGGCAGACTTGTGAAGACAAGGGGGAGACGGCCAGGAGAAAGGTCTCAGAAGAAGCCAGGCCTGCCACCACTCTGATCTTAGACTCCTGGCCTCCATAACTTTCCGTCTTGTTTCCTAGTGGGATGGTTTTAAATTTTGGTTCAGAAAACATGGCACACCCAGTGTTGAGAAGGATGCACTGGGCACAGGGAGGGAGCAGCGGGCAGAGGCTGGGCCCTCGCGGCAAAGATCCGGACGAATGAGAGGAGCACAGACCCTACAAGTACGCCCACGGGGAGGTCAGGCTTGGAGCTGTGGGGCAACATAGGGACATCAAAACCATTCTGGGAGGAAGCCACCATGTCTGGGATGGAGGTCAGTGACATGCAGCTGCCCCTGACCCCGTGGGGTCGAGAGTTTTATAAAATCGGGGTTTGATTGCCTTCAGCCCAGCACCCACCACTGATCCTAGTGATTCCGGGAACCCCGTGGCCCATGTGAGCCACTGTACGCACCAACAGTGACCTGCCTGACCCAGAAAGGGGTTTGCCCGACACTGAAGGGTTACTTGACTGATTTGTTCCGCTTTGCATTTATTTGATGAATATTCATTTTCAAATATATTTGTCCCCATGAGCAGATCTGATGGCTAAGTCTGGGGATACTGTGGTCAGAAAGAAAGTCCCTGTTCTCACGGACCTTGTAGTCTGGGGACACAGACAGCTGTCCCATGAGAAATTGCAAGTATATGGGCCTCGAGAACCCAAATCTGAGGCCAGCCAGCTCACACCACAGCCGAGGGGCTCCTGGATCACAGAGTCCAGGATACGGTGGCGTGAGCTTCCCTCCCCCACGGAAGCCCCAGAGGGGACCCAGCTGCCCACCCAGGGGAGTGCAGTCTGAGGAGCACCCTGACCTTCCCCAACCCCCTTCCCCCCCCCCCAACAGCGAGGCATCTCCGTCTGGACCTCTGCTCACTCCCCCAACCCCAGCCCCACAATCAGTGCCGACCATCCAGCCCTAGACGGCTCTGCACCTCCCACGGGCTGGGCCACGGGCAGCCTGCCCGCCCTGTACCCACAGCCCCAGTGCAGGGCTGGACCACGGCAGGCACATGATCGGCATCCACAGAGGGAGGACAGGAGCAGGTGTGGCTTCCGTGGCCTGCCCCGCTGGCCTGTCTCTGCTTTGGGCGAAGGAGCCCCTTAAGCTGCAAAGGCCTCATGAGGGACTGACTTCCCCGCCCCACTCGTGCACAAGAGACAAAGGCCCATCCTGGCCTGCGGGGCAGCTACCAGCCCACACGAGTGACTGACGTCCCTCCCCACCCCCGCACGGCAGCTGCCCGTGGGCTCCTGGGCTCCGCGAAGCCTCACCGCTTGGCAGCCGGCACCCCCAGCCCCGGATACTCTTTGGGAGACACATCTGCGAGCCGCGTGTGCACAAAGATCAGCAGACACAGGCGTGGGAGGGAAGACCCCGCTAGCGGGGCAGTAAAGAGCCTCCCACCCCCACACGCGTTCACAGGAGGATCCTTACTGGGCATCATAAAAATATCGTGCCTGTTCTCCAGGATTTACAACGCAATAAAATGTAAACAAACAGCTTTTTACATCAAAGGAGCATAAATGACAGACACACTAGCTTCTGGAGCAAAGTCAGTAAATTGAAGGTTTTTCCGTGGAAAACCATTCTGGCATCCAGCCTTCCCAACCTCTTGGCTGAGTCTGGGGCAGCAGCGGCCGCGGTTGGGGGCGCAGCCCCGGGATCCGTGTACGCAGCCGCTTACGGCGTGGCCAACGGGACCCCCAGGGACCGCTCTGCCCTCACCCAATCCCAGTGCCGTGCTGGGGGGCCCGGTCTCTTAACTGCCCCCCACCCTGTGCCAGGCTGGGGTTCCCGGGAGGAACATCCGGACACAGAGCCAAACTGTAAACCCTTCTGGCCACCCGCCCGCTCCCTGCCTTCATCTTTCTGCCTTTTGAACTGGAGACTCGCCCTGTGTTTTTCCTAAACTGTAACCAGAGGCCGTCCTGGCCCTCGCTCCCTCATCAACCATCCGAAATCCGACCCGCGTGGGCCCAGCTCCTCAGGGCCACTGAGCAGCTCATTAGTGCCTGAGAACCACCGGGTGCTGCCGGGTCCCTGCGTGTGCACACAGGGCGCCTACGTGCTGGCCCGGGCACGCGTGGGCTCACGCGCTCGCGTGCGGTCAAGGGTGGGCCTATAGAACCCACTGCCTCCCTCGTCCAGCGACCGTTACTCCGGACAAAGGGGCTCACTCACCCCCACGAGGCCGCTGGGGCCGGGCCGGTTGCAGGGTCTTCTGAGTCTGAGCCCTCACTCTCCCCGCTCCTGCTCTGCATGTAGGGGTAGTCACTGCGGGCAGCAAGGGGCGTGGCCAGACTTACCAAACAGTAACACAGGTGCACAGTTATGTGTGAATTTTAGACAAGCAACGAGTAACTTTTTAGCCTAAGACAAAATACTGCCCGGGACATGTTGTTACAGACAGACTTGTTTCCCCAAATAAAGGTATGTTGAGGCCTGAGCCCCCAGGACCTCGGGGTGCGAATGTATTCGAACAGAGCATCTTGACAGGGGTCACCAAGTGCAAGTGAGGGCATCAGCACGGGCTCTGATCCAGCAGGACTCGGGTCCTGCAAGAAGGGGCAGTGGGGACACGGACACAGAGGGACGGGCCGCCTGAGGGCGCAGGGACAGGATGGCCGGCCACGTGCCTGGGAGAGGCTCGGGAGGACCCAGCCCGGCCGCCACCTGGGCCTCCCAGCTGCAGCCTCCAGGACTGGAAGACGGCCGCCCAGTACGGGGTCTGCTCTGACGGCCCAAGCAAGCGAATTCCCGTGGTTACACTACAGTCACCTGCTGGGACTTTGAATTCACATTTCACCACCAGGTACACCTTGCCCGCCCCCCTCCCTCTCCAGAGAGTAGAGTGTTGAATCACCCCTGCAGGCTTGGCCCTTGAGACATGTACCCAGGGCCTAGCACAAACCCCCAGGGCCCAGCACAAGCGCCCAGGGCCCAGCACAAGCCTTGGGTTCTTCCCAGGGCTGGCCACTACTTGGAATTGGGAGCAGAGGCTCACATGAGGTCTGTCCACTGGCCAGCTGTGGGCCACCCCTCCCCCCATACACCTTATCAAGCCACGAAGGCTGAGCCGGGCAGCTCTGGGTGGGGCACAGGTCTCCGGACCCTCTGTGATATTCTAGGCCTCTCTGAGTTGGGGGAAACAGACACTGGCTGGCGGCGGGCTCAGAGGCTCGGGAACAGCTCTGTGACAACAGACACCTGCTCTGAGCTGCAATCCAGCCCGGGAAGAAGCTGTCTGCTGCAACCTCCCCGTGCTGCGTGAGGACCAGGCGGCCGCGTAAGCAGGGGTGGAGACAGCGCCTTCCCCGGGCTCCCTGGGCAGCGGTGCTTTTCCATCCGCCTCTGACCTTGGCAACAGGGCTCGAGTGGCCCCGAGGTAGTTAAGATGCCCTGGCTCCGCGAACACAAGGAGTGTGTGTCTACACTCTCACCCTGACTCTCATGCTGTGTTTGCCCCGACTATGAGCAGGAAGGCCGTCTGTCTCCCCTGCGGGTCTGCAAACCCCGGGCATTAGTAGGACCGTCCAACTGGGCTCTCCTCCCCACCCCCCAGCATGGCCCCAGCAAGCCCGTGGGCCCTGAGTGGGGAGGCTCCCGCACACCCCCGGGGCAGACACGCGGCCTGGGTCCCCGGCCCCGCCCACGGGGAGCATGAGCCCCACGGCCAGGGAGGGCACCGCGTCCACACCGGAGCCGGCCCGCGGTGGCGCGGCTGTGCCACCCCGTGGGTGCCGGCCCGCGTGGTCGTGTCCCAAGTGCGCCTGTCTGAAAACATCCCCTTTCTGTCTTCAACACAGACACGTGTCCTCAGGGCAGGGACGTGAAGCCAGAAACATGCTGGAGCACTTTCCTCACGGCCGTCCCCCCAGGGGGAGGCGCCCCTCCTGAGTTTCAAGCACCAGCTGGGCCCGCGCACGCCGTGTTTGGTCTTCCGAACAGTAAAGATCTGAGACCGTGAACTGCTGTTTCTTAAATGTTTCAAAGCATAACATTGACACCGAGTTTCTCTGTAAAACAATCTGGGAAACGTAACTGCCCTAAGAGGTTTTACGCGGCGTGCCGAATCGCTGCGACACCGGGTGCGCGGGGGGCCCCTCAGGTCACAGCCGGCGGAGCTGCGGGCGCCCCGGGTCCTCTTGGGGGCTCGTTTTCTTAAGTCAGGTGGCCGATAACAGACACCAGGGCCTGCGTGCTGGTTTGGCTCAGAGGGGCCCTTTTCCTGGTCCCTAGAAGGGGCAGGGAGTGCACAGAACCCAGGGACACCCATGCCCCGGGCTCCTCGGAGCTTGTCGGGAGGGACCAGACAGCTGGTGGACACCCTGGCTGTGCTGGGACCCTGCCTGTCCCCCCCCGGGGAATGGACCCCGAGATGGACTGGGTGCCTCTCGGGTTGTGTCCCAGGGCTCTTCTCTGCCTTTTGTTTGCAATCAACTGAGGAGCCGTCCCTTGGGACATTTCCGGTTCTTCCTTGGACAGAGCTGCTTGGAGGCTAGAGCAACAACGGAAGAGAAGCATGACTCCCTTCTCTGCAGGGCGGCAGGAGAACCGACTCCCCGTGGGGTCCGGCCAGAAGCCCCACCTGCCCAGCCCTCAGCTCCGCGTCCCCCAGGCCTGGGTCACACGCCAGGCACCCCCTGTCCCCAAGATGTCCCACTGTCCCCGAGAGGGAGAGGTTGCTCTGAGCCCACCCTCTGCCTAATTCCTCCCCGCAGAGAAAATACCCAAAAGACCACCTGCCCACCGCCTGCGCCCATGCTGGTGAGCGCCCCCCAGGCACCAGGTCCAGGGGAAGAGCTGTGGACAATCTCAGAATGGACTCTCCTTTCCGAGACCCCACCCCGCCCAGAAGCAGGCCCGTGAGGGTCTCGCCAGCTACCAAGAGGAAGACGGCTCCCCATTTCCCGCACTCAAGGGAGGGGCGTCCAGGAGGGGAGTTCCTACAGCCACGCCGGGTCCCGCGGGGGCAGCAGCGCAGGCCTGGCCCCCGAGTCAGCCCCAGCCTAGGAAGCCCACACCCTGCTCTTGGCCCCCACGCAGCCCGCCATGGGGGGGGGGGGCGGAGTCCGCTGCAAAGAGGCCCGAATACAAGTGACGACGGTGTGAGATGCGGCCCCCAGAGCTGCACCAAGAGCTGGCGGAGCCCCAGGCCCCCGGTATCGCGCCGCGTAGCCGTCCACCTGTCCCGAGTGACCGATTCCAGCAACAGTAACAACCAATACTATCCGGTTTACAAGGTGTATGCAAGGCCCCGAGTAACTTTCCTGACCTTAAAAACAGTGGCTCCCGGCTGGATGCAAGGGCCTGGGGGTCCGCGCGGCTGCCCGACGGTAAGAGGGCCTGCACCTCAGTCTTGTCCGTCCTGCCCTTGGGTGGGGACAATGGCCGCCTTGTTCCAGACGAGGAAACTGGGGCCCAGAGAAGAGAGCTCAGGAGCCCACAGTCAAGTCACTGCAAGAAGACACACAGGACTCCCCTGGGTGGGGTCTCAGTGGGGACAGGGTGGCCTCACCGTCTCCAGGCTCCAGAGGCCTCGCACTCCTCGGCTCCTGCCCCCATCAGTCTGACATCTGCTTCCACGGCCACATGTCCTCGCCTGGCCCCCAGCTCCCTCCAAAGTGACGACACGGGTCCTCACACTTGGCAGACTCCCCGTCTCTACATCCTTCACGTCACCCCATCTGCACAGTCCCTTTTCCAGGAAGTCACACACTCACAGGCTCTAGGACTGAGGCAGGACCCCCCGGGTCACTGTCAGGCTGGCCACACTCCTCTAGGCACTGGCCTGAGCCCCCCGCCCCCCCGGGCCCCCTGCGGCCACCAGCTGGGGCCTGGCTTCAGCTTCCAACCTCAGAGGGGACATGTTTCCTCCCGGTCGGGTGTGTGTGTTGGGGGTGGGGCCCTGGGAACCCGTCTCAGCTGGGGTGCTGCACCCGGTTCGTCCCTCTGTGCTGTGCACATGCCCCGTGCTGGCCCCAGACGGCGTCCAGGACGGCCGGTCGCTGCATCACACTGGCAACAATCACACTGTGTGTGTCCTGACTGCTGTGTGGGACAGCATTGCTCCTTGTTGATCGGAATTCAAAGGTAGCTGGTTTTCCGGGCATATTTACTAAACCTTGGAGCCTTGCAAAGGGCGGAGGGCTCAGGCCCCAGGACCCCAGGAAGGCAGACCCCCGCCCAGGACAGCCCGCTGCAGTGGCGGCCACTCGCCACCAGGGGGCTCCAGGTGCCAGGCTTCCTGGGCGCGAGCAGGCAGGCTGGGCTGAGGGGCAGGGGGTGCGGGGCTGGCGTTTCTCCCGCTTCGCTCCAGGCTCAGCTCTGCTCTCCGTGAGGTCCGGGCGGGGAGCCCGGGGCGGAAGCAGGGCTCAGGGATGCTCCCGTGTTCCCTCCCTGCGTGCCATCTCTGTCTTCCATCCGAGCCCTCTTCTGAGCGGTTTCGGTCGTTGCACCGGGAACTCGGGGACACCGGCGCCCGCTGTGGGCGTCCCTGCGCACTGTCCCTCCTCTGGCTCCCGGCCCCTCGGGACACAGCGCTGCCCCTCCGCGCCCCCCGCAGGGCTGCGCTGATCCCGCCTGGACTCCAGCAGAACTGCACCTCTGCTCTCCAGGCCGCACCCAGGCCCTGGGGGCGGGGCCCCAGCCCTCTCTCTCGGCCGCCTCCCCCTGTCGGCTCAGACAGACACCTCACCGTGTCCCCAGTCAGCTTGAGTGTCCTCCGGGGACCCGCAGGGAAGCGTCCGCAGCCGAGGACAGGAAGGAGGGGGCTGGTGGCGGCGGAGCTGAGGGGCAGCACGTGCTGGGGTCTCTGGGGTCTCTGGGCCCGGCTGGGAAGGCAGGGAGGGGTGCGGTGGGGTGGCGGATCTCAGAGGCTGAGCCGGGGGCTCCGTCCAGGGCCAGAAAGGGGGGGGCACGCCAGGCAGGTGGCCTCCCTGGGATGGGAGGGGAGGCCAGGGCACCGGCCGAGGGACAAGGCTGTGGGTGTGGGGGGCTCTGCCAGGGCAGCCATGTAGAAGGCCCCCCCTCGCCGGGGACAGAGACAGCCCTCCAGTCCTGGGAGACCTCAGAGAACCTGAAACTGCAGCTAATGGGCAGAGGCCGCTGGAGGGGTGTGGTGTGGCCCCGAGTTAGGGGTGGTCAGAGAGGAGGGGCCTCCTCCATATGGGGTGTTCAGGGGCTTTCAAGGTCTGGAGCCAGGCAGCTGGGTTCAAATTCCCCCCCCCCCCGACTTCCTAGCTGTGTGACTCTGGCCAAGTTGCTTAACTTCTCTGTGCCAACCTCCTGTGAAACAGCTATGCAGTGTGGATGAGTTAACCGATGTGCTCACAGGTGCAGCAAAAGGAATCGACTGTCCCGCTGCACACGAGGCCCCGGGTTCTGAGAAGGGGCTGTATGTGGCGCAGTGTGGTCCAGGCCACACCGACCCTGCCACCCGGGTCCACCCTGACAGGGGGCTGGGCCGGGAAGCGTCGGCCTGGGGGAGTGTGTGGTTGGGGGCCAAGGAAGGGCAGCTAGAGCAGAGGCTGGGCAGTGCCGGCCCAGAGGGGGGCGGCCCAGGAGGGGTGGAGACAGCCTGTGGGCAGATCCGAGGCCGGGCTGGGGTGGGGGTGCTCAGCCCCTCGAGACGGAGGGTAGAGGCGCCACCCAGCCCCTCCCGCCTGCAGGGAAGGCCCGGCCACAGCTGCGCCCGCCAAGCAGGCGGCCACATGGCTTGGCTGCGTGCTCCCCCCTCCCAGCTTCTGATTTTTGGGGGCCCACTTTTATATTTTAAGGCATGTTTTTATGGAAATATTTATGGTGCACATGTAGCGCGTAAAACACCATTGTAGGCCGTTTTGCTGCGACGCTGCTGATATAAATGATGTTGTTAGTGTTCCGATTTCACAGGGTCCTGTCTGGCTGTAAGGAGAACGGGCCGTCCCGGGAGCCCGCCGCCTGTCTGCACGCAGGAGCACTTAGGCGCATCGGCCTGGGTGCCTGGGGCGGGGGCCGGGGAGCGGTGGGGCCCCCAGGGACCCTCAAAAGGAAACCACGCCTCAGTTTCCCCCCTCGTAAACCGGCAGCCTCTTACTCTGCGGCTGCTCCTCCGGGCCTCTAAGGGACTAGGAGCAAATGTGATGATCCCCCTCTCGAGCCGACCGATGTGCTTGCAGGTCTGGAAACTTCTTCCACCCGGGAGCCTGGGACTCCGATCTGTCCCAGGCACTCCTGGGCCGTCCTCATCGCATAGGCTCAAGAACTCACAGCCCCTCTGGCCCGGCCCCCCTCAGGTCTGGAAGGGGCCGGCCCCTGGCGTGACGGAGTTTAAAATTTAATGCAGTGACACCAGAAAGCTGTCCGCGGAGGGGGAGGCTTTCTGCCGCCTCTCCATCCCGGGGAGGGCCAGGCGATGAATAATTGACCGGTTACTCCGGGAAACCTCCGAGGCGGCTGAGCAAAAGGAATTATCATTAAAAGCAATAGCGGGTTTCCAGGACTGTGGGGTGACGGTGCAGGGCGGGCTGCCGGGTAACACGGCCCTGGTGACCCCCGCACAGACCTGGGCAGGGAGCAGGGCCGGGGCTGGCCCAGCCCCGGACCCGATGGGGACAGCGAGGACCGTCACACACACGTGCCTCGGGAGCCACAGGAAACCGAAACACAGGCATCCACGTGGAAACTGATTCTCGAGCGGCAGGATTGTCACTCTCTCATTGGCACAAGGTCAAGGCCAAGGCCAGACTGGGCCCCGGAAAACACCACTTCCTTCTGCAGAGAATCTAACGAGGCCCCCGTGAAAATGGGTTCCCCTCACCAGCCTGTGTCCCTTTAACCAAGGAGGCCACCAGGGGTGTGCGGGGGCAGAGGCCGCGGCCGTGTGACGAGGGAGGGCAGGTGGCTGGCGTGGGACTCTGCAGCTCCCCACCTCCCCGCCCCTCCGGCGCCCACGACGGAGCTGCCGAGCGTCCGCTCGGTCTGCCTGCCGTGCTGGGTCCTGAGCTGGGGGACCGACCATCTCCACCCGTGAACGTGGCTGACACGCTCTAGGACGTAACAGGGTTTTTGAAAACTGGTCCCCAAGTGTCTTTGCAGCCCCTGGCTTCTCCAGATTGAGAGGCGCAGGACGCCAGGTGTCCAAGGGACAGAGAGTGCCAGTTAACTGCAGAGGCCCGTGGCTGACGGGGGGAGGGAGTGGCAAGGGGGAGGCCCGGCCTCCCCAGCAGAGCCCCAGAGAGGACCCCAGCCCGGAGGCTTCGTGGAGCACGAGTGCTATGGGTTGAATTGAAAGATGTGTCTGCGTCGTCACCCCAGGTAGCTGGGAATGTGGCCTTATTTGGAGACAGGGGCGTCCTATCCCCTATTAGGAGATAGATGGATGTCCTCGGGTTAACATGAGGGCGTGAGAGTCCCAGTCCAGGCTCTCGAAGAGGAGACCCGGGAAGCAGGCGGCCACGCGACCACGGGGCAGAGGCTGGAGGGCCGCCTGGAGCCCCCGGGGAGCCCCTGAGCCTCCGGAGGGAGGGCACCCTGCCCACCCCCAGACCGCGGGCTGTGAGGGACCCCAATCCTGGAGGCTCACGCAGCCTCAGTGAGCACAGGAGGCGCTAACTAACCAAGGGTGCGGGTGCTCAGAAGAGAAAAGAGGCAGGACGGGCGTGTGTTGGGGCCACAGAGAACAGACGGTGGGCCGGGGGGCCAGGCTCGGCGCGGCCGGCCGGGCGCAGGGCGGACCCCGGAGCCCCAGCGCCAGGCCGCCTGTCCCCAGACCCGCTGACGCGCCGCCCTCGCCCCGCGGCCGGCCCTGAACGTGCATCAGCTCTGCTTTCCTCATCTCCTGCCCACACCCCCCTTCATTTATTCATCTTTGGACTTAAATACGTGTTTCCTTTTGTTCCCAGCAAATGCGTCTTCCACATTTTTGCATGTTTTAAATATTCACGCACATAAAAGAACTGAAACACACGTGGTTTATTTATTATTTAGGGCACTTTTTCTCCGATAAAACAGAAACCCCACATTTGACGGGGAGCTTTACATTTTATTTCCATTACGGCCTCTCGTTAAAGTTTAAAGCCTGCTTTGTCCCCGTACTTCAGGTCTGATATTTCCGTCTGTCAGGGAGCACGGCTGTGCTTGTCGACATGTCAGGGCGAAGAAAGAGCGAACAGGAAGGGAAATGCCAGCCTGTCAGCCGAGACGGGGCGCGGGGGTGGGGCGGGCCTTGGGGTCGGGACCCGCCGCGGGGACCAGGCCCCCGACCCCGGGTTCTGGGGCGGGGGGCAGGGAGGCTGCCCCGCGTCCTCAGTGACTCGCGCCTGTGGCCTGGAGTGGCCCCCGGCCTCGGCCCCAGGCTCGGCCGCCTAGCACAGGTGCAGAGGAGAATGCGTGTAAGAGTGACGCGGGCAGATGCGTGGGGCTGCGGCCGGTGCCCCCAGCGGCCGTGCACGACACACACGCGCCGGTGTGGTCCTCCCCGCGTCTGCACTTACACACACGTGCACAGACCTGCCGTGGTCACACCCATGCACACACTGTGTCTACACCCGCGGGGCCTGTGGCACAGAGCACCCAGGGGCCCCCGCGCCGTGATCTGTCAGAGGGCTGCAGGGGCCCTGGGGGAGGTCTTCAAGGGTGCGTGGTGTGTTTGTGTACTGTGCCGGTGTGCATCTCTGCTGCATTATAAGTGCATGTGTGCGTGCATGTGCATATGTGCGTGTGTGCGCACACACGTATGTGTGTATGCGTGTGTGTGCATGCACGTGTGTGCGTGCGCTTGCACATTTGTGTGTCTGTGTGGGAGGGCTCGTTGGGGGGCATGGGCATGTGCATCTGTGTGTGCATGTGTGTCTGTCCGTGTGTGTGTGTGCACGTGTGCGTCCATGTGTGGGCGTGTGAATCTGGAGGCCCACAAGCCCCAGCCTCTGCCGCTTGTGTCCCCCAGACCCCAGGCTGGCTGAGGCCCATGCAGAAAGGCCCCCAAGGTTGTAGACGGCTTTGAGCAGCTGTGGCCAAGCCCAGGCCTGGCCCTCGGGACCCCTCTCAGGCCAGAGGGTTTGGGGCCGTTTAAATATTACTCCTACGGGGTCTGCACACGACCTTCCCGCAAGCTGGTGGGCACCTTCTGGCGCTTCCCAGACCCGGAGCCGGACAGCTGTCCTTCCTCGTTCCCCTCCCAGGGTAAGGGCGCTCTAAGGGCAGAGGACAGGCCCACAACAGACCGCTGCTTCCCACCCCGAGGGCTTCCGGTTGGCCGTCAGGTATCTGGGCAGCAGAGAATAAGTGAGGACAATTTTGTGTCCCCGCCCAGGCTGTGACCTGGCCTTCACGTGGTCTGGGGTGGCCGCGGGTCCCGCTGGGAAGGCCTTCTCCCTTGAGGCTAAGCCAAGGCCACACCCAGGACCCCCACAGGCAGCCCGGCCCAGCCTCTCCCTGCTCGGACTGGACCAGGGGCCCTGAGGGGCTGAGCTGGCCCAGGGCCTTCGTGGAGGGGTGAGCCTCTGGGCCTGAGCCTCTGTCTTTCCTGGGAGGCCTTCCTGGAGGAATAGTTTTCCGCCTGCTGTCTAAACGGCTCTGGGCAGCCCACGTGGGCGCCAGGCCTGTCGTGTATCACTGCGCACGGACCAGAGCTGGGCCCTCAGGCCCCATAGACGGGGCGGCAGAGTCCCCCACCGCCAGCCACTCCAGGGGCCGCTCAGGGGCCGGCTTCCGGGGAGAGGCCCTCCGATGCTGGAATTCTCCACTTAGGGACTTCTCTGGGTGCAGCCCCGCAGAGGCGGACGTCACGGGGACAAGGAGCAGCAAGGACAGGGGTTTTGCTGGCCCCAAAGGAGGACGGCCCTGGCATCGCTGACCCTTGCGGAAGCTGCTCCCTGAGGGGAGGCAGATGTGGAGCCAGAGTCCGGAGGTCAGTCTGCCCCTGGGAGACGCCCCCGGGGGCAGAAGGAGGCCCACAGTACACCGGGAGCCACTCTGCCCCTCGGACCTGTGCTCCAGCCCCCCTGCTCCCTGCCTGGTGTGGACAGCAGCTGTGGCACCTGTGTCTTCTGGCTTCTGGAAGTTTCCATCCAGTGGCAGCCCGCGCAGGTGACAGCAGGGGCACTCGAGCTGGGGAGCTGCCACGGCCCTGGCTGGTGTTGCCCCTGGTCCAGCTCCATGACAGTCCAGGGCCAGGGGCCAGCCAAGTGCTGAGCCACTTGCATTTAATCCTCAGCCCCATCCCCTTGGGGGCCGACAGCCCCTGTCCTCACCCCTGCAGGCAGGGTTTGCCACACTCCTCCCTGAGGAGGACAGTGGTGCTGGGAGGCTGGGGGTCACAGAGTTCCCCCCAGGAGCTGGCTCTGGAGCCAGAGTGCCAGGGACCAGGGGACCCCAGCTTTGCTCATCTCTGGTGAAGCTGTCTGGCCCTGGGAAACCCCCCCCCCCGGTGGGGCCCAGCCATCAGACTGGCCCAGGGCACAGAGCCAGCTCTGTTCCCATTGGTGGCTGAGACCAAGACAGAGATGAAGCTCTGAAGCCAGGCCCCTGAGAGCTGCTGACCCATGACGTCAGTGGCACAAGTCTGCGTCCCAGGAGGTGGGAGGCCAGGCCCCCCCCCGCGCAGGGCTGACCGCAGACGCTCTCCAGAAGCTCAGTGGAGGACGAGGCCAGAAAGGCTGTCACATGTCCCTCATCCCTGGCCCTCAGCGTACAGTCACGTGAGAGGGACCTCAGCCAGGCCCATGAGCCCCTTGGGGCAAGAGGTCACATCTCCAGGGGCGGTGGGAGGGCCCACCGCCCGCCAGCAGGCGGACGACACGGACCTTCTGAATGTCGCACACCAAGGCTCAGGCCCGGCTGCCCCGGGGGAGGCCCACGGCCTGGCCGGAAAGAGGTTGCAGGACTGGGGCGTGAAGCTCTGGGCTCCCGAAGGGGGAGGCCCCATGGGGAGGATGGCACCCGGCCAGCGCCCCACAACCAGCCTGGAGAAGGCTCACCCCGGAGCAGGGAGCAGAACTGCTCTTCAGAGGAAAAGGGGGGCCACATTTGATTGGTGATGTCTGCCTTGGACGGGGAAGGGCCGGTGGTGATAGAGCCCCACCTGCTGGCCTTTCCTGCCCCGAGTGCACAGCCCTGCACGGGACAGTTTGCTGGGAGGTCACCTCTTCTGTGTTGTTTCCCCGCCAGGCTGTGAACACACTCGGGACCATGGCCCAGTCAGAGGCAGCAGCACACAGAGAGCCCAGGGAACTGGCCGAATGGATGCGCGGAGGCAGCTGAGCCGCCCGCAGCCCCAACCCCCGTCCCCGTCAGCTCAGGCAGTGGAGGCCCAGCAATGTTGGGGGGTGGGCAGAGCGGCTCGTGGGACCAGGGGCGCGGGCTCCCAGGTGCCCTTCCCCCCCTCCTCCCAGAGCTGCAAAGTCTCAGATGCTGGAGAAGATCAGAAGGCTAAATTCTATAAAGTCACTTTGCCCTCTGACCCGCCCCCCCCATCAGATCCCAAGGCAAAGCCGGGGGGGCGGTCAGCCTCGGGGGAAGCCCTGCAGACGGAGGCTGTGCCCTGGCCACCCTGAGGGAGCAGCAGGCGGTGCCAGAAGCTGCCTCGGTGATCTCACCTGGAGGCGCACAACGTGCGCCATGGCTGGGAGGAGCCTCCCGGAAGCATCCAGAAGGATCCCGAGGAGTCCATCAGCCAGGCAGGGGTCCTGCCCAGCTGCACCCCCCAGCCGCTTTCCACATCACCTGACTCTCCCCTAGGAGCAGGTGGGCCAGGGATGCTCTTCGCGCCTGCACAGAAAACACTAACGAGGGGCCCCTGGGGGCTCAGTCCGCTAAGCACCCGACTCCTGATTTCAGCTCAGGTCAGGATCTCACAGTTTGTGGGTTTGAGCCCCGCATCAGGCTCTGTGCTGACAGCTCAGAGCCCACTTCGGACTCTCTCTCTCCCTCTCTCTCTCTCAAAATAAATAAATAAACCTTAAAAAAGAGAAAGAAAACAGTAACGAGAGAGGCAACAGCCTGGGATGGCCTCGAACCCCACACGTGTGCACACGCACACACCACATGCATACAAGTACCCGCTCGCACACTGGCACACATCACACACGTGCACACGCACACACAAGTACCCGCTTGCACACTGACACGCATCACGCACGTGCACACGCACACAGAGCCCCCCCTGCCCTGCACTCAGCAGCCCCCCCGCCCCCGCCACGGGAAGAGCCACATCCGGGCCTGGGCTGGATGGCAGAGACCGCGTCCCCCCGCCCCCTGCCCCCCACCCCGGCTCCGCCGCAGCCTCTAAACGCCACTGGCCCGCGGAGTCTCAATCCGTCCCCAGCAGCCGGCGCCTGACAGGTGGGTGAGAGACGCCTCGGCGGCGAGATTTATTGACCGGCGAGGCGGCGGATGGGCTGATGGTGGCCGGTCCTCCCGCGCTGAATTATCTCTGGCAGAAATAAAACTCAGCTGAGCGCTGGGCTTCCTTGGCTACAATCTGTTAGCAGAAAATTGGACTGTCAGCAGCGTGCCGCGTTCATTTCGGCTGATTAAAGAGACATTAATCTAGTGTCAGTGTCACGGCGCTGGCTGCCGCGGCGGCAACAGCACACGGACACAGCCAGCGCCGTCCGCGCCGAGGCGCCCGTGCAGGGGAGGCAGCAGCCGACCTTTCTTGGACTTGAGGGCACAGAGTAAGCACGTGCCGTGGACCCCAGGTCTGTCTGTCTGTCTCTGAGGGTGCGCTGCCCCACCCAGCCTGGGGCACTCACCGAGCACCTGCGTCTGTCCGCCACGTGCACAACCACAGGCCGGGGCCCACGCAGGCCACGTGGGCACGGGGCTGAGCAAACCTCAGGGAAGTTTGGCAGGAGTGGCCATGTGGGCCCCTGGGGACTCAGACCCGCCTCTGAGACCCTCGCCTGCAGCATCCGCACCCCTGCAAGCTCCCAGACCCACGTCACAGGCTCCCTGCACGCCCTAGGCTGCCTGAGGCTGCCGCCGGCTGGAAGACTGGGTGCCAGTGGGGGATGCTCTGGGGGAGACGCACGGGACTGTGATGCGGCGCCTACTGAAAGCCTCACCAGCCCAGCTCCCCCGGGAGTGTCTCCTGAGGTCAGGCATCCTGGGACCCGGGGGCCACGTCCCTATCAAGTCTCCTGGGGGATGGGGACAAGGGGAGAGGTCAGGCAGTGCAGGGGTGCATCCGCAGGGCTTACGGGCCCAGCGGGGTGGGGGGGTTGGGAGCCCAGGCTGGCGGTCCCTCCCCCACCCAGACTAATGCACCTCCACCCCATATGCTACGGCTGGGGGCAGGGCCTTGCTCCCCCACATCAGCACCCCATGCCGAGCGGGACCCACCAGGCCAGGCCGGGGCGGCAGGCTGCGTCCCCTGACTTCTCTGAGGCCGCCCGGGCCGGCATGCCGGCAGCCCCCAGGCTCACATCTCCTCCCCAGCGGCCGCACTCGGGGGGACCTGTGTCCTGTGGGCACCGTGCACCTGAGCAGGGAGGTGCCTCGGTGCATCCCGAACCACGTGAGCAGACAATCCACGGAGACCGCTTT
Organism: Hyaena hyaena; assembly: GCF_003009895.1. Lineage (NCBI taxonomy): Eukaryota > Metazoa > Chordata > Mammalia > Carnivora > Hyaenidae > Hyaena > Hyaena hyaena. Next base: position 633,608 of record NW_024080942.1, read on the forward strand.
CTAACCGACACGTGGCACCATGGCACTCGATGTTCCCGCCGCCGGGCCCACCCTTGGGAGCCTCCGGGCTTAGGGGCAACTAGTGTGTAAGCAAACACGCCAGACATTACAAGGTGCCCTGTGCACCACCAATGAACACACGCAGCCATGAGGGGTCTGGCCGCTGGCCTCTGACCTCCTAGAAACCTCACGAAGCTCAAGGAAACTATGCGGTCAAGCCCTCAGTCCCTGGGGGCCATCCCCATGGCCGTGGCGGGACCCTCCTCAGGGCAGAGCCCGGGTCCCTGGGGCCAGGTTGGTGCCAGGACTTACAAAGGGGTATCATCGAGTCAGAATCACACCCCGGGCCCCAGACAGGCCCCCACGGGTCCTGTTCCTCCTGGTGGGAGCCCCCCTCCCAGACTGCGGTCCAGGCTGAAGACCCCCCGGGACACCCTGGGAGCACAAACAACCTCAGTCACGTGGCACACGTGGTGAGAGTGTATTTTACAGAGAAGGAGTCTGAGGTCCACAGGTGAACACAAGCCACACAGCTTGGGGGAAGGGAAGGTGGGGAATGGGGGGATCACCGTTCAGCACACATGTGCCTGACAGCAACACACGCTTCCTGCCTCCCTGTGACCTCACGTTGCCCTGGGGTGTGGGGGGCAGTCAGACAGCCTGGGAACAGCGATGGAAGGGACAGGAACGGAAGCCCTGACCCAGGCAGCCTGGCTCCTCCTCCAGTCCCCAGGGACAGACTCCCGGGCACCGTGGGCCATCATGGTGGCAGCAAGGTCTCGTCTGCTGGGCCTGGGCATGGCCTCCAGAGGGCAGGAGGGAGACAGCAGCCTGGCAGGTACAGGGTCGGGGGGAGGGGGGTACACAGCCACCTCCCGTATCCTGCCCTGGGGCATCCGTGACAGCACCCCACAGACTCGTGAGCTTGCACAGCATGACTGTACCCTGTCCCTCGCCCCGTGTGCTCCCACGGCCCCCTCGGAGCCTGGCCGTGCCCTAACTTCGTCTTCTTATGGGAACGAACACCAGTCAGACTGGACCAGGGCCCACCCTCGGATCTCACTTGCCTTGATCACCTCTCTGAAGATCTGGAGGCCCCCACAGCCTGACAGACTGGGCGTCAGTGCTTCAACATAGAAACAGGGGACACAAGGGGCGCCTGGGTGGCTCAGTCGGTTAAGCGTCCGACTTCGGCTCAGGGCATGATCTCACGGTTTGTGGGTTTGAGCCCCGCGTCGGGCTCTGTGCTGACAGCTCAGAGCCTGGAGCTGCTTCAGATTCTGTGTCTCCCTCCCTGCCCTCCCCTGCTCAGGCTCTCTCTCTCTGTCTCTCTCTCTCTCTCTCTCTCTCTCAGAAATAAATAAAACATTGAAAAAAACCTCGGGGGACACAAGCGCCCCAGACACCTCATTTCCACCAGACAGCCGGCCCTGCTCTGAGCCGCGGCGGTTTATGGGGACAATGCCCAAGCCTCCTGAGCGTCACTTCCTGGGCACCACACGGATGCCGGGAGCGGCCCCAGGTGAGCGGGGGGGACACGAGCCTGCTCCCCACTGAGCCACAGCTGCTGACAGGAGTTTGAGGGAAGTTTGCCTTGAATGACTTTGCCTCCGCGCCAGCAACATCCAGGCTGAGCTCCGTGGCGCTCGGGCAGCATGAAATATTCAAGAGAGTTCTATTATTGAATTAACTATTTATCGATTTATAATTTAAAAGATGTATGTCCAGACGCTAACAACGATTCCACGCCAGCCCCCAGTCCGGAGCGCCGCCGAGCGCCAGGGCCCCTGGGGACTCCCTTCCGCAGCCAGTCCCCCTGGTGCTGAGCACAGAGGAGGGGGCGAGCTGAGGCGGGGGGAGGGGGTCACGGGGCACCCCTCCCCCCATCGCCAGCCTGCGGGGCGAAAGCACCACCAGTGACCTCTCCCTCCGCATGCTGCCCGCCTGGGCTCCCGCTGGCAGCGAGGGCTGTCACAGTTACGCACCGGGCTGCCAGCGCCCACGGCACCTGAGACCCGCCGTGACCCCTAGGCCACGGTCTGCGCACGTGGCTCACACAGGCCCCGTCCACCCCCGATGAGGTGGTGTCTCTTTTCCCTTCATGGACTTTATTCTGTCGGTCGGTCTGAAGTTCAAAGCAAATCTGAGAGAAGGAGCCGTCCCTGGAGTCCCGTCGCCCGGGCACTGCGCGAGCGTCCGTGACGGTCGGTGTGCCCGCAGAGATGCGTCATTGTCACCCAGCGTCCACGGTCCACTACAGGGTCACTCCCAGAGCTGTGCAGCCTGGTTTTGGACCAACGTGTGAGGACGCGGATCCCTCCCCCTCCACCCCCGATCTTCTCACCGTCTCCAGAGCCTGGACGTTTCCAGAATGTCACGCGGCTGGAGCCACGTGGCCTCGGCAGACTGCTTCCTCTCGCCCGATAACATGCACCTAAGTGTCACCGTTGACATTCTGATTGTGCCCATTTTACAGACTCAGACAAAGCGCCCAGCGAAGGTGCCACACGGGGCCGGGGATCAGCTGGCACGGACCCCTCCACGGCCTCCGGGCGAGGCCGGCACGCAGCACCCCAGGGTCTGGCCAGACTCAGCTCTTCTCCAGCCGCTTGGGTGCAGGTTCATCTGCCCACGGCCCCTCCGAGCGGAGGCCCGACCGACTCCTTCCCGGCCACTCTTCCGAGCCCGAGCGGGGTTCCGGAAGCCTCGCAGGCCCCGCCCTCACTCCCAACGCAGGGTTGCTCGAGGACAAACAGCACACACTATAAATAATTGGCTTTAACACTCTCACCTCGAGCCCCTGACGGCATTATTGGGGCACAGGATGCAGCCTAGGAAGATAATTACCGGGATATCAGGCTCCACGCGGTAATAACATCTATTCCAAACGACACACCAGGCAAATCCCCAGATTATGGTGCCAGAGACTGGGCCCCCGAGGAGCCGTCTGCGGGGACGGACACTCCCACACGCCGGCCTCCCCTCCCCGCATCCAGGTAAACGCGTGCGAGGGCTTTCGCTCCGCCAGCAGCAGGTGCGCCCACGTGGGGGCTCGCGCGCACCGTGGGTTCTGGGCCACGTGTTTGCTGAGGCAGGAATGTCCCCGGGGAGGGTGCCGGCTCCGGGCAGAGGCCCCTGCTGGGCACCCTGCCATCGGGGTCCTCACTGAGCCCCTGGGAAGCCCCCTCCCCCCTCTGCCTCGTCTTTGAGCTGCTGCCGAGAGAGGGCAGTGCCCGCCCAGGTCTCGAGGGGCTAGCCACGGCCCGGCTGCCATCCTCACGCCCCTCCTGGCGCGTCACGACCCCAGAGGAAAGAGAAGGCTTGGACACTCGGGCACGGGTGACCGTCTGTGAGGGCTGCAGCCTGGTCTCGGCAGGGGCGGGGAGGGCGAGGCCGCAGCCCTGCCTGGAGGGACCTTCTGGATGTCGCCTGGACCTGGCGCGTGTGCACCTGCTCTCCCGCATGTGCTGGCTCATGCACTCGTTCAGCAAACGTTTCTGTGAGCACTTGCCAGGCCCCGGGGACCGAGGCAGGTCCTGGGGGTCCCGCAGGGAGTGACAGGGACAAGCCCCTGGCCCCACGGGGCCTTCCCTCTGGTGGAGCAACACGGAGAGTCAGCGAACGAAGGAGACGCACCCGGGTGGTGGCAAGCACTGTGCAAACAGGGCGAAGTCAAGTCTCAGACGCCAGGACGGGCAGATGCACTCCGGGCCCTCGAGTGTGAGCAGGAGTCAGGGGCCACGGAGCAGAGGTGGCCCCGGGGAGGGCGGCTGGCAGGAGCCCTCCGGGACGCGGACGGAGCTGGCCCTTGGTCTGGGGCAGGAACGTGTTCATGCGTCCAGGGTCCCCCGGGGAGTAAAGCCGGGGAGGCGGGAGAGCAGAGGTGGGGGGGGAGGGACAGGACCTCAGGGACAGTCATCAGAAGCTTCTTCCCTCTCAGTCCTGGAGCCCAAAACCGGTGTCACTGGGCCACATCCCTCCGGAGGCTCCAGAGGACAGTCCGCTCCTCCCCTGCGCCAGCTTCTGGGGGCCGTGGCGTCACTCAGCCTCTGCTCCGTGTCCATAGGCTCCCTCTGTGCTCTCCCTCCCTCCCTCTTACGAGACACGAGGCAGCATTTGGGACACACCCCCCACCGCCCCCAGGAATCCGGGGCCATCTCCTGTCTCATCCGTGGCCTCCAGACACGGGGCCCCAGACATCCGTGGGGAGGGGCCATGTCAGCCGCCCCCCCCCCGCCGTGGTGTCCCCCGTTCCCCATTCCGGGGAAGCAGCCGTGACCAGGCCACTGACAGCGGGGCCAGTGCTGCCCGGGCAGGGGACGGGGTCACAGGAAAGTCAGTGCCCTCTGTCAGCGCTATGTCGATGGCGGCATCTCTGGGGATAAAACAACCACCGAGCAAAATATGACCCAGTCCAGGCCGCAGGACACCTCCCTGCCTGGGCCATCGCCGTGGAGAGTCACACTTCTCACTCAGGTCCCCGGAGCCATTCACACCTGAGGGAGGACCCTGAGACAGTATCCCCGAAACCCTCCGACCTGCCCTCTGCACCTGCCCCACAAACGGCCGTCTCACCCCCGGGGCCTCCCTGTACCCACGAGTGTGAAGCCAGAGCTTCCCCACGTACGACCGGGAAAGACGGAGACTCGGGACCCTATCCGCCCCTGGAGGGTGGTGGCCCCTGTCGCCTGGGCGTGCAGAGGCGGACAGGGCCGGGCCATTGCCTCTGGACAAGTGTCACTATGGACAGTGGGGCTAGACCGTTCTCCGTGCTGACAGCCGTCCTCGCACGCAGGGTATTTAGCAGCGTCCTGACCCCACCCCCATGAAATGTCAGCGTCGTTCCCCCGTTGTGACAACTGACCATGTCGGCAGGTGCCGTGGGACGTCCCCTTCTCTGGATCGTCTGACCCCCAGTCAGGGGGTGAGCCCGGCCCAGGTCCTTTCCTCAGCGGAAGCTGTGCCGGGAAGGCCCACGGAGGCCCAGGCGACCGCCCCCGGCTCTGACTGGCAAGTGTGCACCTGCGTGGCACCCGGCAGCCGTGACGCCCGCCTTTGCCATCCTGCCCGGACGCGCGCAGGTGCCGCTCGCTGCTGTGGTCTGATCCACGAGGATCTCAGCCACCTGAGGGTGTCACGCCGCTCCCTCCGACCACGACACTGTCGACCAATCCTGATGATGGGAATCCGCTAATGTCTTGGATGATGATTTAATGAGCCCTGGCCGCGCCGGAAGGCGGCGATAAGCCCAGGAACATTCAAGGACCAGACACATGGGTGGGGCTCCCGGGGCCCGTCTGGAGCGTGGATCCCGCAGAGCAGAAGAGGAGTCTGAGCTCCCAGCACGGCCGGCCACCCTGAGACCCGAGTGGCCCCGCACGGCGGCGACAGCACAGCGCACGCCGCGTCCGGTGCGGGTGGCTCTGTGGACCTCGGCGCCAGCACGCACCCGGCATTGGCCGCGTGGGACCCCGGCGACGCGGGGGCAGGAGTCACCGTGCAGAGCGGAGTCGTCCTCTGGAGGACCAGCTCCCGGCTCCTGCGGCGCCGAGACCCAGCGCCGACTGTGGACGCCAGGCGGGCCCCCCCACCCCGCTGCTCCCCGTCGCCGGGGCCACTTGGGGCCAGAACACAGACGAGTGTGGCCGCAGCGATCCCTGGTCGTGTGGAAATGGCACTCAGAGCCGAGCTGGCCGGGCAGGGCTCGGACACTCTGGGCCGGGGGAGGGGGGGCGGGGGCTGGGCGCCTGCACCCCCGTTCCTGACACCCGGCTGCCGCCTCGGAGGCCCCCCTGCAGCTTCGTGGGGACTCCCTCGCGACCTCTGACGGAAGACACAAACCTCAGGCCTGGTTTGTAGATGGGTTTTGTCAGGAGCCGGAGGTAAATTAGAACGTCCCGGCTCTACTCAGGAGGGTCCCGGGATGGGGGGGCGGGAAGCCGTCAATGGGCAAAAGGGCAGCCCCAGGCCTGGTTGTACACCCCGTCCCGATGAGAGGTGGCTGGCAGTGTGGACGGACACTGCCGGGAGGTGCACCGGCGGGTGCCCACACGATCGGGGGCTTAGACAGAGGGCGGTGGAGACGGGAGTGGGGAGATGCTGACGTCCCCGGGGGAGGGGGGGCGTCCCCCGCACAGGAGGCTGTCAAATGTGGGCAGACACAGTTACTTGGGGGGGAGCCACTAATCCTTTCCCCCCAGCTACCCCTGTGTTCGCTCAGAGGCCCCCACAAAGTGGCCATGGTGGCAGGGATGGTGGCTGCCATGGGTTGACTTGTGTCCCCCAAACACGTACGTGCCAGTCCTAACCCCCAGCACGTGTCACTGTGATCGGGTTTGGAAGCAGGGTCTTTGCAGATGTAAGGTCGCGACGACGAGGCTGCCGGGGGCCCCCCATCCTCCATGGTCAGCGGCCTCACAGGAAGAGGAAGGCACCACGTGATGACAGGGGGACACCAGAGGGACGTGGTCCAAACCCCAGGGATGTCTGAGACCACGAGAACCTGGAAGTGTCCTCTGGGTTCCAGAACGTGAGAGGATCCGTTTCTCTGTCTTAACCCACCTGGCTCGTGGCACCCGGCCCGTGGCACCCGGCCCGTGGCACCCAGCCCGTGGCGCTCTGCCAAGGCAGGTGCACAAAGCTTCTGCGTGGGTCCTGCAACTGGACCTCTGTCCAAGGTGATTCCTGTGGGCTCTGCCACGTGACTTACCTCCCCAGAGCAGAGGCCGCCACTGGGCCACCCGGGTCCCTTGTCCTGGGAAGTGGTGCCACCCCTGGTGCTGGCTGTGTCCCTGGACCCCACCACCACGGAGGGCGGCAAACCGTCCTTCCCCACTCGCCGTCTCCTTCCCTACTCGACGTCTCCGGACAGCTCCAGGTCCACGGGCAGCGCTGAGCCTCACCCCTGCCATCTCCGGACGGCTCCCCATCCACAGGCGGCGCCGAGCCTCACCCCTGCCATCTCCGGATGGCTCCCCGTCCACGGGCGGCGCCGAGCCTCACCCCTGCCATCTCCGGACGGCTCCCCGTCCACGGGCGGCACCGAGCCTCACCCCTGCCATCTCCGGACGGCTCCCCATCCACAGGCGGCGCCGAGCCTCACCCCTGCCATCTCTGGACGGCTCCAGGTCCACGGGTGGCGCCGAGCCTCACCCCCAGCACGTGCCGCTCGCAGCGCTGCTTCCCACCAAGGACGGTGCACAGCGCCCTCGCGGATCCTCACTCTGTGGTGCCCCCGCCGCCCACTGGGCCTCTGCACCCGGAACGGCTGGGCTCCGCCCTCAGAGCGTGACTGAGCCTGGAATGGACGGTCCCAGGTCCCCCCCCCCGCTGACCCCTGCTGACACACCCCAGAGCCTTCGCCCGCCATCCCTGCCACTCAGAGGCTGCTGGTTCAGAGGCTTCCACCAGCTGCCAGGCCAGTGGCTCCGCCGAACTGACGTTGAGACAGACAACTGGCCGTCTGGGGCTCCACGTGCCAGCAAGCCGACGAGTCCCGGCAGAGGTGACTGAGGCCACATCCGAAGGGGACGTCAGGCTGTGGCCGCCGTGGGGAGCATGTGGCTGGAGCCCAGGCCCAGGTGCCGACCCTTCCGTGCAGGATGGTGAAAATCAGCCGGGAGCCACAGCAGCCAGAGCGAGACCAAAGGTGCGCCACTGGGGACCAGACACGTCAGCCATGGTCGTTCAAGCTGCCGCAGCAGGGGGAGAGCCTCGGGCAGCTGAGAGGCCAGGGAAGGACGAAGGGGACAGTGAGGAGGAGCAGGGGTAGTGTAAATGCGGGTGTGCCTCGTGACCGCGAGGGGAAGCATGGTTACAGCTACCGTGCATATTCACAGGCTTTCTTCTAGGTGTGCGTGTGCCTGTGTGTGCACATGTGCATGAGTGTGTGCATCTGTGTGTACGTGTGCACAAGCATTGTGTGCGCATGTACGCGCATGTGCATACACATGTGTGCATTCCTGTGCACATGTGCAGGCATGTATGCATGCGCGTGTGCGCATGTGTGTGTCGTGTGTGCATGCAAGCATGTATACATGTGTGCCTTGGTGCATGTGTGCACACATGTGTGTGTTTATGTGTCCACTGCGTGCATGTGTGTGTGCCTGTGCATGTGCCTGTGCCTTCATCTGCATGCGTGTATGTATGTACCTCTGTGTGCACATGTGAGCGTGCACGTGTGACCCCCCCCCACAGGGACAAAAGGAGGGACAGCAGGCAAGTGCATGTGTGTCTGTGCATGTGTGTGCCTCAGCGTATGTGTGTGTGAGCATTTGCGTGTGCATGTGTGTGCGTGGACATGTGCGTGTGCGTACCTGTGTGCAGGGACGTGTGGGGTGCCCGTGCGTGTACTGAATCTTCCTCCCGTTCTCTCCTACGCTATTATTTAATCAATGAGTTGGCAGCGGTTAGCTTGACAATTTATTCTGTGTTCTACAAAATATTCACTTGCAAATATTCACTCAAAACTGGAAAACAAATATCACGGCCAACAGACGAGAAGCTAGCGTTGCCCTGGATGAAAGCCACCTTGTCACCAGGAAGGGGGAGCCACCACTGTCGATTTCGTCCCCCTTTCAGGCGAGGGGAAAGGTGTCTCTGCGCTTCCGACAGGCGGCTGCACCGCGTCGGCGGGAGCACACGCAGGCTGCGGCGGCCCGGAGAGCGGCACGTGTGCACCAGGTGTGCATGGGCAAACGGCGGCCGCGGCGGGGGGATGGTGCCGCCACTCAGTCCACCGTCCCTCAGCCCTGAGCCCGGCCCTCTGTACGAGGTGCTGCTGGGCGGGGACCCCACGAAACACTTCTCCCTTGTCCGCTGGCTTCCTGTTAGGCTGAGCCCAGGGGGGGAGGGCGGAGGGAGGAGGGACACCGGCGACGGGAGGAGGGACACAGGCGGAGGGAGGAGGGACACAGGCGG
>NW_024080942.1:643872-979447 GCF_003009895.1 Hyaena hyaena
GGTGGGGGGGTACCGTGCGATGAAGCAGGGGTGGGGGGCACCGTGCGATGAACCAGGGGTGGGGAGCCCCACCTCAGCCCAGGTTTGGGGGGGCACCGTGTGATGAAGCAGGGGTGGGGGGGCACTGTGTGATGAAGCAGGGGTGGGGGGCCCCACCTCAGCCCAGGGTCCACCAGGACAGCAGACAAACCACCAGCGGGTGTTGGGGGGGTGGAGCTGGAACAGCCTCCTTCTGAGCCTCTAGAGAGAACGCGGCCTCCCGCGCCTGGATCTGGGGCTTCAGGCTCTAGAACAGGGGAAGAGGGTCTCGTTGCTCACACCCAGCCCCGGGGCCAGGCCACAGTGGCCCCAGGACGCCCCGCAGCAGTCAGGTGCTCAATCTGGTGGTGTCCCCGCCCCCCGGAGTCTGGCGTGTGCCTGCAAGTCACCGGGTGGGTGCCGCCTCTCCCTGGGGTTTGCCGCTAACAATACCCCCACATCTGACCAGCAGGCACCCCCAACAAGGCAGCTGCCCCTGAGGACAGACAGATAAGCAATCGCTTCCGGAGAGAGGGGTCCAGTGAGTCAGCACTCAGGGGTCATGGTGAGAGGAGCCGCCTGGCCAGGCAGACGTCCTCAGTGTCCTTCCACCAGCCCGGAGGGCCAGCCCCTCCGGGGCCGCCAGCGCCCAGCCCCCTTCGCACTGAGGCAGCAACATCGGGTGCCCCGGGACTCCATGGGGGTGAACAGATTCCCGCTGGTCACTAGCTGGGTCTTCTGAGCAAGTTACTTAACCTCTCGACACTTGAAAGAGACGGTTACTAACAGGCCCCTGAGTTGTGGCCCGAGAGGGACCTGACCGAGCAGAGGCTGCACCCCGAGAACAAAGGGGGGAGCAGCCCAGCTCGGGGTCCAGGGCTGCAGCCACGGGGGCTGGGGTTGGACCGCCCCCACCCAGGGCCCCGGCCGAAGTCTGGGATGAGAAAGGGGAGAAGGAGTGTTCTCCCTCCCGCCCTGCCTTCCCTCCTCCCCAAACCCCATGGGCCCGGCCCCTCACCCCGCACCCCCAGGCTCCAGGGCCAGCAGGCCTGGGGGTCCCAACAGAGTGCGGACGTCATCTATCAGGCCCCTTGCAAACCTCCGGGTGTCCAGGCGCCCAGGCCCTGCTGTGTGTCGGGTGGAAACGCCAGCACCTCTCCTCTCCGACCGGCCCCTCGGCCCGTGCTCAGAGTCACCCCTCCAGCCTCCCCAGGGGTCCGCTGACGGCCGGACACCCAAGGCCGGGCAAGATGACACCGCGGGACGTGCTGGCCGGAGGGGAGCTCAGGCTCTGGCTGTGCCCCAACCTCCCCAGGGTGAGGAGCGGGCGGGGTGCTCACAGCCCTCCCAGGGAGGTGGTCCCGAGGCCAGCGGGCTGAGGGTCGGGTCCTGTGTGACAGCACCGAGGGCCCGACGCCCTGCTGGCCCGGCCTTGGGCAGACCCCGGCCCAGGGACATGGCCCGACCTCCAGCCCGCCCCCTCCCCAAGCTCCCGCGTGCGGCAGGGTCTCCCGACTCCCCACCCCCTCCTCTCAGCGGTGCCTTCTCCCCACTTTCTGCGGCTGTAGCTCTCGGCCTAATTATCTCTAACCTTCTGTTCGAAGACCGCTGTCCTTGCCTGATAAAAACCAGTAACTTTGAAAGCAAACTAGGTCTTAATTTTCCTTGACAGCCCTGCTTGAAGCATGCGGGCCGAGCTGGGCTTTAATTAAATGCACATTCGTATTCCAAACAAATTAAGTACAATTAAGGACCCTGAGTTATGGGTATCTATCACTCCGTGATGTTTTTGTAAAAATTACCCCATCGAGATCAAAGTCAGAGGATCTTTGCCTTAATTGCTTCATTAGGGCGCCGTGCACCAGGCTTCGCAAGGACCGGCCCTGGTGTCTCTTTGGGAATTACTCAAACGACGGCTCTCAGAGTAATTGCTTCCATATTTCTCTCCTGGAGACGGTCCGGCCTCCACGGATCAGCCGCAATGGCTCAGGAACCAGCTCGGCTCAGGTCCCCGAGCGACAGCGGAGGCCTCGTGCGGCGCCTGCGGGAGGCCCTGTGGCCCGGTGGGGGGGCTGGCCCTGTCCTGCCCACGGCAGGGCCTCTCGGCCGGGGCAGCCGGCGGCCGGGGAGTGGGCCAGGCAAGCACACAGGTCCACCGGACAAGCGGGCAGGAGGCACCCAGGCCTCAGCGGGCCTGGGGCACCCGGGGGGGGCCGTCTGCGCGGCCCAGCCTCCACCTGGGTCGGGCCGGCTTGGAGCCGTGGGAGGGGTGAGGCGCCCCCACCTGCAGCCCCAGGCCTGTGGGAGCCCAGCCGCCGGGCTGCATGGGGCCGGGAGCAGCGCCGCGCCCCCCGGAAGGTGGGAGATCTGAGCCAGGGCCGCCAGATAAGCCCGGTGGGCTTCAGAGACGCAGTGAACTGGAATGGACTGGGGTGTGAGTATGTCGGGGTCGTGCCGGGCATCCTCACACCAAAGGAATTCAAGTCACCAGGCATCGTGCGTTTTATCTCCCTGGGCCCACCCCCCGCGGCCAGCGTGGCAGGACGGACGCGAGGACACGAGCCTCGGATGCTACGGGAGAGCTTGGTTCTCCCGGCAAGTGCGGGGCCTGCATGGTCAGTACTGCGCCCCCCCCCCGCTCCCCACGGACGCTCAGAGGCCTGGCAGCGCCCTGGACACCACTCTGCAGGCCTGCCCGGCCCAGCCCCTCTGCCAGCCACCCCTCAGAGCCTCTTCAGGTACATTCTGCCCCAAACAACGCCCCCATCTTCCTCTGTCGGGGACACCCCTTCCCGAGTGTTCAGGGCACCCCTTCCCGAGTGTTGGAGGTTCAGTGGGCTCCCTGTTGTGGGTTGAAGTGTGTCCCCTGGAAAGTCGCGCTGAAGGCCTGACTCTCCGGTTCCTGAGAACGTGCCTGCTGTGGAAACAGTCATTGCACACGTGATCGGGTTAAGATGGGGTCACAGTGGGTCAGGGCCTTCCCCTCACAAAAGGGGACACGCAGACATGGGGAGAAGGAGATGGACCCCGGAGCCATGTGGCCACAAGCCCGGGGCCACCTGGGCCACCAGAGGCTGCAGAGACCCTCCTCAGGGCCGTTGGAGAAAGCGGGTCCTGCCCACACCTTGGTTTCCAGCTTCCAAACTCCCTGTGAGCAAAGAGATCTGTCCTGTTTGAAGCCACCAAGTCGGTGGTACTTGGCTATGGCAGCCCCGGGGCGTCCATACACACCCCCCAGAGGACACAGAGGAAGTGACCCGGCAGGGGGTGGCTCCCCTCCAGCTCATCAGCTCCTCCTTCTTCCCGAGACCAGCTGAGGGCAGGGCTGGGGGGGCTTGGGACACCTCCGGGGGAGGTCAGCTGGGGACACAGACCTAGTCACGGCCCGTCCCTGCTCAAGGCCACCCTGGACCCCATCTGGCCAGCACCAGGGCGTGAATTCCACCCACAGCGTCACCTCGCAGAGGGAGAACCTGGGGACAGAGTGGAGTGCGTTTAGTGGGAACACAAATGTCAAGGATTGATGTTTTTGCCAAAGAGGGAGCTGAGGGCATCCACGGCGGGCCCAGGGCACTGCCACCTGAGGGAGCGGATATGGGGGGGCGCCGAGGGCCTCGCTCCAAAGCCATCGGACCCTCTGCGGGGCCAGAGAGGCAGATGCTTCCCAAAGGTGTCAGGGCTGGAGCGGATTCACTGCCCTGACTGAAGACGCATTGGAACGCAAGTCACCAGCCAGCGCGCCGCTGATGTCCCCAGGCTGCCCTGGAGCGGGGACGCAGGACAGCAGGACCCAGCTCCGGGCCCCTAACAGCCCCTCAGCCAGACACCGCTGCCTGCCGCCACAGGCCTGACCGGAGGCTCCCAGAGAAGCGGCTCCCAGTCATCTTCAGAGACCTTCCCTGCTGCAGAAAAGGCCTGGCCCTTACCTGCTCTGCCACAGAGGCTTCCGGAAACCCCCAGGCGCCCAGAGACGAGCTGGTCCTGCCAGGGCTCCACTGATCTGGTGGCCGCAAACCCCTGCAGCTCCAGGCCCCCCCATCGGGGAGGCCATTCCTTTTCTGCTTTGCAGGGAATCCAGGATATGGACAGTGCTTCCCGAACTGTGTCCCATGGAACACTGCGGGGAGGGGGGGGGTCCATGAGTGGTAAAAACGGTACCATTTATTCCCCAGCCTGCACGTCAGGGCTGGACTGAGGCTGGATGTGGACTCTGATTTCCTCCTCATGAGACAGCTTGGAGGCAGGTGCTGTTAAAGGCCCCATGGCAGAGCCCAGGGCATGGAGACTCAGAGAGGTTGAGGGGTTGGCCAGAGTCACACAGCCAGATCGGCTTCTGGGAACAAGGCCCTTCCGGCAGCCACGCAGGTGGGGTGAGCCCTCTCACCCCGGGAGCTGGTGCACAAACAGGCGTCCCCCTGGGGGTGCATCTGAAGGCCTGGCCCAGCCGGACAGTGACAGATGAGGGCCGCCCAGGAGCCCTGCCAGGCTCATTAGCCACCAGCCTCACCCTGAGACGGCCCCCAGAGGCCCCGCACCGTGGAACTTTAAGCAAACACTGAAACCAGCTCCGGGAGGGGCCCGCAGGGACAGGCCTGGGCAAGACCGGCGGGTGAAGGCTGGGCCAGGAGCCAGGAGTCCCCTCCCAGGAGCTGCCCCACGGCTGCCCTGCTGTCCCCACGGACGGCAAGGTCCAGGGTTGGCCTGGGGCCTGGTTGTGCCCCCCCACCTCCCTGCGCCTGGGGACTTGTGGGCCCCTGGACCCTGTGAGCTCTTGTTATAAGGGACCCCCCACCCCGGGAAGATACCATGAGGCACTCCGGGTCCTTGGGTACCCAGGTCCTTGCCCCCCAACTCTCACGGGGTCAGTGGGCACCTCTGCACATCGATCCAGTGTCCATTTCTCCTCAGTCACCTCACGGCAACATGTGACATAGGACCACCTCCTGTGGTTTGCCCCCCCCCATCCTGGGCCTGCTCCCTGACCTCTTCCTGTGGGGTCCCCAGGACCCAGACTCATACCCACGGGACCCAGACTCGTACCATCTCTATCCACACAGCCTCACCCAGGCTCGGTTCCAGAGCCCATCCGTGGGCAAGAGCCCCAGTTTTAGGGGCCAACCCACCACCTGAGCCCCAATGGCCTGCACAGCCTTGACGCCGGGCCCCTGTTGAGCCATGGTCACCCACATCCAGGCAGGGTTCACCCCTCACACCGTCGTCAGGGCAGGACAGGAGACAAGAGGGGCTCCTCCACGGTCTGCCTGACTCGGGGCCCCCAGGGGAGCCGCCCGCCACGCCTTCCTCCTCAGACACGCCCCCTCAGATCTCTCAGGCCCTAAACCCTGTGCCCTCCAGCCCCCAGGGGGCCCAACCCCACCTGTACCAGGCCGCAGCCCCAGGGCATGGCTTGGGACCAGGGAGAGAAGCTGGGGTGAGGATGGGACGCCCCGGCCCTGACACTGGGCGCACATGGGCCCCCAGACCGCCTCTCCCCTGCCTCAGAGTATGGGGACCGAGGGAGCGCTCCAGCCGCTGCCCAGCTCTGGGCCTCTGCCTGCAGAGTGGAGTCTTTGATGCACCGTGGGCTGCACTGGAGAAAGGGCCTCAGGGCCCCGTGGCTGCTCCCCCAGCCCCTTGCACTGTCCCCCGATGTACAGATGAGGCCCCTGCTGTGTCCCCAGCTTCCTCCTGCCTGAGGGGTGGTGGCATCTGGCAGGGGGGAGGGGAGTCTGGGAGTGGCTCTTCCGTGTCCCCAGGGTGACTTCTGCTTCCAGTCCAACCTCCCTGCAGACCCCCTGGCGACACACCCCCGCACCCAGGTCCAGCAGTGCGTCTCCGCAGGCCTGGTGTCCGGGGACGCTCCCAGGTGAGGCTGGCGCCCCTAAGGTGACCCCTCCATGAGCCATGGCCTTGCATGGCCCCTCCTCCCACATGAAGTGCAGCTGGTGCCTTGTTTCTGGACAAAAGAGTATGAAAAAGGTGATAAAGGGTGAGGGCGCAGCCACCCCTGATTAGGTTACGTTAGGTGAGCCTGAGAGGCAGCCCCTGCGGGCCCCGGAGGAGGGCCCTGCTGTGCTGGCAGGGGCCCGTGGGCAGGGGGTTCTGGGTGGCCTCCACGAGCTCAGAGGGACCCCTGGCTGATGGCCAGCAAGGAAGTGAGGACATTTGCCTATAACCACAAGGAAAAAATGACTGCCAGCAGCTCAGTGGGCTTGGAAGTGGATCCGTCCCCAGTCGAGCCCACAGATGAGAACACAGCCTGGCCGACAGGTCCCTGGAGCCTGGTGACCCAGCAAAGCCATTCCTGGAGCCATGTGCTGTCTGAAGCCACCACGCACAAGGCGATTATTACACATCAGGAGTGATACAAACAGAAGGCAGGGGGTGGGTTAGGGGGTGGACACACAACAGGCTCCCATCCCCCGAGAGGCTCAGAGCATGGCCCCCGTCACCCTCCAGGGAACAGAACGGCCGCCTCCCCTGACACTGCCTGGCGCTGCTGGGGTATCACCCTGGAGGCGGAGGCCCCGCTGCCCCGCCGTCTGTCCGTCTGTCCGTCCTCGCTCGGGCTCGCAGCCTGTGGCTCTGTGCCTGCCGTCTCTCTGTGGGGACACCCGTCCGCCCACCGCCGCTAGCAAAGGGCTGCTCTTGCGGGGCCCTAGCTGCTGCCCCACTCTGGGGCCCACGTGGCCTCCACCGCCACGCAGGTCGTAGCCACAGCCGCACACGCAGGGCGCTCGGTGCACACTTGTTGCTGAACACACGAGCGGGTGGATTGATGAACAAGGCAGAGCACAGAGTGAACAGGCCAATGGCACACTTGGGGGAGGGGTGCTTGTTCCCACGTGGGCGGGGGGTAGGGGGGCTGGAGGCTCTGGGCAGCATCTGAACAGGCGGTAAAGGCCAGCCAGCTGACTGTGCCAGGAGTGAGGGAAGGAGCCCAGAGGGGACACGGGGGAAACGGAGCCACCCGCAGGCTGCGCCATTAGGCCTGTGAGCCGTGGTGGCAATAGGGCCGGACGGGGACTGGGACCTCCCCCCAGGGGCCCTGGGGATCGTCCTGGCCTGCAGCCTCATGTCTCCAAGAGCCCGGCCAGTTCCCGAGGACAGGGGGTCTGGCCAGGCTGGGGGAGTGCAGGGGACGCCGGTGCGACCTGGGGACCACACGCTGGATGGGGACACAGGTGCGACCTGGGAACACACACTGGATGGGGACACAGTGCGACCTGGGGACACACACTGGATGGGGACGCAGTGTGACCTGGGGGGCACACGCTGGATGGGGACACAGTGGGACCTGGGGACACACGCTGGATGGGGACACAGGTGTGACCTGGGGACACACGCTGGATGGGGGCGCAGGTGAGACCTGGGGGACACATGCTGGATGGGGACACAGTGCTACCTGGGGGACCACACGCTGGATGGGGACACAGGTGCGACCTGCGGGACACACGCTGGATGGGGACACAGTGCGACCTGGGGACACACGCTGGATGGGGACACAGTGCGACCCGGGGGACCACACGCTGGATGGGGACACAGGTGCGACCTGAGGGACACACACTGGATGGGGACACAGTGCTACCTGGGGGACCACACGCTGGATGGGGACACAGTGCGACCTGGGGGACCACACGCTGGATGGGGACGCAGGTGTGACCTGGGGACACATGCTGGATGGGGGCGCAGGTGTGACCTGGGGGACACACGCTGGATGGGGGACCAGCAGCAGAGGGGACACACTGGGACTCAGGGGCCAATGTAATGTGGGGGGGGAGGGGAGCGGTGACTGCCCCCCAGGAGGGTGAGGCGCTACAGGTGCTCAGGGGGCCAGGTGGGCATTTGGGGCACGGAGGAGTGAGGGGCATGGATGGGGGCAGCTTGGGGGCTCACAGGACCCCGGGGACAGATGGCTCTGGACACTGGGGGCACGGGGGGCAGGCTCAGAGTTTGCCCAGGGGTCTCTGGGAAGCAGTACTGGCATTTGGGATAAAGGAACATCACAGTCGGGGGCGGGGGAGTAGGCAGATGCATGGATCCGGGCCTCCCAGACGGGGTCGCTCCCCTGCCCCCACAGTCACCTATTAGCCCAGGCGAAGGCAGCGGGGAGCCCTTCTCTCGGGGACCCTATGGTGCAGCGGGGTGGGGGAGGGGTCAGCGAGACACCCTCACTGGAGGGGACAGCGGGCGCTTTTTGGACAGGACCTGTCCCAGCACCTTCAGATTAGGCTGAGGCCCCTGCCATCTTGCTGGGGAGGGGTACACACACCCCCTCCCCACGTGCCACTCCTCAGAGAAAGTCTCCACCTGTCCCCCGGCACGGGGCTGGCCCGGGCAGGGGCCGGGGCAGCGGGCGGGAGCTGTCCTGGGCAGTGAGTCCTACGGGCCTGAGGCCAGCGCTGACCTCGGGGGCCACAGAGGCCAAGTCCAAAGGGAGGCCAGGCCACTGCCCACCCGGGACAGACAGCCCGGCCACAGCACCCCTGTCTCTCCCCGGCCCGGGCTGGTGCTGGGGCACTCTGAGCGGGCACCTGGGGGACCTGGACGTGTGGATGTATGGGATCGCAGTGACATGTCATGGAAGGGGGGCGGAGGGGGCCGCCCTGGGGGATACGCCTCACCCAGGAAACAGCAGAGGGGGGAGACGAGAAGAAATTATCCTTCTGACCCTTCCCCACCCCCACAGCTCCGTCCCCCACATCTGCCCCTCCCCCCAACCCCCCAGGTACGTGGAGGAAACGGCAGGCGGGCGAGGGCTGGATTCTGGCGGCCGCTGCGGTGGGGGCTCTAAGCCACCAGCTGCGCGGCTGGCCTGGGGGGGGGGACGCAGGAGGACAGCACAGGCAAACGGGTGACAGGACAGCCCAGTGTTTGGCCGGGTCAGCAGGTGGCTGCACAGAAAATGAGTCCCCGGGGCGGCAATAATTGTAAGTGTCAGGGAAAAGTCAAGGTCTCGGTAGCCCTGGTCTGTGACGACTTCTGACCACAAACAAATATCTTTGAAAGCGATCGCCCCAGGCTCCCAGGCTCCAGCGCTGATGCGTGAGAAGGCTTAACCCCCGAGTGTCCGGGCGGCCAGGCCGGTGGGGCCCAGCGCGTCAGCCCTTCCCGAGATGGCTCAGGCGCTGTCCCTTCCAAGGCACACAGGCACGGTCTCCCAAGTGCCCCCGCACCCCTCTGGAGACCCCACCCAGCCCAGGGCAGTGCCCGGCTCCCAGACACAACGGCCCCCCAGCCTCAGCTCCCAGGAGGGGCCGGGCTGTGCGGGCAGCCGGGGGGTGTCGCTCTGGGAGTCAAATAGAAACAGCCCAGGGATGGGGGCGGGCTCCCTACGTGTGGAAACGCTGCCCCCCCTTATGCCCACTGAGATGCCCCGACACAGAGCAGACGGTGCCTTCCCTGTAAAAATGCAGAGGTCGCCATGAGCATTCACAGAGGTCACTGCCCGTGGCCCCAGGCGGCGTCCAGAATCATGAGACCAAAGGCCCTGGGCCGGGGAGGGGTTAGCAGGTCACTACCACGGTTATTTATTAGTTTGTCATTAGCCCCCCTCGGGTCCACCAAGGTGTGGGAGTGGCTGCCGTGCCTGCGCCTGTGTCGATAACGGATGCAGCTCTCATGTGGTCCCGTGGTCCCCGCTCAGGCCCCGCGGCACTCGGCTCTGGGGGAGCGCCCTCCGGGGCTGCCTGGTGTCCTTGTGCACACAAGTCGCTGCCTGCACCTCTCTGAGGGGAGGGGCCTGGCTCCCTGTCACCCGGACGTCCCTCCTTGGCCGGGTGCTCAGGGAGAATAAGGGAACCCCTTCCCACAGATGGGCAGGTTGACCTGGGTCCCCCCCCAAGTTCACGTCGGGGAATAGGGTCTTACAGGTGTAATTAGCTCAGGATCTCAAGATGATCTCTTCCTGGGTTTAGGGACGGCCCTGACCCACCGCTGGCGCCCTGGAGGAGAAGACCCAGGAAGCAGGCGGCCACGCGACCACGGGGCAGAGTGGGGAAGGCCGCCTGGAGCCCC
The DNA here is from genome assembly GCF_003009895.1 of Hyaena hyaena. NCBI lineage: Eukaryota > Metazoa > Chordata > Mammalia > Carnivora > Hyaenidae > Hyaena > Hyaena hyaena. The sequence continues at coordinate 653,908 of NW_024080942.1, forward strand.
CGGGAGCCTCGCTGAACTCCGGAGGGAGGGCACCCTGCCGACCCCCAGACCGCGGGCTGTGAGGGAGCCCGGTCCTGGAGGGCTTTGTCCCCACAGCCCAGGACGGTCCTGCCCAGGCCTCCCTGTCCCCTCCTGGCCCAAGTCCCTGCCCCGTGAATTCCCACTGGTATCGGGGTTCCCTCAAACCCCCCAGTCACAGGCCACACAGCAGCCCCACCCCGCCCCTCACACACACATCAGCAAAGGCCGTGGAATCATTGACCAAAACTCGTGTGCCCAGTGCAGACAACAGACCCGCCTCACCCCCGTTCCCCAGAAAGCGGGGCTCCCCCCGCGTCCAGCTTGCTGGTGCTGCGTCTTGGAGGGCCGCTCGCCTGTAGACGGCCAAGTAGACGGCCAAGTAGACGTGGCGTTTGGGCTCCACCGATGGGACTACACGTGGCCGTGGCCAAGGCTGGTGTGTCATCCGCCACCAGGGGTGGGGAGTGGGCGCCGCCAGCCAGTGACGGGGCGAGGTAGGACAGCGTGGTCCCGGCTCCTGGGAGCGGCCGCGCCGGCCGTTCCCGCGCCCGCAAACGCACGGCTCGCACTGGTTACAAAGACTGGAGCCCCGGGGTCCCGGAGCGGCCCCGACGCCAGCTGCCACAGCCGCCCGTCGCTGCCCAGCGGCCGGAAGTCACGCGCCGTGCTTTTTCCACTTTTCCCACAGGTGGGGACCTGACGCCGTGGCCACGCTCTGCCTCCCTGAGCGTGACGCCTTCCTGTGTCTGTCCCTCGCTGAGGGACACCGATTGCAAGTGAAACCTCGAGTCTGAGCTTGAACGCTATTTGTTTTCCGTAATGGCTTCTTCTCAACCTTGAAACTACTTTCTGTTTTGAAAATTATCTGACATCTAAAAATAAGCCATGTTTAAGGACAAACGCTGGCCAGTGTCCCCCAGACAGAGGGACCGTGAGCAAATAAATGAGTTTTGGGTCTGCTGATCCGGCTGTGAGGCTGGACTGCTCTCCAGATGGGTCTGTGTGCCCGCTCTTGCTCAAAAGCCCACCATGGCTCCCACCGCCCCCACCTTGACCATGCAGACCAGGAAGCCACATTCGGGGGCCGCTGACCTCTGGGACGACGGACCCCTACAGATGGACAGCCCCAGATCCAGCAGTCAAGCAGCAAGGGCTTCCTGGAGGGTGACGCTGATGGCCCTGGGTTAGCCCGTGGTGGGCACGCGTGGGCACACACAGGCACATGTGTCTAGGACACACGGGACATGTACAGGAATGCACATCACACATATGCAGGTGTGGGCTCACACACACAGGGCACACGCATGCACAGGCGTGCACACACGGATTTCCAAGACCAGCCCGATGAGCTGCCCCCGCCATGGACCAGAATGCAAAGAGGGCAGCTTTGTTCCCCAGTCTGAGCCCAGGAGCTGAAGCCAGTAGGGCTCCGGCCTCAGCAAGTGTGAGCCTTAAAGATGTGGAAGAACAGCAGAGCCGAGTGCTCACGGGCTCTGTCCCGCCTGTACTCAGGGCTTGGCCACGTGGCTGAACAAGAGGCCATGTCCTGTCCCACAGGGAGGGGTCAGTCACCCAGGGCAGCCTGGCCCCTGCCTAGAAGCCCCTGGGGGATTCTCCAGACGGGTGAGGCATTAACAACACCCCCACAGCAGGACACACGGGCGGCGCCCAAGCTGGGAGCCCAGCGCTGCCCGCGGTCAGCAGTGTGGGGACAGAGGGGCACGGGAGTTTGCACTGTGGTCTTGCAAAGCTGTGTCCCAGCCCCAGCCGCTCCCGTGAGAGTGGTCCCTGCTCACCCCCCCCCCCCCGGTGGCCCAGTACAGGCCGGGGGCCTGGCGGGCCTGGCAGCCCCACACAGTGCCCCGGGCCGGGCTGGCTGCTGGCCGCGTCCGCCTGGCCGCACACAGGTCGGGCGGCCCACTTGCTATTTTGAGTTGAGGGGCGCAGCGGCCGTGGCACTCAGTGTCACCAGGAGCCGGGCGGGGGGAGCAGGGCAGAACCTTCAGAACTAATGTCAATTTTCTGCATCAAATATTTTGATAATTAAACAAAGCTGATCAAGGGAGGCGAGCGGCGCGGCTCCGAGCTCAGGAAGCAGCCCATTAAATAGAGGGCCCGGAGCGCCCGCGGCGGCAGCCCCAGATTAATGACTCGGCGGTAATAGATTTTCCCAGCTCAGCCGCACGGGGCAGCTCTGGCCGGGGAGGGGCTCGCCGCCTGCGCCCGGAGGAGGCTGTTAAAGGGGCAGAGACAGTAAATCAAGGTGCCCACGGTGGACGAGCCGCTCGTCCGCAACTGACCCGAGGTGTCACCGTCCCCTGGGGTGACAGAGGTCTGTGACCCAGGTGCTCTGGGCGGCCCCCTCCAGACCAGCTGGAGACGTACTTCCAGCTCAAATGGATGCAGGGCCAGAGGGACGGGCTCAAGGAGGACAGGCGCCCCCCCACCCCCCGGTCAGGGCTCTCCACTCCCAGGCACCCAGTCCACGGTGGGGTGGGGGGCCGCCTCATCCCACAGCGCCCCACTGCTGGCCTCTGGTGTGGCCGGAGGAGGCCGGGGTTGGCCGGCGCTGACCGGGCTCTGTCCCCAGGCCCCATCCACCTGACGCCTGCTCATGCCCACACAGCTGTGAAGCATGGAAACCAGATGAAGGAAGCAGGTTTCCAGCCACAGGGGCCCGATACCATCAGCTGCAGGGATGGGTTACTTTGGGGGTATTTTCCGGGGCTGGGGGCTCAGGTGTAATGAGACACAGGGCCGCTGGCCAGGGACACAGGATGTGTCTGGGGCAAGCGCCCAAACGGCCCTGGTCCCCATGGGGAGGCCACCCCTCGACCCCTGCAGGACGGAGCAGAGCTAGTGGGCCCCACGCAGCCCCCACGGGCTCTGGGAGCCCCTCAGTGACACGGGCTGTGGCTCCGTGGCACCGGCACGTCGAGGTCGCTGGGTGCTCCAGGTTGGCCTGTCCCCACAGACCCACGGGATTCTCTCTGCCCTTGAGGCCTTGGTGGGATGTTCTACACACAAGGGACGAAGGTAGATCATTCTTGTCTCCTCTGACAGACGGACAGTACTGTCAAACACGCACTGGGTACCCGTGTGGCCAGGCTAAAGAGACAGCAGGGGGCCGGGAGGGGGCCCTGCTCTCAGGCTGGTCCACCTGGCCTGGCCCAGAGAAGCCTGGCACTGGCCGCCCGTCCCAGGCCCCGGTATGTGGCCCCGGCAGCAGGCAGGGCTGGGGCATGCTCCCCCATACCCTGGAAACTCCAGCCCCTCGGAGCCCCCAGCAATGTGGCTTCAGCGAAAAGCTCCCTGAGGTCAGCAGGGTCAGGGCGGGGGGTGTCCCAGAGCCTCCCGGTTGCTGACACTTTCCTGGGCTAGAGAGGGCCTCCCCAGAAATGGCCAGCAGGTCCGTGGTTCCTGCCCAGCCCTGGGGGACTGGGGGTCCCCCGCCAGGCTCGGCCCTCATGAGCCCGGGCAGTGGGACCGGCCGGGGGCGCCTGGACCTCTGCGGGTGACCCTGCTCCCCGGATGCAGGAGGGGGCCCTGAGAGGGCGGGTGGCCTGCTCCCTGCCAGGCCAGGGGCCTATCGTGCAGCTCCCCCCCCACCAAGACTCTGGCCGCACCTCGCACCCCCCCTGCCAGACACAAATGCTAACCAAGCCATCGTACAGGCTTCGTGGTGCTGTTCCAGAAGCCCAGGCCCCGCCCAGGGTCTGGCCGCTGAAATGGCTGGCTTCTCCTACTTTCCACCTTGAAGGAGCAGAGGTGCCGGTGACCCTGTGGGTACAATTTTTCTCCACAGGGACACCCGCTATTCCCGTTGGGACGATCTATCCGGAACACACTCCAGTGTGTAACCTGCGCACGTGGGCTGGAGTAGGACAGGCTGGGCACGCACCACCACCACCGGGGTTTGCACCTTGTGTGTACGTGTGAGTGTGCGCTCCCAGAGTGGCCGTGTGTGCACGAGTGTGCGTGCGTGTGCGTGTGTTCACATGAGTGCATGTGCATGAGCGCTCATGTTCACGTGACTGTGAGTGTGCTCACGCTCACACGAGTGAGTGTGACCCCACGAGTGTGTGCGTGCACAAGTATAGCAGCAAGTGTGCTGTGTGCACAACCGTGTGCATCCATGTGCACTGTGCTCCCGTGAGTGTGAGTGTGGGTGCCTGCATGAGCGTGCCCTGGTGTTTGTGTGCGAACGCGTGTGCTCACACAAGGGGCCGTGGGTGCGCGTGCCCCCGTGGCTGTGTTGCACCGGTGTTCGTGTCTGCTCAGCCAGAGCCCGGGGCTCGGCCCCCTGGGAAGATCCAGCTTCCGGAAACGCCCAGGGTGGTGCGGAGTCACACTGTTCCGTCCGTGAGTCCAGCAGCACTTCCTCAGCTCCCGCCGCAGCCCAGATCTCCTGCTGACTCGCACGCGGCCACCGCCCTGCCTGGGAGCAGGGCAGAGGGCTGATGACCCGCCCAGTGTGACTGTCTAGACGGAGGAGCAGCTCCAGCCCCCCCGAGCCCCGCCCCGCTGACCCCCCACCTGCACAGCTCTGCCCGGCCCAGCCGCTGGCCTCCCCCAGCCCGCGCCTGGCACCCTGATGGGGTGTGAGGCCGCCGACACCCTGCACCTTTGCACCCTCAGCCCCGGGCGTCTGTCCTTGCCCGATTCACCCTCCACTTGAGCTTCTATTTGCCCTCAGGACCTGAGGTCTCCTCCGTGGAGACCCTGGCCCCAGGCCTACTGCCCGTCTGCCCCGGGGGCCGCCCTGGGGCTGAGCTGTCCTGCGCCTGTGTCTCCCTGCACCTCGAGCCCAGAACCAGTGCTGTCCCAGCCCACCAGGAGCCACGGGAGCCACGGGGCGGGGGGCTGCTGGGGGAGGCAGAGGTCACCCCGCACCCCTGCCCCGCCTGGTAGAGCCTGGGTCCCAGCCGCACGGCCCACCCCTCGACAGGGCTTCCCCTCGGGCCTGGACCCAACCCCGCAAACCTGTTCCCCCACCCCTTCCTCCCACCCCTTCCCTCCCCTTCCCTCCACAGCAGCTATGGGGAGGGGGATCCTGATCTGGGTGTGGTCAACCTGCCTGGGGAGGGGGCTGCCTGCATCCAAGGCACAGCCGGGTCCTCCCCAAAGTCCCGTGGGGACACAGAAGGCACAGAGGGGCCCCCTAGGTGAGATGCAGCTTCTCCCCCACCCACTGGTGCCCGGCTGGGTGCTCGGCCCCCGGCCACCCGCGAGCACAACTCTCAGTGGCCTCCAGGGTCCCCACCTTCCTCCACCTTGTCCCCAGAGCAGCCCGTTCCGCTTGGGGTTTTATTCTCCAGCGAGCTAAGTGGCGCAGCCCCACGCAGGCTTTGCTGGGATTCCGGGCCCCCCTGCTGGCCCTGGTTCCACGGCAGAGGAGTCGTGCGGGCACCCCCGGCCCCCGGCGGCAAGAGACACACGGGCAGCAGGAGGCGTGGCTGCGGAGCCGAGGGGCCCTCACCGTGTGCCCCTCGATTTGAGATGGTGTTCACGGCCATCAAGGACGCGGAGGTCCCCGGGCTCAGCACGAAGGGAGGCCGAGGCCCATCGGCGGGGAGCGCAAGCGGGTCCCGGAGAGGAGCTGGACAAGACACAGGTCAGGGAGACAGACGAGAGGAGACAGGGAGGGCCCGGCTCCCGTGACCAGAGCCCCCCTGGAGGGGCAGGGGTCAGACAAATGGCTAAAAATTATGGGTCAGAGGAATGAGGGGGACATCCCGGGTGGGGGGCAGGACTGGGGAGCCCCTGTCTTCACTCAAGCCGACACCTTAGCCTCCAGGAGCCCAGGGACCCAGCTGTCCCCTGCGCCAGGTCCCCATCCCCCGCCGAGTCTGATGCAGCCCCCACCACCAGGCTGTGGCCTGAAGACCCCACATTCCAGCCACCAGGCCTGGGTGCCCACAGGGCCACCGAGACGCAGCCCCCACTTGTGTCAGGGGGTCCCTGCTGCGGTCACAGGCCCTGCTCAAGGTCAAGAGCGGCCCTGTGAGGTCTGCTGAGCTAGGACCGTGGTGCATCTGGCCGCACGAGTGTCGGCCCATACATCACGCGTGTCCCCATCACGGCTGTCACGGTAACTTCAGTGACTCGGGCAAAGCCGTATTTCTATCGGTAATGACAGCGGAGATAAATCTGCCCGGCCAATCCAGCGTGGGCGGCAGGCCGTGTCGGAGAAGGCGGCGGCCAACGGCGGTGGGTGCTATCAAGCCCGGACCCACAGGATGGGGTTCGGTGGGGGCATGACCTTGTGGCCACTGTCACTGACTGAGGCTGCTTCTTCCCGCTGCCTATCCTGCCCCGGCAACGATGCCTATCTGGGGTGGGACTCCAGACCCCTGGAACCCTGTCTTAGATTGTCACCTCCTGGCTGTGTGTCCCTAGGTCAGTCACTGACCCTCTCCAGCCTGCTTTTCCTCGGCGTCGCAGCGGGGTGCTGTTGCTGTGAGCCCGACCTCAGTGCGCCGTGCCTGCCGCTGCTCTGCCGGTCACCTCCCCCACGGGACCGCATGTCCCCCCAGAGGCCGGTCGGCGCCAGCCCCCACTGCTTGTGCCTCCCCCACCACGGGGTCTCCGGCACCCCTGGCCTCCCCGCTTTCCCTCCCAGCCACCCCTCACTGGCCCCTGAGGAGCAGCACCTGCCTCGTCCGGAACCCCTCGCAGCGCCCGGGGCCGGCCCAGCCCGAGGGTGGGCCACACAGCCGGCCGGGCGGTCAGGAACCGCCCTCAGCGTCCAGGGGGGTGGATGGTGGGGGCCGCGGGGTCCTTCCGCAGCTCCGAGGCTCCCGAGCTCCGGGCTCTACACCCCGGCAGAGGTTTGATGAACACCCCCAAGAGCAGTGCACCCCCTGCCCAGCCCCGGGCCCCCCACCCCCTGCCTCCCTGACAGCTCACAGCACAGGGGTGTCCGCAGCCCAGCTCAGGGGCACTCCACGTGTCCCCCCACCCCCGGCACTCAGCAGGGCCTGTGCCGCAGCCTCCGGGTCTGCAGGACCCCTGGCGTTGCGGGGGGAGACCCCAGGCGCGGGGCCCGGCCCCCTCGGCCCGTCCTCAGAACTTGTCCCCGACTTTGCCTCATCCGTACGATCACACCTCCGTCCTTCCCCCGTGTCCCTGAACCCCGTTTCCATCCGTCCACTCCTCCTTTGTTTTCCTGGACAGTCCCCCCCCACCCCCCCGCACTGGCTTCTCCTCGTCACCCGACCCGGCCCCCGGCCTGGTTAGCCTGCCCGTCTGGGGCGGCTCAGAAACCCCCAGTGCCAGCAGGGAGGCCCGTGGCGTGTGGGGAGGGTCTGCTCAGGCCCCAGCACGACACACTGAGGTGTCCCTGGACGGGAAACGCCGAGGAAGACCACAGGTGGCCTTCGGTCAGCTGCCCAGGACATGTGCACAGAGCCAGGATTGAGGCTCGTTTACTGGAAATCCTGCAGGAAAGGGGGGGGGCGGGGGGGGCAACGCAAGATCCATGTTTTAAAGAACGTGCTGTAAATACAGAAAATGACACCCAATTCATCAGGCAAAGCAGTTCAAAGTGGAAGGCGCCCCAGGGAGGGGGGGCCACCGCTCGCCACCCAGCCTCCCTCTGGTTCTCAGGCGGCCAGGACCCCCGGGACGGAGGTCCCCCACCCCCGTAAAGATGCGCCTACCGCCGGGGAAGGCCAGGGGCCCCCTGTGCACCCCCCCCCACAGCCCAGACACCGTCCTTCCCCGAGAACAGGTACTCCAGCGCCGAGGCCACAGGGAGGGGGGAGGCAGGAGTGCCTGGCACCCACAGGCACGTGAGCGGTGGGCGCAGAGGCCAGGTGCCAGCCCTCAGCTCCGGGCGCCCGCCATACAGGCCAACTCAGTCTGTCGGCTTCCCCAACGGGAGCGACACTCGGGGGCCATGAGCAGCGGCCGGTGGTGATACTCACACGGCTCCAGCAAGAAGAGCGCCAACCACCCCACCCCCCCGCCCCAGCGGCTGGCAAAGGGGCGGACGGGGCAGCCGCGGGGTCCCAGCCCCTTCCTCACCCCCTCACTCCGAGGCAGTGACCCGGCCGACCCCCGCCCCCGCCTCCCCACCTCGCCAGGAGACGGGCCCACATCCATTTCCATCTGTGCCGGTCCGGGCACACTCTGGGCCCTCCCCATCCCTGATAGATAATGGTTTAATAAGCGATCTGTTTTTTATTTAAAGGGTCGGCAGTAAAACCCAGATCACATTTCTCACTTGGTGGGTCAAAAAACCGCTTACGCTCATTTCTGCAATGTAAAGCGACACTCTATCAAATCAAACATTTCCAGATGTGCCCAGCTTGCTGGGAGGAGCGGGCCAGCGGGGGCAGGCAGAGCCCGGAAAGCAGGCCGGGCACACCACCTACTGGCCGCCGGGTCCGTCCACGCCGCCTCGCGCCGCCTGCACGGTTCTGGAGCCCAGCGATCCTGTGGGGTCGGACCGAGGACCAGCCAGCCATCAACACCGCCCGTGGCGAGGGGCGGGAGCAGCCCGCTGTCCGTGGGGCCAGGCCTCCCTGGCCACCTTCTGCAGCCCACGGGCCACCCCAGGCCATGGTGGTTCCAGGGGCGCCTGGATGTGGGCTGGTCCCGAGGTCAAACCGAAGAATCGGAAGGAAGGAGGGATCCAGAGGGGCTGTCAGAGCCTCAGTGCCGAGCCCGAGTCCCGTCCCGACGCCCAGCACGCCCGGGGCCCAGCCCTGCACCCCGACCTGGCTCTGAGGAGACGGTGGGAGTGTCGAGCCCCATCTGCCGCAGAGACACAGACAAACTCCCAGAGAGCTGGGCTCACGTTCAGGACGGGTCTGGAGCCCAGCCGCCGGCCCGTCCCCAGTGGGCTGTGACCACCCCTCAGTCTCGCAGCCTCAGCACTGGAAACAGGCAGCTCTCTTCACAGGCTTGAACCCTCCACCCCCCGTCCCAGGGAGGCCGCTACCGGGCTTGGGCTGTACCCCCTGGCCGCCCAGGGCAGCCGAAGCCCCAGTAAGAGAAGCTGCTGGAACGCCTCTGGGCAAGGGGCTCCGGAAAGCCGGTGGCCAGGGCCTCACAGACCCACCTGGGCCGTCTCCAGGGGAGGGGCTCCTGGACACACGCTTGCTGGCAGCCCCCCTAAAATGCATTCCATGAGCCCCCCCACAGAAGGCCGTTTTCACTCCGAATTAAAACCGCAGCCAACTTTAAATTTAATAATAGAGTTATAAACTCTTGAAAGTGTATGGATGGCTGGCCGACCCCGGAGAGAAGAGGGAGGCTCTATAAATAGAGGTCCTTGTAAGCAAATTTCGGGATTTGGTCCAGAACTTGTTCAATTACCTTTTGTGAGAACTCCGTGTGTCTGTGTGGGTCACGGGCGGGGCTGGGTGACCGGGGATGCCAGCCTGCCCCCTCCCGAGCGCCCCCGCCCTGCGGGCCCCGCCAGACCGCCCCTCCCAGAGGGTCCCCACCCCAGAACACAGACACCCACGGAGGCCCAGGGCTCGCGCCGGTCTCTGCACCGTGACAAAAGGCAGGGATGGGGGCACGGGAAGCAGAGGACAGACGACAGACGGGAGCCAGCTGGTCTGGAAAGCGCTGTCCTGCCTCCAGCCGTGAGACAGACCCCCCCCCCGCCCCCTGCCAGCCTGGGGTGGACTGGGGGGGGGGGGGACGGGCAGCAGAGCTCGAGGGAGGGGCCGCCCCCGCTGGCTTCCCGGAGACCAGCCCCTTCCGGCCCCATGAATGTGAATGACGGAAAGCCCGCGGGGGGTCCCCTGGGAGCAGAAACCGTCCCGCCCCCTGGAGGGTCCCAGCCGCGTCTCTAATGCTGGGTCGCGACACAGGGGGCTGGTGGCGCTCACTCACTGGCCACTCCCGGGCCGGCGGGAAACGAGGATGTCACAGGCACAAACCTGAGGCTTCGGGAATGCCTCCCCCCTCGGCCCCAGCGTCCCTCACTCACCTGGGGCATCGTGCCCGCCCGCCCTGCCCCCTGCTCCTGCCGCACATCCAGACCCCTTCCTCGCCGCGTCCCCGAGCTTCGCCCGCAGGGAAGCAAAGGGGTCCCCCCCTCCTCCCCCTGGGCTTAAACAGCCTGAGGAAGGAGATGCAGCACACACCGTGCAAGCAAAACCCCAGACTGCTCCTGAACTCAATGCCACCTCCTCCGAGAAGCCTCCCGGGCCTGACCACTCCCTCCTGCCAGGAGCTGCTCAGTGCTTTACCCACCCCACCGCTCCCCCCACCCCCAGCCCCTGGCACACAGAAGGAGCATTTCAGGGGGACTTGTCATAAAATAACTCAGGATAAACGTTTCCGCCTCCGTCACAAATGAAGCTGACGCTTTACACGAGTCCCACGGCCCCTCGCCCCGACGCAGAGCCCCCGTCGCCCCCGTGCGAGCTTGGAGGGCACACCTGGCGTGCCGCGGCCGGCTCTCAGGGACCCCCACAAACGCAGCGGGGGGATCGCCTTCCTCTTTGCCCTCTGAGGTTTGTGCGCACCTCCCTCCGCCTGCAGCGCGGCTCTCCGGGGGCCGGCGGTGCAGAGAAAGGCCTCTGTGTCCCCATCGGTGACAAGGGGTGACAGTTACAGACCCACATCCCCCCAGTCACCCCTCCACCCTCGTACCCGGCCTGTGGGGTAGAGAGGCTGGGGCACTGGACCTGAGTGGCGGCCCCTGTCCTCCTGACCAGGGCAGCCTAGAGGGGGCGGGGAGGAGGTTGACCCTCACACACAAGAGAACGCTGCAGCTGTGCAGGGACTCAGAAAGGATGTCTGGTCCAGTCTTGGCGATTCCAAGAGGGCTTCCTGGAGGAGGTGTCCTCAAGGGACAATCCTCCTGGGGGAAGAGGAACCCTGAGTACCTCCTCCAGACACAGGGAGAATGTCCAACCCCAGGCTCTGACCCAGACAGAGGGACTGGCAGACAGATGGACAGACAGATGGCACACATTGGGCCAGGGTGGGGCTGGGCCACCAGAGAGGCAGCCAAGGTCAGGCCAAGGCATGGGGATGGGGGAGCGGGGGTGACAGGGAGGCCCTGGGCTCTTCCTACGATGGAGTCACAGCCTGGAAGCTGAGGCCCCTAATTTCATACCACCTTGTAAACGGAGCTGCGGTTGGGACACCACATTTTTTAGGATGAAAAACCTCCCGGGTGAGGGGGGGAGCCGGGGGGGTTACAGAGAAGGGGGGCAGCTGGGGGGGCATCACTGGGAAATCAAGTTTGTGGTCAGCTGCTTCAGCACCCGGGTTGGGGGGGTGGTGAGCCTGGCTCCAGGGTCGGCCCCTGGTGCCTGGGAGGGGACAGGGACACCCCCAAAGCAAACACAGGGGTGTTTGAGCTTGACCTTGACCCTTCCCTCCAGCCAGGGCCTGAGAAGGAGGGCTATGTCTTCAGGCCCCCCGTGCCCTGTCTCCACCCAGCAGAGGTCATGGGCCCTGGGAAGAATGACCTTCAATTAGGGAAATGGGATGGGGGGGCTAATAGCAGGGGACACCCGCCCCGGGGAATCGGGCCTGGGAGCAGCCGTGGAGCCCTTGCACCCGAGGGAAGCCATACTCACTGGCATCGGGAGGAGGCTGGGTCCCGGGTCCCTGATTTGCTTAAAAGGTACGTGTGCAGGTAACTCCTCTTCCCCGAATGCCTGGCCCTCCCAGCCTGGCCACGGGCTCCCACCCTACAAGTTCCCTGGTTCTAACCCGCGGGGGGACGGCTCTGCCACCCCCACCTCGGCCTGGCTGCTCAGGCCTTGGCCCCAGAGGCCTGTGACACACAGACAGGAAAGGGACCTTGTGTGGTCTCCACCTGCCCTCTCAGCCCCTGCCCAGACTCACAGAGGAACCCCAGGCCATGACCGGGATGAGGGCCACCCTGCAACCCAGAAAAGCTCATGCAGGTCAGGAGTCTTCTAAGAGGGTAAGACCCTGCAATGTCTTGGAGATGTCGCAAGACTGACTCACCTTCATGAGATCAGGGAAGGCTTCTTGGAGGAAGAGGCATTTATCTAATTGGAAGCAAGAGAGCGGCCAGCTGGGACACAGGAGCAGGGCAGGTAAGGAGGCGGATCGGAAGCAGCATCCGAAGACCCGAAAACCCCAGAGGGCCAGAGCCAGAGGCGGCTGAGGGCAGGGGACAGGTGGGGGGCCAGGCCAGGCCCCACTGCCTCCGAGGCCGGGGCCTCACCTCCTCTGCAAAGGGGCCCCGACGCAGCCCCAGGGTGGCCAGTGAGCCCAGCGCGCAGCAGACACGCGAGGAGTATTTGTCGGGCCTCCAGGGTGAGAGCCAGGAGCTTCACACACACAGAGAAGGGGCTCCCCGCCCCCCGGGGCCTGCCCGCTCCCGAGGGCGGCGGCTGGACCGTCCGTGCGGCACCGGCGTGAGCGGTGGGCCGCGCCCTCCTTGGGTTCCGAGGACGGAGCCCCGAGCTGCCCCCACCCCCACGGCCCAGTCTTCGGACACTGTTCTTGGCAGCACGGGGAGGAGGTGGGGACCCCCTGTTGATGGGCCCCCCGAGCTCCATTGAATGCACCTCCCACCACCGTTTTCCTGGGGGGGGGGTCATAGCGAGGGCTGAGGTGACAATGACTGGGACGCGCTCAGCAGAGGCGGGAGGGGAGGAAGCGGCTTTCCCCTCCCGCCATCGCAGCGCGGGCACAGCCACGCCCCTGCCCGGCCAACCGCGACGCCGGGAGCGGGGACCCCCCGGAGCCCACCCCGCTCCCAGGGAAGTGGCTGGGAGACAGGGAGGCCCTCGGGCCCAGGGGCCCCTCACACCCAGTCCTCAGCTCCTGGGCCTGCACTCCCACCAGGCCCAGTCGTGGGGCCGAGGGCCGGCCGAGGACGAGGCGCGCGGTCTGAGGGCCACGCTGGCCCGGCCTTGCCCTGCTCTCTCCCGGCTCTGCCCGACGCCCCCTCTTCCAGAATCTTCAGCGGCTCCCTTGGGCTCGGGCCAAGAGCCCAGTTCCTCCACCGCCTGCACCGACGCCCGTCTCCCGCAGCCCTGCCACCCGCCCCGACAGAGCCGCCCGAGCCGCGCCCCCGGGCCCCCCCCCCCCGTTCCGTGACTCCAGGCCCCTGCCCACGCTGAGCGCCTGCCAGGGACGCACTGCCTTCCTCGGCCCCGGGAGCAGCAGGCCCTCCGGGCAGGAGCCCCCACTCCTGGCCCACCCGGGAGGGGCCACGCCGGGACCCAGAGGCGGGGGTGCGCCCCCCGCAGGCACAGACACGGCGCCCCCCCCCCCCCCCCCCCCCCCCCCCCCGCCGCACAGGCCGCCTTCTCCCCGGGGCCCAGGCCACGCGGGTCAATGTCGGGGCCCACGCCCCCCGCCCGCCAGGGCCCGCCGGCGGGGCCGAGGTCCAGGGCTTTGTCGATGAGCCGCTCTGGGAGCTCAGCAAGCTCTGTCAAAATATTTTTAGCATTTGTTCTGTTTAAAAACCCTGAGGTATTAGAGTGCACTAATCTTTAAAAAGGTTAATTTATTCATAGAGATTTTGACAGAGATGTATGGCACGGTGCCGCCGCGGCCCCTCCCCGGGGGGGAGCGTGCCCGGGAGCCGGGTGCCCTGCACAGGCCCCCCGCCCGGCCCGGCACCCGCAGGACCCCGCTCCCTCGCTGACCTCCGCCCCTCTCAGGGGGAGGCAGTCAGTAGTCAGCCCCTCCGGTGAAAGGTGGGGCCCGACTGAATCTCAGGCTTGGGGGTCCACATGTGGGGAGACAGCCCTGTGGCCTTGGGCCCCCACCCCGTCTGCAAACAGCCCTCCGTCAGCCCCCAGGGCTGGGGTGGTGACACCCACGCGGTGCCTGGGGGTGAGCTTGGCCCCTTGGGCTCCGCCCGGGTATTCACAGCACTCGGGGGGTCGTGGAGGCCAGTCTTCCTCCCCGGCCAGATCGCTGGGGCCCAGGGCAGCCAGGGGCGGGAGGGGATCCTCAGGCACCCCACAGGCAGGCTGGGCTCTGTCACCCAGGGGGGCACCCACCCCGCAGGGGCTGCAGCTTCGGGGATCAGCATGTCTTTAGCGCTTTCGGGAAGACAAGGCTCTATCCCTCCAGCACCCAGCGGGGTCCCACGTGAGGCTTCTGTCCTGCCTGGGACTCCTGAGCAGAGCTTCCCAAGCACAAACGCCACCTCTCCCAGGAAGCTCTTCCTGACTGCCACTCAACCCAGACCCCAGCGTCGCCCTGCTTCGTGTCCTCCGACCGCCCTCTGACCGGCTCAAGCTGTGTATCCACCTATCGTTTGCATGCTTGTCCTGGTGCCCCCAGCAGAGGGCAAGCCCAAGGCCTCGGGCGCCCCCACGTCGGGACCACGACCCGTGTGGTCTGTGAGCCACGTGGCCACACGGCCCCTGGACGCCTGGCTGGCGCCGGGCCTGGGGACGCCAGGGGAGAAATCAGGTAGACGTGCAGCCGCATTTCTGTGCGGTGCCTCTTCTCCTGAGTTGGAGCCACTGGGCCCGAGGGTCCGGCCTCCCCCGCCCCCACCCCACCCCCGGCTCAGTTGTGCACACTCTCGGCACACCCCGTGCTCCCTGCCGCCTGGGTGGGCCTGGGTGGCACGACCCCGAGAGCCGGCCAGGCCTTCAGGGCCACCTGGCCCGGGCTGGAGTCCGGCTCTGCCCGAGGGTCTTTCCCTCTGCAGAATGAGCTGCCAGCCATGTACCAGGCAGCGCCCGGCGCATCCTGCCCAGAGCCTGGAGCGCCCGGTAGCTCGGGTGTGTGACCCCGAGGGGGGGGCGCTGTCACCCCCTGGTGCCCACCAACAGCTCCTTCCCTCCCCGCGGGTGAGGCCAGGAAGGGGGTGCAGGGGCCAATTCCCCTCCTGCTGCTCGTGGGGCACCCTGAGGCCGGGCTCACATCCCAAATCCAGAAGGGGGCCTGCGTGTGCAGCCCCAGCCGAGCCCGGCCCCGGGCGCCCCCCTTTGGAAACCTCTCTGCCGTCCTTGAACCGAAGGGCAGCGGCCACAGTGCTACGGGAGACAGATGTGCTCGCGGCCGCCGTAAACAAGGCAGGAGAGGGCGGGGATTGGGTTACGCCGGTGAAGTATCGTAAAATAAATAGAAGGACGGTTGGTATACTTCAGGTAAATTAGCCTGATTCAAGCTGTCAGCTTTAGGAAAAGTCTAAATAAACAGGGCTCGCCGTCTCTTCCCGGCATAGGAAGGGGCAAGGACACGGAGCCAGGCCCGGCAGCCCGGCTAATCTGTCACCCTGCAGGCGGGCAGGCGAGTGGCCTTGGCCCAGAGGGTGGTGGGCACGGCAGCCCCCGCCTCGGAGGCTCCTGCTCAGGGGGACCCCCCCCCCCGGTGCACAGAGGTGGCCCCGAAGCACATCAGGGGGCCTCCCTGACGGTGGGCGGGGGCGGTGCAGAGGGGGGTGGGGTCAGGGTGCAGCCGTCCCCCTGAGGCAGCCTGGCCACGGTCACCACTGCCACCAGCGCACGAGAGAATGTGTGTGACCCTGCCCCGGGCCGGGCTGGGCTCCAGACACCTTCCCACCTCACCACCGGGCTCCCAGCAATGAGACTGGGGGACGCCCCTTCCCACAGCAGCCGTCTCCCCGGAGGACCCTGTCCCGAGCCCCGGCCAAGTCGGGAGACGTCCAGGGGTGGGCGACCCGGATCCAGGGTCTTCGAACCACCATTTGGGGCACGTCCTTCCCTGCTCTCTGTGTCCCTCTGTCTCCCTCTGTGTCCCTCTGTCTCCCTCTGTCTTCCTCTGTCTCTCTCTGTCTCCCTGTCTCCCTCTGTCTCCCCCCGTCTATGTCTCTCTCTCTATCTCCCTCTGTCTCTCTCTGTCTCCCCCTGTCTCCCTCTGTCTCCCCCCGTCTCCCTCTGTCTCCCCCTGTCTCTCTCTGTCTCTCTCTGTCTCCCTCTGTCTCCCCCCGTCTCTCTCTGTCTCCAGTCTCCCCCCGTCTCCCTCTGTCTCCCCCTGTCTCTCTCTGTCTCTCTCTGTCTCCCTCTGTCTCCCCCCGTCTCTCTCTGTCTCCAGTCTCCCCCCGTCTCCCTCTGTCTCCCCCTGTCTCTCTCTGTCTCTCTCTGTCTCCCTCTGTCTCCCCCCGTCTCTCTCTGTCTCCAGTCTCCCCCCGTCTCCCTCTGTCTCCCCCTGTCTCTCTCTGTCTCTCTCTGTCTCCCTCTGTCTCCCCCCGTCTCTCTCTGTCTCCAGTCTCCCCCCGTCTCCCTCTGTCTCCCCCTGTCTCTCTCTGTCTCTCTCTGTCTCCCTCTGTCTCCCCCCGTCTCTCTCTGTCTCCAGTCTCCCCCCGTCTCCCTCTGTCTCCCCCTGTCTCTCTCTGTCTCTCTCTGTCTCCCTCTGTCTCCCCCCGTCTCTCTCTGTCTCCAGTCTCCCCCCGTCTCCCTCTGTCTCCCCCTGTCTCTCTCTGTCTCTCTCTGTCTCCCTCTGTCTCCCCCCGTCTCTCTCTGTCTCCAGTCTCCCCCCGTCTCCCTCTGTCTCCCCCTGTCTCTCTCTGTCTCTCTCTGTCTCCCTCTGTCTCCCCCCGTCTCTCNGTCTCTCTGTCTCCCCTGTCTCTCTGTCTCCCCCCGTCTCTCTCACCCACAGATCACAGGCATGCCCCTGCTCCCTATGCCCCGTCGGCAGTGGGCACACCTGGGCTGAAGTTCAGCCTGGCACCGCCCCCCCCCCACCCCGTCTCATGGGTAACCCGTGAGCTGCTCTCCTGTGCACACGGCCCCTCCCAGGACCAGTCGAGGAGGAGCCCACTGCCCCCCATTCTCTCAGGTCCTCAGTCGGTGACCGTTCACCCCTTCCTCACCTCGGCCTGTCTGCAGGGCCCCGCGGTGGGAAACACAGCCCTCTGCCCACACTGACAATGCGGGTCCGGGGCACCTCTCTGACCCCCGCAGAACCCAAGGCCCTGGAGCGGGTGGGGCGGCCTGCGTGGGACTCGGCCCCCGTCCCCGGAGCTCGGCCACAGAGACGGGCCTGGCGTTGCCTGGCTCGACTCGGCCCTGCGCGCTGCCGGGACCCCGGGCAGCAGCGTGCCCTCTGGAGGCTCCCGGCTGATGCCCTCTGTGCCCCGCCCCCGCTGGCTCTCTGAACGGGGCCCTGACCGGAGCTGCTGAGAGCTCTGCCCACGGCCCCCGAGGAGACACGCGTGTCCAGGAAGCCGACTTTAGGGGGAAGACCCGCGTCTCCGGCTTCACAACCGGCGAGTCTGGGCTAAGCCGGCCGGACCCCAGGGGCCCCGCTCTGGGGGCTGGCACTGTGCCCAGGGACCACTCCCAAACCCGCACCTCCCGGTGCCCAGGGCTGAGCCCCAGATTGCAGCCGTGCTTGGCCAGGCATTTCCAGAGGCCTCTGGTCCCGGTGCACCCCCGACCTGGACCCCAGACTCTGGCAGGCTGGCCCGGCCCCTGGCCCACCCCCCACGAGCAGGGCTGAGGCTGGGGGCAGGGGCGGGTCAGAGGATGCGCGGCGTCCTTGGCGCCCACGGGAGGAAGCGGTTTGATCTTCGAGTGGAAGTTTGTTGATATCCATTTCCCTTCCTGGAGAAAGTGCAGTTAGTCCGACGGATCCAGGGAAGCGGGCTGCAGCCAGGAGCCTGGCCCTCACCCCCCAAGTGGTTCAAAGCCGAGGTGGTGGGGCTCGGGGCTCGGGGCAGGAAGGCCCCTCTACGAGACCCCAGGGCCTTGCCCACCTCCGCGGCCCAATTAAGCCTCCGTGGGGCCCCACCCCGGCCCCTCGCCCGACGCCACCCATGCCCAGCTCCTCCGGGTGCCCCGAGCCCACCTACGCTGCTGCCCTTTTAAGTTGGCATTTAATTTTCAAACGGGTCCAGAGCCCCTGCCCCTATGCCTCCAGGACTCGGATCCTGCTTTTCTCCAGCCGCACCCAGACCCCAGGGAGCCGTTGCCCTCAGCTGGGTCCCTCCCCACCCCCTGCTGGCTGCCCGGCTGAAGAAGGCGGGTCGCAATCAGGGTGGCCTGGCCAAGGGCCACGGACCTCGCCCAGGCCAAGCCTCGGCTTGAGGGATGGGTGTCCCCGGGGCCGGGGTCCCCAAGGCCAGGCATTCTGTTGTCCCGGCCCGACCTCTGGTTTGGGTTTTCGGCCACTTCACGGTTCCTCAGTGACAGCTTGGCCGCAGGAGAGAAGGGGTCTGGGCTCGGCTGCCCCCGCTGCCCACCCCCTTGTCTCACAGATGGAGGACCGCCCACTCGGCCGCCCCGGGACCCTCACCAGAAAGAAAGCTCAGCAGTGCTGCCGCCAGCCTCCCACAAAGGGTCTGAGCCCCAGCCCGACGGGAAATCACCTTCCTAAGACCCCCAACAGCCCTGGGCACCCCGTCTCCCAGGATGCTGGCCTGACCGCCGGCTGACCGCCCACCCGCCTGGCGGTGAGGACGCAACGGCGCAGGAGCCGCCTGACCAGATAAGGGATGGGGCCTGTGCTCCAGGCCGCCGCTATCCCGGTGAGCGTGACTGCATTTACCAGAAGGAACTTGCAGCTCAGAATCTGACGCGCTGTTGTTTCAGCCGCGAATGAACAGAACCTTTAAAATCGCTGATCAATCGTGCCTGAAAGTTGGCAGTAAATTTTACAAATGAACCTTGCTCTGGCCCAGCGCGCCAGCGGATGGCCAGGACCCCCGGCACCGGGCGCCGCCGCCGGACCCACGGGCGTGACCAGGTCCCCCCCGCCCCCCCGTGCTCAGGGGTCCCCGGGTGCGACCCGGAACACGGAGCCCAGCGCAGGTCGCCCCACCCAGGGGCCCTTGTATCTGTTGTTTCTACCTGATAAAGAAATCGATGTCTCTCCATGCGGGCACTGGACGGAGCTCACAGATGGGACCGCGTTTATGGAGAGATGAGCGTGGGCTTGTCGCCCCAGAAAACATCTGTCCCGAAGGCTCTGTGCCCGCGTCCTCTGACCCGTGCGCAGACACCGGCAGGCCCCTGCTCCCTGCTGTCCAAGTCTAGGCTGCCCCCCACCGAGCGCCACGCAGGGAGGGGTGGGCGGGGGTCTTCGTCGGGCCACCCGCTGTCGGCTGGCCCCCAGCTCCAACAACATGGACCTCGATGGTGCTGGGATGGGGTGAGTGGAGGCTGCCAGGGGGTCAGAGGACAGGTCCTGGCTGCCAGGCAGCAGCGGCCTTCGGGGGAGGGCAGCCGGCACGCACGGGCCGAGCCGCGGGTCTGGACCGGCCCCGGGGCCCCGCCTAGCGGGATTGCCAGCACTTTCCTCACCAGCTGTCCACCAGCTCTGGGGGACCCTCTGATGCTGCCCGTCTCTGGCAGCTTTGACTTTCAGCAGGAGTAGGATGTCTTTGGCCCTAGGAGGGTCTGCTGGGAGCCGGAGCCCCCTGAGTGAGCACCAACCTCCACACGGGGGGGGCGCTTCCGGGGCCTGGATGTGACCCCCGGAGGAAGGGGCCACCATCACTAAGCACCTCGGGGTCTGGACCTCACAGAGCCCATCTCTGGAAGCCCATCCTCCCTCCGGGTTGGCCTCTCCCAGGCCCGGGGCCGTCACCTCGGAGGTTCCCCTACGCTGGACAGAGCCAGCTCCCGGGCCCAGCTCCCCAGCCACCTGCCCGCCCCTCCCCCGAGCCAGCCGCCCCGAAGGCCACAGTGCACGGCCTGGGCTCCCGGCCTCCTCGGCACCAGCCCCCCCCCCCCCCCCCCCCCCCCCCCCCCCCCCCCCCGCTCTCCTACGGGCGGGAAACAGCCGGGACAGTGGCGCGTGCCCACCCGGTAGCACATAAGAGAAGAAAGAGAAGCCGCGCTGTTTGGCATGGAGAGGGGGTGACAAGGGGGCTGACGGTGTCCCAAACACAGAGCACCGACCGGTTCGGTTTATTTCTCAGATCTCGGATGAAGTAGACCTGAGACTGCACTTCTCCGGCCGGCCGGAAGGGGGCGGTGTCCTCTGAGCCGCCGGCGGCTGCCTGGCGCCCCTGCTCACCCCGGGGCCGAGCGCAGGTCCCTCCTTGTCCCTGACGACCTGGCCCCGCCGCGGGGAAGCGCTCTGAGGGAGCTGTGTCCCCTGGCTTGAGGTGGGAGATGTGGCTCTGATGATTTTCCCAGACGCAGAAACAAACCTGCAGATAAACGTGTGCACCCGACAGCGTCCCCGCTGCCCTCACTCGTGCTGGCTGAGGCCCCCGCGTGCCCGTCCCCCGCTGTGTGGCTGTCACCCCCCGGGGCCCCTCCTGGGGCTGGACAGTATGGACGCTGGGAGCCAGCCTGCCCAGGACCCCGCCGCTGTGCAGACCCGCCCCTCGCTCCCCAGACAAGGCAGGGAAACAGCTCCACCCCCTTCGCGAAATAGCTCTCGACCCTGTTATTACGTGACGCGAAGAACACTGTCCATGTCGCGCCGCTCTGCCCCCTGCTGTTTCCCTGCCTTGTCTGGGGAGGGAGGGGTGCAGGGTGTCGCCCCTCACACAGGAAACCTACAAGTTGCAGACACTGAAGTTCACGGTTCTATTGGAGGAAACAACCAGGGCCCTGTGGTCAGTGGCAGGACGGGGGCAGAGGGGCTGCCACGCCGGCTGCATGGCCCAGCCAGGTGGCTCCCCCCCCCCCAGCTATGCCGTCTGGGGCCCGGTGAGCAGCGCCTGCTGGGGCGCCCGGGGGCCCCGCTGTGAGCAGCTTTCAAGTTAGCAAACTGCTGCCATCCTTGCTGGGGATCGATGGGTGGGGTGAGGCAGAGGTGGGTCGGGGCGAGGTGGGCGAGGCAGCGGCAGGCGGGCCGGGGGGCAGAGGCCCGAGCCCCTGGAAGCCAGCGGAGGCCAGCACAGGCACGGGAGGCCGCCTCTTGCCCCTCTGCCGGCGGGGGGGGGGACCTCCAGGCCCCGAGGACCCGGGCCCCCGCCTCCCCGCAGCCTGTGCGCTGAGCCTGGTGCTCTCTCTCTACAGGAACCTGCCTCCTCCCTTCCCTGCTGCAGAGCCGGCCAGGAGCATGTGGCCTCCCGCCTCAGCACCCCGCCCCCCAGGACCAGGGGCAACGCCCGGCGCGGGACACGCCGAGGAGAGTACAGCTCTCTGCCCTGAGCGTCCCCCACCCCCTCGGGCCTCATCCACATCTAGTTCGTCTCCCAGAAGGGTCCGCTCACTGACCCCCCGCTCCTTCCCGCTCCTGCCCTCCCGGCCCCCAGAATTCCCACTGTACTCGCCCCTCCCACCCGAGGGCCAGCTTACACCCACCACCGGCAAGGCCACCCCCGGCCCCCGGCCCCCACAAGGCTGCCTCCCGCTCGGCAGCGCCTTACAGCCCTGCCCCAGCCCCCCTGTACAGGCCCAGATCCCCCCGGGGACCCTGAAGGCCCACCCTGGCCGCTGCAGGTCCGTGTGTGTTCACAGGTGGTGTGCACACACCTGTACACAGGGTCCAAACACATGTGCGTGTGTGGGTCGTACACACGTGTACACATGTTAGTGCACATGTGTGTGCACGGATTGGTGTGTGTGCATGGTTCATATACACATGCGTGTCTGCATGGATGGCTACACACACGTGTACGCAGGTTAGTGTGCTCACACAGGTATACACCGGTTAGCACATGAATGTGTAGACATAGTCGACACACACATGAGTATGTGAGTACACGTCCGCGGGCACATGGATTGGTATACACACACCTTCCCTAGTTCTGTCTCCTGAGAGGCACGGCCGTGACGCCCCGGCAGCGGCAAGCGCACCGGGTCCCCCGTCTGTGGTGTCTAATTCCATCTTCCAGGAAGGGCCCCAGGCGTGCTCGAGGAAATGGCTGATCGGAGGGCCGCAGCGGGGTCGGGGTCGTGGGGCGTGGCTGGGGCCGCGGGTGGTGCCGGGAGGGGGAGGGGCTCCAGGGCAAGGCGGGGTCAGAGGGACACACACGTCAGCTGATGGGAAACAAAATATCCGTAATGTAACAGGGATTGTAACTCCATATGTAAGACACGTATCCGCGACTTCAGGTGGGGAATGACTGAAGGACGGACGGACGGACGGGGCGGGGGAGGGACGACTCTTCCTGGTTGGGAAACAGCTGTGTCGACGCCCCCTACGCAAGGTGTAGCTGAATCTTCCCGGCCGCCCAGGAGCCCTTCGGAGGAGACCCCTGGCAGACACGGCCTCAACCAGGTGACCCAGCTCGACACCCCCTGGGATGCCATGCAGACCTCAGGTACCCTCACATGTGTGACAGAGGGGAACCCCGTCACCCCGAAACTGTTCTTTCCTAAACCCACCACCCAAGTCTAACCATGAGAAGCACATCAGACAAACCTGACATGGGGACCTTCTCCAGGACCCCGGCCGTCACCCTCAAGACTGCCAGGGCCATAAAAACAAGGAGAGACAGAGGCCATCACAGCCCAGAAGAGACCAGAGACATCACGCCTGTGATCCCAGACAAGATCCTGGGGCAGAAGGACAGTAACAGGTGCGTGTGAGGAGCGTGGGTCCCGTGTCCTCCAGCAGAGAGCGTCCAAGGCGATGTGGACGGATGGGGCGATGTGGACGGACAGGGTGCTGGGCAGGGGGCGTGAGGACGGTGTCCGAGAGACCCGGCTGGGGGTCCTGGAGAAGACGCCCGACCTGGCTTTGCTCTTTCTCGAAAGATGATGCTGGGGTTACAGGGTTTGGGAAAGAATCGAAGGAGGGAGTGAGGACGCTCTGTTCTCTCTCTGCAGCCTTTCTGTCCATCTAAAATTATCTCAAAATGAAGTGTTTATTTTAAAAGTCACCCCAGCACAGTGCCTCGGTGTAGCCAATGCTCAAATCCAGGAGCCGGCCGGCCAATGGCCCATTGCTGATTCATCCCCTCTAATCTCTGCGAACCTAGTGTCAGGCACCAGGCTACCCGGGGAGATCGAGGTCAGACATGGTGATCACTGTGAGGCCAGGACCCACGATTGCCCTGGACCCAGAGGGCACTGAGACTCCGGGCCCATGTTCGCTGAGCACGCTCACAGGCTTCAGCACAGTGAGGGCCTTCCCTGCTTCTACGGTCCGTCCCCTGATGGGTGACCAGGGGTCACCAGACTACATCCGCTGGCTCCTGAGACAGAGGTGGTCTTCTGCTGCTGGGGGCAGGGGTCCCTGAAAACCAGGACCCCCACACGCCCAAGCGAAGTGACCTCGAGGTGCCCTACGGTGAGTTCGGGCCCTGCCCCCAGCAAGGAGGCTCCCGAGTACGGTGTAAAGATGAATGATCGGCCCCATTTCAAACGAATCCCACTAATGACGGTCTTGCACGCCTGTAAGTTCCCCGACAAAACTCAGCCTGCGGATCCCCGACGAGGCTGGGTCCTTGATTAATGCTAATGGCTTTTCTCACCAGCTGTGAAAATGCATTTTCCGTAATTTAGCTGTCATTACAATGGGAAGGATTTATAAAACACACGAGCACACTACGTGCTCGAAGGGCCTGGGGGGAACGGCCCGAGGAGGTGCCAGGAAGCAGCTGGCCCTGCCCCCCGCGTCCAGGCTTGGGCACCTGCCTCTGGCTCCCAGACCTGGATGTGGTGCCGCCTCTGGAGTCACGGGCCCAGGGTCCTCTCGGAGAACAGCCGAGGGACAGAACCGTGACCCGCTGGCTGGGACTGGGATGCCCATGGTCTCTGGGGAGGAAGGAAGGAGGGGAGGGAGGAAGGTGGAGGGAGAGAGGCAGGCGGGTGGGCAGGAAGGCACGTTCCTGGTGCTCGGGGTCCCGGAGCAGCGTCAGTGCCCCGGGCACGGGGGTCTGAGCCCGGGGAGGACACGGAGCCCTCCAGGCCTGGCAGCGCCCAAAGCCCTTTTAAAGCTCCAGGGCTGGGGCGGGACCAGATGTGCCCCTGAAACCTGGGTCTGGGTCACACGGTGGCACCGGCCGAGGGCAAGAGCCCCGGGTGAGGCGGCCAGCGAGGGGGAACTGCTGCCCCCCCTGCCTGCCCCCCTTCCCCCCGCCCCTCTCCACCCCCGCCTGCCCCTCCCCCCCAACACAGATCTGGAAAGGGCATGGGGGCGGGGGTGCCAGGGGAAGGCCCGAAGCAAAGCCAGCGACGAATCAATTAGCGCGCGTTCTTCCGAGCGGCCCGCGCTCGCTCCGCTTCAATTAGCGGGTCTCGCGGCCGCTGCAGACCCGGAGCCACCGCCGCGGAGACTAACTCCTTGTTTTAATCTTGCACCGAGCCCGGCCTTTCGCCTCCAGCCCGTCTAATTGAAACTAATCTTCGCGGGCAAGGCCTGTCTCTTCCCCCTAATCCCCCTCGGAGGAAGTTCACATGGTCCCAATTACAGCCACACCGGCCCCTTTCATTCCCGGCCGCGGCTCCCTCTGCCAGCCTCCTTTTTTGAAAGTCTGCATTATTAACTCCATGCTTGTGAGTTCCTGCCTGTCACGGGGCCGTGAGATGCTATCGCCGGCTGCCGTGGATAAGGTTACCACGAAAGCATTTTAGGGCTTACGTTTCTCACAAAGGCGATAGAGGGCACGATAGCGCAGAACCGGTGAGCGCGGCGGAGAGGGGGGTGGAGGGCGCTGGCCAGGGGCCCACGGGCCGCAGTCTGGGGGGTTCTGGAAGCTTCTGGGGGGTGGCAGGGAGACGAAGGGGAGCTGGGCAGCCCCATGGGGTGGGAGACCCCGCCGCCACCGCTGAGGGTGGCTCAGAGCGGGAGACGGGGGCCCCGGAGCGGCCTTGGTGCCGCTGCGAGGCAAACGGAAATCCGACATTTCCAGGCTGTGGAGAAAGTCAAGTTTCCGTGCTCAGGGCAGGAACCCATCACCGCCGTGAGGACACGCTGGCTGCTGTGGCCGCTCAGACCCCCGTCTGGCAGTGGGGGTGTCTCCGATTCATTTTTTTAAAGGGAACCTGAAATAGTCATTACTTAAAGAAAGCAGTGTTGTTTTCGAGCCCCAAACCTGGGGACTAGGGGAGAGGATCAAGGCCAAGGCCACGCTGCTGGTGACCAGGCAGGGAGGAGGGCAGGCGAGCCGGCCTCGCTACCCACCCCCCCAGCTGGGGGCCCAGGCTCAGCCCCACACAAGACTCGGGTCGAGTCGCTGCCCATCACCTTGCAGCGTCTCCAGTAAGGGTCTGCCGTTCTTGACCTTGACTCATGGCCTGGTTAGAGAGTTTGGGGCTTAAAGCTAGAGATGTATGAATCACTCACTCACCCCCACCCATCGTGCACCCTGGCCAACAGCCACAGCTTTTCTAGAACAGTCCGCAGAGGGGGAGGAAACTCTCCACTGGAAAGTCCCAACCAAGACGCCCCCAAGTGGAACCCTCCCTGCATGCACGCCCCCCAGAAACTACACAGACCTCTGTCCCCGAGGCAGGACACAGAGGTCTGGGTCACAGGCTGCTGGGGGCCAGTCCCTCGAAGTTCTGGCTCCCGGACTGAGCTGTGGGACACCCCGCGGAGGAGCCGTGGCCAAGTGACACGCTAGCAGCAGACCCTCCGCCAGCTCTCATCCCGGTGAGCTGACCTCAGGGGTGCTGTCTCCCCCTCCCAGCAGCCCCTCCTCCAGAGCCCCCGAGCCGGCCCAGGAGGGTGCTCCCGGCCTGGCCTCCCCACCTGCGGGGTCAGGCTGTACCTCCCATGTCTGTCAGACACCTCTGCTGCGCCTGTGGTCAGCATCATGCCGCCTCCTCCTGGCAGCCCCTTGAGAGTGAGTGCGAGTCCCAGCTCCCCAGACTGCAGGACAGCTCCCTGCCTCAGGCTGTGTGTCGGCCCCCAGGCTCCTGGCATCGAGCAGACACACCTCCACCCAAGCCAGAGACTTGCGGGCCTGGAGGGGTGGTGGGGAGGGAGGGGAGGGGCAGCCAAATAAAGAAGGACAGGAAGGCGCACAGACCCTGCGCCAAAGCAGAAGAAAACAAAGAAGGGGGAATAAAATAATGTCAGGATGGCTAGATTCACAGAGCCTGAGGGTGCCCAGGACTGGCGAGGGTAGCGAGCCGCTGGGACTCGGCACACGTGGCACAGCCATTCTGGAAAACCCTTCCAGTTAAACCTAAACTCACCCCCAGCTACTCTGCTTCTAGGCATTTACCCCGGGGACAGACATGTGTGTCCACCCAGAGATGTGCCAATGCCCCAAGCTGCTGTATTCATGAGAGCCCCACGGGGAAGCCACCAGAAGTCCATCACTGGGGCCCGAAGACACCCCCAGAGCTGCGCCCCTGCACAGCTGACACTGACCAACGCGGGGCCACTTAAATGATGATATTTTCTATAAATGCAGTGCAGTGCTAGAAATGTATTTTCTCTTCCTTCTGATTTTCTTAGTAATGTTTTCTTTCCTCTAGCTGACTTTATTGTATGATTACAGCATATGACACACATAACACGCAAGATACGTGTAAACTGACTGTGTTACCGGCAAGGCTTTCCGTCAACAGTAGGCTGTTAGTTAAGTTTGGAGGGAGTCCAACGTCACACAAATTTTCGTGCCCCTAGCCCCTGCCTGGTTCAAGGGTCAACTGTAATGGATAGAAGTATTAAGGGGCACCTGGGTGGCTTAGTCGGTTAAGCGTCCGACTTTCGCTCAGGTCATGATCTCGCGGTTCGTGGGTTCGAGCCCCGCGTTGGGCTCTGTGCTGACTGCCAGCTCAGAGCCTGGAGCCTGTTTCAGTCTGTGACTCCCTCTCTCTGACCCTCCCCTGCTCACGCTGTCTCTCTCTCCTAGAAATAAATAAAAAAATATTAAAAAAAAAAAAAGAAGTATTAATATACACAGCAGCTGCGTGTGATGGGTACAGTGTATCAATGTACACAATTGGTGTGTGCTCTGGGTACAATGTTATCAATATGTACAAAGGATGTGTGTGATAGTTACAATGTGTTGATATATGCAACTGCTACAAAAGTATCAATATACAATAGGTGCCCATGATGGATACAGTGTATTAATATATACATTAGGTGCGTGTGATCAATATAATGTATCGATATACACACTTTGTGTGGGCTGTGGATACGGTGTATCAGTGTGTGCCTGGTTGATTTTCGTTGGTTATAACTTACTGGTGTCCGTGATGGATACATGTGATTGATACAAATGTGTCAGTATTTAATAGGTGCATTTGATGGATATGATGTATTATTATATACAGTTGATGCATGGGGTTATGATGACAATGTATTAATATATAATGGGCACATCAGGGGCGCCTGGGTGGCTTAGTCGGTTGAGCGTCCGACTTTCGCTTAGGTCATGATCTAGCGGTTCGTGGGTTCGAGCCCCGCGTTGGGCTCTGTGCTGACTGCCAGCTCAGAGCCTGGAGCCTGTTTCGGTCTGTGACTCCCTCTTTCTCTGACCCTCCCATGCTCACACTGTCTCTCTCTCTCTCCTAGAAATAAATAAAACATTAAAAAATACATATATATATATAATGGGCGCATCAATGGATATAATATCGAGATATATACGATGGACAGACATGTGGGATGAATACAGCTACAGCAGAATCCACCCAGAAGCAGACAGGGACTACATGGATGTTCTCAAAATAAATACGCTGAGAGAAAGAAGCCAGGCCCCAAAAGACGTAGTTGTAACTACACTCCAGCTGTAGAGTGATCATATCTGCAGTGCTAGGAATTAGACCCAGGTTTGCCTGGGGTGGAGGCTGAGGAAGGATTGCCTGCAAAGGAGAGGAGGGAACTTTCTGGGGGGTGGCAACGCGCTCTGACTTGATCTGGGAGGTGGTGACACGGTCACACATTTGCCAAAACTCATCTAACTGGACACTTCAACTGGACATGTTTTCTAAGTGAGGCAAAACGTGCACAATTTAAAACATACTTTTTAAACCATTTCTAGTGCACAGATCAGTGTCCTTCAGCGCATGCACCTGGTTGTGTGGCCATCACCACAATCTGTCTCCAGAACTTTCCGTCTTCCCAAGCTATACTTCTGTCCCCATTAAGTGCTGACCTCCGCGACCCTCCCTCAGCCGCGGCGCTCACCTTCTACTTTCTGTTTCTATGAATTTGCTGCCTCTGGGGGCCTCATAAGAATAGAAACGTACAGGACCTGTCTTTCTGCGACTGGCTGACTTCACTCGATGTGATGTCCTCAAGGTCCGTCCACCTTGCTGCCTGTGTCAGAATTCGTTTCCGATTTAGGGGAAAGTCACGTGCGATTGTACGGATACTCCACGTGGGTTTATCCAGTCACCTGTCAGCAAATACTTCGGTGGCTTCCGCATTGTGACTCTTGTGAACATGGGCACATACAAATACCCATTCAGGTCCCAGCTTTGAAGCCTGTGAAACCCGGAGGCCGAAGGGCTGGATTCTGTGTTTAATTTTTTGCGGAGCCGCCCCAAGGGTTTGCACAGCCGCCGCATCATTTTACGTTCCCGCCCACACAGGCACAGACGCCCCGTGTCCCCGTGTCCCCGCCAGCACTTGCCATGTCCCGTGTCATACCTGCCATCCTAACAAGAGGCAGCCTAATGGGTACATTTTATCATATCTACGCTGTGCATCCATAACATGATCTACATTTTTAAAAATAGAAAAGAGGAAAAGAACCCCCTGTCTTCCATCTCCAGGCACCAGGATGAGGGCCTAAACTCCTTGGGGCACTTGGGTCTCTGAATGGGCAACTCACATATTAAGCCCCTGAGTTTCAGGGCCCCTAAGGGCTCAGTTGGTTAAGCATCCGACCTTGGCTCAGGTCATGATCTCAAGGTTTGTGAGTTCGAGCCCCACGTCGGGCTCTGTGCTGACAACTCAGAGCCTAGAGCTGCTTCAGATTCTATGTCTCCCTCTCTCTCTGCCCCTCACCACCCTCCAAAAGTAAATAAACATTTTTTTAAAATGTTTATTTATTTCTAGGAGACAGAGAGAGAGACAGCGTGAGCAGGGGAGGGTCAGAGAGAGAGGGAGTCACAGACTGAAACAGGCTCCAGGCTCTGAGCTGGCAGTCAGCACAGAGCCCGACGAGGGGCTCGAACCCACAAACCGAGAGATCATGACCTAAGCGAAAGTCGGACGCTTAACCGACTAAGCCACCCAGGCGCCCCAATAAACATTTTTTTAAAGCCCCTGGGCCTCTGCATGAAGAAAAGAGTGAAAATCAAGGCACACACCATGGGCGTCTTCCTCAGAGAAGCTGGAGGCCGGCTGCCTTCCCCCCCGCAGCGCCCGGGCCTGTTGAGACCCTTGTCTGGGCCCGCGGCCAGGCTCCCATGAGGCTGTTGAGTGAGACTTGGCAGCCGCGGGGCCGAGGACGACATGACAGTCCCCCGCCCCCAGCAGGCGAGACCGCCCAGGGGGTGCGGCCCGGCCCAACGGGGAGGAGAGGACCCCACAGGCAGCGAGATGCCTCCTCCGTGCCTGGCACCCGGGGCGCAGGCGGCAGCCCGGACCCCACGGCGTTTGAATAGATGACCACGGACTCGCCGGACACTTCTGCCCATGAACGGGCACTGACATCCGCGGCCTGGGGGCCAAAACACCGGCAGCGTCTGGCAGACATCGTGAGCCTCGTCCCCGGGGGGCCCAGACTAGCTCAGCGGACGCCCCTCGAGGGGAACGGCGCGGCCGGGAGAGCAGAGCGCGCCGCCCGCTGGGGCCCTGGGTCTGCCACGCGGGGAACCATGAACACGGTGGCGGAAGCCGCCCGCTTCCAGGTCACGAGGGTTTGATGACCCAGACGTCAGGGGCTCAGGCTGCGGACGCCTCTGCGGGGACGGCGGGATTCAGGGGCCACACCAGGGGGCTCGGGGCTCTTCTGTGGAAGGTCTCTTTCCTGATGAACCATGTCTGGGGTTTCCTCGATTGTAGACAAAAGCCTGATGCGTTGGCATCATCTTTGCCGCTGAGGACATGCGTTCTGACAGCACGACCGTGTCCCTGGCGGATGTAACCAGTCCGCGAGGCTCCACTGCAGACATTTGTTCCCCCACAGTCGGGGGGCTGGAGGTCGCGGCCCAGGCAGTGGCAGCTGGGTCCCCCCGAGCCCCTCTCCCTGGCGGGTGGGCGGCCGTCCTGTCCCCATGTCCTCACACAGTCATCCCTCAGTGCGTGTCTCTGTCCCCAACCCCCTTCTTATGAGGACACCTGTCGTATTGGATTGGGACCCACCCTTGTGACCTCGTTTTACCTTCGTGGCCCCTGTGAAGACCCTGCCTCCAAACACGGCCACGTCCAGAGGACCTGGGGGTGAGGACTCCAACCTATGAACATGGGGTGGTGGCCACAGGTCCACCCATACTTTTTTTTTCTTTAACATTTATTTATTTTTGAGAGCGAGACAGAGCATGAGCAGGGGAAGGACAGGGAGAGAGGGAGACACAGAATCCGAAGCAGCTCCAGGCTCTGAGCTGTCAGCACAGAGCCCGACGCGGGGCTCGAACCCACGCACCGTGAGATCATGACCTGAGCCGAAGTTGGATGCTTAACCAACTGAGCTCCCCAGGCGCCCCGAGTTCCGCCCACTCCTTGATGATCTTGGTTTTCTCCATCTTTGGGAACCTGGAGACACACCCTCACCCCTCCTCGCCGCCGCACGTGACATCACTGAAGCCTCCACAGCAGCTCTTTCCGCAGTAAAAAGCTCAAACCAAATGGTGGCAGAAACTACCGCATGTCACTACGCATCCCATCCTGTGACCCCCATCTCCTGGCCCACATGACAGGCTGGTCACATGACCAGGTCCCACCAACAGAAACCCAAGGGGTGTGAAGCTGTTAAGAGCCGCTGGGCCTCAGTCGCCTCCTCTGAGCAGGCACAGGGAGCGAAGGGCCAGGCCACGTGTTGCAGACATGCATCCGGGAGAGCCCCCAGATCTCAGGACCGCGACCTGAACAAGAACCCCTGAGCTGTGGTAAGCCGTGAGCGTTTCGGGCTTTTTTTTTTAATCTCGGATAGGCAGCTGGTCCCAAAGGATCACACAAACTTAAACTTTACATTAAAAAAAAGAAAAGAAAAGAATCGTTAAAGGAGTCTTCCCCGCCAGCTCTGAGATTAGATCCTAGATGCTGCTTCTCTGTGCTGGACGCTTCTGGAAGCATCTTCGTGGAGAATCTGGGCCTCCTCAGCTCAGACTGGAAAGAAACTGGTCTGTGTGAGCTGGAAGCCAAGCCCCATGTGGGACTGTCCCCAGGGGCTGTTTCTGCCCTGTTCTCCATGACACAAATTCCCACGTCTACACCTTAAAGCTCCCCTGTGCTCGACACTATTGCTAATGCCGAATGATAAGAGAGAGCCGAAGTCATTGGTGGAGCAGGTATGGAGGGGCGAGGCCAGAGGGGGTGGCCGTCCCCACCTGGAGCCGGGGGCGTGGACGGCAGCCGGGCCGTGGGGTGCTGCTGCTGGCTTCCCGAGACGGCGCAGGCTGGAGGCACACGTCAGGGCCTTACGTGGGTTCTGCCTTGATTTCCACCAAATCAGGAATTCGTCTTCACCCTGCACTTGATGGTTCCGGAGGAAAGTTCTGGATATTCAAGGAGGGCACCTAGGGTTTGGCCGAAGCTGCTGGCTAACGTCTACAGGGTGCTCACCAGGCTCTAAGAGCCTGTTCTGCAAATGCCTCTCACACACAGTCTCCCCACAAGTGGTCCCCAAGGTCGGGGCCCGAGGGCTGAGGCGGGTGCAGTGCAGGCCGGTCACGCGGCAAAGGCGGGGCGTCAGGCCCCAGAGCCCCGCTGTCACTGCCACGTCGTGCGTCTCACGCCATGAGATGTGACGTTTGAGGGGGTGGGTGAGGCCGCTGCCACCCCCAACCCCCCGGTCCTGGAGGCTGTCAGCGTGTCTCTCCAAGCTCTGCTACAGAATGGAGGTGGATTTGCAGAACTTGCCAGGAACTCATTTCCTCATAATCGAAGACAAGGAAAGAGGTGGACCTTCGGCACTTGAATTGTTTGTACCGCAATTCGACTCTATAAATAAATAAGTACTCCATACTCAGCATTAAAATAAGGTTTATTTTATTAGACAATCATTATCCATTATGATGCCCCCCCCTTCCAAGGCAGGCCAACCCTCCTGCCATGTAATGGAAAACTCTAGAAGCATGGATTCCAGAGGCACATGGACAAGGCGAGAAGGCCACGTGACCCTGGGATCAGAGGGCGGCAGGAAGTCTGGAGGGAGCCACCCAAGCTGAGGGAGACGAGGAACGAAAGCCTCCCGAGAGCCGCCCTCCAGCACCCTGACTTTGGACTCCTGGCCTCCAGAAGAAGATTCTGTTCTCGTAAGCCCCCAGTTTGAGGTCATCTGTTACACCAGCCACAGGACACTGGTTCATGAGGCCAACTGAGCACAGACAGTAGGAAGAGACCCGCAGGTGATACTCGCTAGAGCGCTCAGAAGAGGCCTGACAAAGGCACCTCTCAGAAAATGGAGAGTCTCACCAGAGACTGGGAATCTATGAAAACTAATACATGGAAATGTTAGAACCGAAAAATGTCTTCAAAAGAACAATAAGACTGACGGTGCATTTCTCACCAAAAATGACAGAAGCCAAAGGCAATGGGGTCCTCTCTTTAAGGTCCTGAAATAAAACAACTTGGAATTCTGACCCAAGGGAAAACTGCACAAATAAAAGCCAACGTTTCCTTAAACGGTGAAACACAGACCCTGTGTATGACCCTGCGGCTCCACAGCCAGGCACACACACACACACACACACACACACACACACACGCACATCCACACAAACGTTCATAGCGGCCTTATGCACCAAAGCCAAAAAGAAGAGACTGCTCAAATCCCATCAACTATTGTATGAGAAACAAAATGTGGAAAACCCGGACAATGGAATATCAAGCCGTAAAGGTACCCGTTCAGGCTATAAAGTGGATAAGCCTCAGAAACCTTACTGAAAACACCAAACACAGAAGAACACATATCATGATGCACTATGTGCAAGAAGTCAAGGGTGCAGACCCGCACGGTGACCAGTGGTCGGCTGGGGAATGAGGAGTGACTTGAAACAGGCATAAGCTTTCTTTTTAGGGTGATGGAAATATTCTAAAATTAGATAGTGATGGCAGTGGTTGTATAATCCTACAAATACACAAAAAGTCACTCACGCCATGAATTTAATGGTGTGTAAATAAAGCTTAATAAAGTTGTTTTTAATGGAGGCCAAAAACAACATTTGCAGACAAATAAAAATGAAGAAAACTGACTTAGCAGCAACACACACACACACACACACACACACACACACATAAATATTAAAAAGAGTTCTCAGACAGAAAGAAAATTGTTCCAAACTGGAGAAATGAAATGCATGAGGCAACTAAATGCACAGAAAAGATAACTAGGTGAATAAATATAAATGAATCTTGAGTATGTAAAACAATAATAATGTCTTATGGGGTTTTACATATATTTAGGATTAACGTGTATCATGGCAATAAAACAAAATGTAAGAGGGGATAAATGGAGTTTAAATAGTCTACGGGGCTTCCATGGTCTTAGAAGTGAGAAGTAATCAACTACGGCAGAGCTGCATGTTTTAATCTCTAGGGTAAGGACTAAAAGGAGAAGAAAATATCTATGTCTAACAAGTTAACAGAGAGAGAAGAGAAGAAAACAAGAAATAAGAAGGAAAGAGAAAAATAGACGTGTTCAATAGAAAAGCAACATACTCACATGGTAGATTTAAACCCCAAAATATCAGTAATTATATGTAAAAGTACTAAGTGTTCCAATTAAAGGATAAAAATTGTCATACTGTATTTAAAACAACAACAACTATATGCTGCTTGTGATACACTAGCTGTAAAGACATGCAAAAATTGAAAGAAAAAGTATGGGAAAATCTGTACCCTGTAAAACCAGCCAAAAGGACATCCAAGTTTTGATACACTAACATCAAACAATTCAAGAAGCTGTCCTAAAAATCAAGGAGACGGTCATTGAAGGTGGTCACCTTTTCAGGAAAACACAGTAATTTTAAATGCATATGCAGCTAATAATATAACCTCAAAACATATAAGGCAAAAGTTGACAGAAAGGGAGAAATGAACACAATTATAATTATAATGGGAAAATTGTCACCTACTGCAGCCTGAAACTGAAAGAACCATTAAGTAGAATTTCAGTGAGAACTTAGTTTGAAAATGTAATCAGAAGGGGACCTGTTTTATAGACATACACCGCTGTATGCGACGACTGCAGGGCACACTTTCTTTTCAAGTACGTAAGGGATATTAATCAAAGTTTATCATATTCAGAGATAGACAACTGACCTCAAAAATGTCAAGGTAGGACCAGGACGAGTGTGACTCAAGGTGAGGCTTCTAGGACACAAAATATGAGGAGACACTGACTCCCAGTTTCTCACGAGTACAGATCACAGTGGAATCAAGCTAGAAATAGATTTAATGAAGATACTAGAATACAGAGGAGCACCTGGGCAGCTTAGTCTCTGAGTGTCTGACTCTTGATTTTGGTTCAGGTCATGATCCCAGGGTCACGGGATCAAGCCCTGCACTGGGCTTCACGCTGAGCATCGAGCCTGCTTAGGATGCTCTCTCTCTCCCTCTCCCTCTGCCCCTCCCCTGCTCACACGTGCACACTCCCATGCTCGCTCGCTCTCTTTAAAAAAGCAAAAACAAAAACAAAAACAAAAATGATACTAGAACATAGAAAAAATTATGATAATGAAAAGAATTCTCAGAAAATAATAGAAGGGAACTTCCTTCCCGATAAAGAGCAAAAAGCCTAGATTATACATTACCTAATGGTGAAGTACTGAAAGTTCCCCCACCCCCAGATTAGAAATGAAACAGACATCTGCTCGTTCTGTGCCTATGAAGCCTTACACCGGAGGTCCCAGCCCATGTAATATGGCAAGAAAAAGAAATAAAAACCATTTGGTTGGAAAGGAGGAAATAAAACTTTTATTATTTGCAGACAACATAATTTAATATGCAAAATACCTTGGGGCACATGGGTGGCTTAGTCGGTTGAGCCTCCAACTTCCACTCAAGTCACGATCTCGCAGTTTGTGGGTTTGAACCCCACACCAGATACTGTGCTGACAGCTCAGAGCCTGGAGCCTGTTTCAGATTCTGTGTCTCCCTCTCTCTCTGACCCTCCCCTGCTCACGCTGTCTCTCTGTCTGTCTGTCTCTCTCTCTGTCTCCTTCTCTCTATCTCTCAAAAGTAAATAAACATTTAAAAAATATTTTAATATGTAAAATATCTTAAGGAATTCACAGGTAAATTATTATATGATCAAATAAACTCAATAGGTGACTGGATGTGGGGTCAGTATATGAAAATCACTGACATTCGTATAGCCCACCACACAACAAGGAACAAGGTTGATCACCCCACCCCATGTACAGTTTGGTTTGGATCTTGATACTGATGACCACATGCACACCCTCCAAGAGAATATGAGATTTACGGCTCCCACAGTGAGGCTTTGGGGAGAGAGCAGTGCTCGTTCATCTTTTCCAAAAATGGCTTGAAAGAGCCTGGAGAGGAGATGGGTCTGGGTTTTTATGGTGGTTTGGGAGTGGAGGGGGTGAAGGCTCCCACATACTGGCTGGGGATCACATGGATAACGAACAATTAAGGGCGCCTGGGAGACTCAGCTGGTTAAGCATCGACTTCAGCTCAGGTCAGGATCTCACGGTTCGTGGGTTCGAGCCTCATGTGAGGCTCTGTGCTGACAGCTCCGAGCCTGGAGCCTGCTTGATTCTGTGTCTCCCTCTCTCTGCCCCTCGCCTGCTTGTACTCTGTCTCCCTCTGTCTCTCAAAAAATAAAATAAAATAAAATGTTAAAAAAAAAGATTTAAAAAAAAAGAAACTAAAACCACCAAAAGTGAAACGATATCAGCAACATTAAAAAATCAAATACCTGGGGCGCCTGAGTCGCTCGGTTGTGCTTCCGACTTTGGCTCAGGTCACAATCTCAGTTTGTGGGTTTGAGCCCCGTGTCAGGCTCTGTGCTGAGAGCTCTGAGCCTGGAGCTGCTTCAGATTCTGTGTCTCCCTCTGCCCCAACCCTGCTTGCACTTTCTCTCTCTCTCAAAAATAAATAAACATTAAAAATAAAAAAACAAATACCTAAGAATAAATTTAAAATGTGTAATACGTCTCACAGAAAACCACAAAACACTGTAACACAGAGCCTAAATCAATGGGGGATTATACCATGTTCATGGACTGAAAATACAGCATTGTAACGATGTCAAGTATCTCCAAATTAATACCCGGATTCAATGCTCACCTTAAAATCCCAACAGGCTCTCACTGGTGGAAGGCGACAAGCCAGCCTCAAAGTGTCCGTGAAGACAGCGAGGATCAGAAGAGCAGAGACAATGTCGCAGAACAAAGGGGAAGGAGCCTCCAGCCACCAATCAGCATTTCTCATGCAGCTGCAGTAGCCACAGGACTGTGGCGTCGGCCTTTGCACAAGGACAGACAAACAGGCCCATGAAACAGACCGACACATACATGGCCCCTTGGTATAGGACCAAGGCCACAGTGCAGCGTGGCAGGGGGATCCAGCCTCTTTGAGAAGCAGTGCCTGGTACGGCATGGAACAGAAATCGGGACCATGGAACAGAAATCAGGACCTCTCTACATCACAGCCATGAGTCATCCTAGGACGACGTGAATTCTAAATATGAAAGATAAAACAACAGAACCCCCAGAAGGTGACACGGGAGAAAACCCACACGCCTTAGAGGCCGGCAAGATTTCTTAAGTAGAATACGCAAGCACCGACCGTAAGATAAGAGAGTAAAAAG
Organism: Hyaena hyaena; assembly: GCF_003009895.1. Classification (NCBI taxonomy): domain Eukaryota; kingdom Metazoa; phylum Chordata; class Mammalia; order Carnivora; family Hyaenidae; genus Hyaena; species Hyaena hyaena. The sequence goes on from NW_024080942.1 coordinate 690,578, forward strand.
GCAAACTGTGGATTGAAAGCAAACGTATCTGGAACAGACTCATACCCAGAACATACACTGACCATCTACACGTCGGTAAGAGCCAAGTAATGGAAAAATAAGTAAAAGACTCGAACAGGCACTTCCTAAGTTATCCCGTAAGCGGTTGGGGGCGGGGAGAGCTCGGCGTCATTACTCCTCAGGGAAATGCAAACTAACCCCCAGCGAGACTCGCACCTGCTTTCCGGAACGGCTGACGCCGAGGACCGGCTGTCCCCAGCGCGGGGGAGCGGCCACCCGTACAGCAGCGTTCGGGCAGCACAGCCGGCCGTGGCCTGAGGGGGACGATGTCCCAGGAGGGGAGGCTGTGGGGCAGGAGAGGCAGATCCAGGTCGCAGCCGACCCGGAGAGAGAGGAGCCAGACACAAAGGAGGCCACGCGTGTGGCTCCACGTCAGTGAGGTTCAGAAAGAGGCAAACCCCACGTGTGCCGTGGAAGCCTCTGGGAGGCGTGTGGCCGGGTGGGGGGCCCTCCGTCTCCTCATCTGGGTGCTGGTTCCTCGAGCGTGTTCAGGGCCGCGGTTCGGCTTTCTGCACACACGTGTGCCCCAACGTGTACTAACAAAGGTGGAAAGAGGGAAGCCGTCCTATCCTATCGCGGGATAGGATTCACCGACGCGACGTGTCAGAAACACACTTGTCCCATCCCCGCTCCACACAGATCCCCCCCGAGCGGGTGACCTTGTCTCGCGGACGCCACACCAAGAAGCCAGCGCCTCCTGAGCACCGACTGGCCACAGATGGCTTCTTCAGACACGGCTTCGACCCCGCAAGTGAGACCGGAAGGGGTCTCGAGTCACGAGTCTCCCGCAACGAGAGACAAGGGTCAGGAAGCGCTCCTGGACATCGAGGCCAGCCCGGCCTCCGCTCAGAGGGAGGCCGCCACGGGGAGGCCCCGTGTGCCTTCCTCGGCTGGCGCTGCTGTGGCTGGTCCCATGCATGACCTTGGAGATAAGGCAGCGGACTTATCTTACGCAGTTTTGATTTCTTCTCAGCCTTTGGCAACAAAATCTTCCATTTAAATCTGAAAAAGCATTTTGCGGTTGTTCTGGGGAAAGAAACACACACACACACACACACACACACACACACACGATTGGTTTTTATCCAGAGGTCCCTGAGCTTCATTCTTTGGAAAAGGTGCAAAAGCATTAGGGCCCTGTGCCTGGATCTGACAAAGTCGCATAACAGATAATGCCCTGGGGGTCGCAGAGATGGATCGCGAGGCCCCTGCAGAAGAAAATGATTATTATTTGCATAATGGGATTTCTGTGGAAGTCATAATTAATCTTCAATCTCATATTAGTGAATGCACGCAGACCTTAGGCCTCCCCGCTGTTTCGTCCAATGCCACGTTGCTGGGGGACTCCTTACGGTGGCCGAGCCACCCGTGGCCCATGGCCTGGGCTCCAGGAAGCCCAGGGACAGGGGAGAGGCGGGCGGGGGCCGGGGAAGGGCGCTGCTGGAGGAGAGCGAGATGGTTCCGTATGCAGGGCCGGGGTGGGAGGGGGCAGCCGGCCGGGTGTGGGACCGCAGCGTCTGAGCCACGACCTGGAAACCGCCTCGCCCGGTTTTCACGCCCCGGGGGCCATGGAGGGGGGCCCGAGGGGCTGCGTCTGTGCTAGACAGGCCTGCTGATGCTTTCCAGACGACCTCCCGGCCCCCCACCCCTGCACAGCCCGGCTCCTGCTCTCCCTCCTCCCCCAGCCACCACTCAGGCCCCCTGGCGCTTGGCCTTAAAACCTGGACTCCAAACCCACAAGCTCGGGCTTCGGAATCCCTGGCTCCGAGGGGCCTCACGCCCCAGCCACACAGCCGGGCCAGGGGGAGGCTGAGCTTCTGGAAGGCTCCAGGTGGAGGGATGCAGGTGGGAGCCACGTGCTGGCAGGCGGGGCGGGGCCGATCTGGGGAGAGGCCGTGCGCACAAAGCGCCCATTCTCCTCTCCTGCCGCCCTCCCCCCGGGGAACGGGGGTCATCCAGCTTTCCCGGGAAGGTTCTGTGGCTGCTCTGGCCCCTCCCCAGGCAAGGCCTCTTTGCCCCCCTGCTTCCTAGGCCTCCGTCTCCATAAACACCTCAGGCCTCTGAGGTCCGGGGTCCTGCACCAGCCTGCAGACCTGGGGACCCCCCACCTCCTCCGCACTCTCTGTGCCCAGGACAGCCTGGCACTGGCGGGAAGCAGAGGGTTCCGCACGGACCCAGACCTGACCCCTCCGTCCCTACCCGAAGACGGAGCCAAAGTGCCTCCTCGGAGGCCCCTGAGGCAGTTCCAAGGGGCTGGGGGGAGGGGTGACGGCTTTGCTGGACGACGTCCAGCCCGACAGCCCCGGTGCCCCCTCGGCGTCTGGCTCAGTCTGCCGCGCGGGCTGGTACGCGGGCAGCGCACGCTCGGGGCCGCCTGCAAACGCCGAGACCGCGGGGAAAAGCGTAAACAGCAGGTTCGGCAGAGAAAGCCCTGCGCACGGTCGGGCGGAACGGGAGGCGGCGGCTCATTCAGCCTCAGCAAAGACGCACGAGGGGAACCTCGGTTTTGGCCGCCCTGTGCGCGTGAGTGGCCACGACAGGCCACGGGTCCTGGTGCCACAAACGGCTGTCAGCAAGGAGGTGGATTTGCAAATAAGGAATCCGTGAGCCATGAAGACCCGCCACAGTAAAAGCCACCGGCTCGTCCATGGCCAGTCGTGGGGCGCCCGGGGGACTCGGTCAGTGGAGTCCCTGACTTCAGCTCAGGTCATGATCTCACAGTTCGTGGGTTCGAGCCCCGCGTCGGGCTCTGTGCTGACAGCTCAGAGCCTGGGACCTGCGTGGGATTCTGTGTCTCCTCTCTGTTTCTCCCTTGCCCACGCTCTGTCTCTCTCTCAAAAATAAAGGTTTTTAAAATTTTTAATATAAATAAAAATAAAAAACTAAAAGAGTGATGGGGCGCCTGGGTGGCTTAGTCGGTTAAGCGTCCGACTTTCGCTTGGGTCATGATCTCGCGGTTCATGGGTTCGAGCCCCGCGTCGGGCTCTGTGCTGACTGCCAGCTCGGAGCCTGGAGCCTGTTTCAGAGTCTGTGTCTCCCTCTCTCTCTGACCCTCCCCTGCTCACACTGTCTCTCTCTCTCTCTCTCTCCTAGAAATAAATAAAAATATTTAAAAAAAAAAAAAAAAAACTAAAAGGGTGAATTATGTCTGACGAGACTTTCATCGCAAAAACAAAACAACTCACGTAAAATAACGCCGTGTCTGGGAGGAGAGCGGCCAGGTGGCTGGCATGCTCCTGCCAGAGACACAGGCACTTCCAGGGCACCGACCGGTCACCCCAGACCCACCAGACCTTGGGGAGGCCCTGGGGGGAAGGGTCCCCTGGCAGGAGCTGCTGTTTCTCCTGTGACCTGTGACTGGCCCCTTGGAGGTCTGGTCTGCTCATGGCCACACATGCTACATGCTACGTACACAGCAGGGCCGGAGGGAGGGCTGGGGCGGGGGGGGGGGGCAGGTGACACTGACCGGGGCTCGGGGGGACAGTGAGCAGGCGGAAGACCGGTGGGCATGGCGGGAGGGCTGCTCCCCCTGCAGAGCCTGGAGGGGGGTTGATGCCACGTCCCTGGATGGCCCCCTGCACCCTCTGTTCCAGCCAGGGTGAGGGGTCCCCCGCACTCTGACGACAGCCCCACGATGGGCAGGGGCTCACCACCCCGCGTGGCTGCAGCACGGGGCCTGGGGTGTGTGCAGAGGGGCCTCACGTGGAGGTGAACTCGGCCGTGGCGCTCCCCGCCTCGATCCCCCCCCACCGCCCTGCTCACCCACACAGAGCAGCTTGTCCGGGGTCCGGCGGGAGCCTAGTGCTGCAAGGGGACAGAGGGGCCAGCGGATGCCCCTGCGCTGCCCCCACGTGCGGCCTGGCGGGCAGAGAGCAACAGACGGTCACCCGGGGCCATCTTCCCGCTGGCTCCCAGCAGCCTCGCCGGCTCTATTAGGGAGAGTATGTTTTATTAATATTGGACATTAAAGTTTAATAGTGTGATTATAGCGGAAAAATGGGACTTCACCTTCGAGGAGTATTAGAGGATCCCGAGGAGAGCCTGCGAGTGAGGGGACATTTGTCACGGCCTCACAGGACGGCTGGCTCCATCCATCAGGCCCAGGCGCGCCTCCGCGGCTGCTCGGCCAGCCTCGCGTGGCCACCCTGCGGTGCCAGCTTCCACCAGGGGCTCGGAGGCCACCAGGGAGGACCGGAGGGTGATGCAGAGGCCCCAGGCCCCCAAAGAGGGTGCTCCCCACTCAGCACCCTGTACCTCTCTGCCCGACCCTGGCCACCCCCCCCCAGGCACCCCTCCTCAGCTCTTTGTGGATGAAGGAGGCCTGGTGAGCCATCGTGGGCCCCCCGGACACTTCTCGAGGGCCTCTCCCGTGGGTGCCACAGCTGGAGGGCAGAGTAGGCACTAGGGCCACAGATGAGGGGTCTGGGAAGGGGAAGGCACCAGGATCCGCCCCCAGCATCCGGGGCAGAGGCACCGGGGTGCACATCCCAAGCTGGGCTCAGAGGCTCATCAGTGCAGAGCCGTCTGGACGAGGCCACACGTCCATCCGCGCACCCAAGGGCTCCTCCCGCCTCCAGGCTCTGTGCACCCACTGGTGGCACCTGCTGCCCTCCGTCCCTCCCCCTGATGCCGGCCCCCCAGCCCAGCCCACCCGACGCAGCCACGGCTTCCTTGTGCAGATGCTGATAGGTGCGTGCTGGGGGGTGGGGAAGATTCACCCACATCTTGTGATGATGCCCGAGTAACGGAAAGGCCGGGTGATCCAGGGACAGGCCCCTGGGCGGGGTCCCACAGCACCCATGCTCCAGTACGAAAGGGCCCCGAAGCCTAAGAAGTGGCGGCGTGGACGCCGGCCACTGGGGCTCCCTCTCCGGCCCACGCAGACGCCCAGCCTCCCTGCGCCAGCCCACCCCCCACCGCACCCCACCCAGGCAGCCGGGTGTGATCAGGGACACTCGGAGGAAAATGCCCAGGAGGCAGCGTAGGGCAGGCAGCCTGGGTCCTCGGCACTCGGCTGAGCTCATGCATCCACCCAGGGCCTCAGGGGATAGCACAAGCCTGGCATACAGAAGGTGCTTAATCAGTGACCACTCAGAAGACCACTGTGAACCAGGCAGACCCCTCCAGGCCCCGAGAGAGCAAGGAACAGCGACTACAATGAGGACCATGGGGGCCTCCCTGGGGACGGGAGCGCCCACCCCGCTCCCCTGAAGAGGCTGTGGGACGGGGCCTTGACGAGCCCCGAAGCCACGCAGACGGGCGCCATCATGAGCAGCCATGGGGCCTCCCTGGGAAGCAGTTAATCCTCCCAGCAAAGTGGCCCCATGGGGAGCGACCTCACCCAGAGGTGGCCACTGGGCCGCAGCCCACGGACAGGTGTAGACCCCATCAGTGGGGGGCCCTGAGGGCCGAGGCTGTCAAGGCGGAGCCACGAGGGGTCGGGGCAGCTGGGGGGGTGGAGGAGGGCACCCTCGGTGTCACGTTCTGAGGAGCGTGAGCCAGGGACCCCCCCCCAGCTCTGCACTACAGAACGGCCACGCCTCCATCAGCCCAGGTGGGGACCCCGCCCCCTGGCAGCTCAGAGGCAGAGAAAACGGGGGGCACATGTCCAGGAGCGCCCAGAGAAACCCGTGGGGCCTTGGTCTGTGCCCCAGGGGGTCCACCCGCGGGATCACGGTCACACCTGGATGGAGATGTCAGCTGACGCCGTGAGCTGCAGCAGGTGCCCGACCCTCTGTGGGGACCCCCACCCCTTCACTGGGGCCCTCAGGGATGAGGAGGGACCCGACAGAGACGGGGGCGGCTGGCAGCCAGGCAGGGCGAACTCGTTTCTTCCCAGAGACTGTCGTGTTGCAGAATTTTATGTTATGTTAGAAATTTTCAGTTAAAAACGAATATCAAGGCCACCTGGGTGGCTCGGTCGGTTGAGCATCCAACTTCGGCCCAGGTCATGATCTCACGGTTCGTGGGTTCGGGCCCCGCGTCGGGCTCTGTGCTGACAGCTCGGAGCCGGGAGCTGCTTCACATTCTGTCTCCCTCTCTCTCTGACCCTCTCCTGCTCATGCTCTGTCTCTGTGTCTCAAAAATGAATAACTGTTAAAAATTATTTTAGTAAAATAAAAAGAAACACCCTCACGCTTGTCTGACTGTGTATCTCTCAGCCATGAAATGCTGGAGGGGGAGCATTGTAGACACACGCCCCCCCACTCATGCGGATGACACGTGAGGATGTCACCACAATGTCAAAGACTCCTGTGCAATATGGCGGCCGCCAGCCAGACTGACAATGTCAATTTAGATTAATTAAATAAATAAAATTTCAGATTCAGCTCCTGGGCCACACTTGTTCCATCTGAAATGCTCAACACCTACACGTGGCCACCATTCGTGGCACGGCAGAGAGCTCCAAGGCACGGCTCCGGGCACGCTCGGCCACGAAGGCAGGCTGCCCTGTGCCCCCTCCCCTCCCCCATCTCCTAGGGCTCCCGTGTGCACAGTAGGAGCTCAGTAAATACTCCGAGAACTGCATCCTCATTCACCCCAGAACTGGGCACAGTGAGCGGAATGCTGGTCAGGGAGGGCTTCCTGGAAGAAGTGAAGTGTCAGACATCAGATGGACGGTGGACTTGATAAACGGCTAGAGAAGACGGTGGAGGCCCCTGGTCAGAGACCGCGGCACACGGGCACGCACGGCTCTGACCCCAGGGCCACAGACTCTGACCAGCCATCTTGACAGCCGCATGCTTCCGGCCCGGCAGCCTTTCCGACGGTTCTGATGAGCAGAAACCCTTTCTGGAGGGTGGTCTAGACCCCACGGAGTAGGCGGGGAGCGTCCGGGGCAGAGCTGGGGCAGTCTGCGCCCTGGGGGGCTGTGCACGCGGCATCTCCTGTGGCCGAGGGAGCCGGGGTCCCGGGCCTCGCCGCTGCTGCCCACCGCTGGCCCCGGGACCCCCAGACGCAGCCCGCACGGCCTGGTGCTCCTCCCGCCCGCCCGAGCCTAGTGGCCGTTACTTAAATCTATAGAAGGAGAAAATAATGCATCTACAGAAACTCCTTTCCTTGTGTTTTTTATTTAATTTTCCAACGAACACACTCTTTTATCATCCAAAACCGTGAAAGTAAATTAAGAAGAAATGGGTTTCTTTCAATTAGGCTCAGCGTTGCTTTGAGTAACTGCCTATAATTCTATTTAATGAAAAAATAAAATCATTATTCCACGTTCCCCCCGCCCTGTCACGAGTCCACAGACCGGCTCCATTAGCGTGCACCGTAGATTTAGTTAATTAGAAAAATATTTTGTTTTCTCTGATTCTTTGGGAAAAGAAAAAAAAAACCCTCCAGGCACAAAATTAATCAAATCTGTTACCTGGTGGTTAATGGCTCCCGCACGGGGCCTGCCTCTGCCCACACTGTCGCGTCCACCCCCAGATTTCCACCGAGTTTGGGCGCGTACCACCACGGGCGGCCACCACGCCCGCCGGGCCGGGCCTGGCAAATTCCGATGCCAAGCCCCTCGCTGCGGGGTGGGGGGACCCCCATGGCGGGCGCATGGGGAAAGGGTCCAACTTCTTCAGTTGCCAAATGCCAGTCCTCTGGGCGAGCACGTGCTGCTGGTTAGACCAGGGCCCCTGTGACGGAGCCGAGCCCCGAGGCCTCATCTGGTCCCCAGGCTCCCGAGCATCCAGGGTGGCCGGAGGAGTGGCAACAGGGCCCGGCCGACCATCAGCAGGAAGCTTTCCACTTCTGGGAGCCCGACCCCGGTGACCCCACAGGGTGGCCTCGGGGGGCCCCCACCCGCACCTCAGTGCCCTCGGCGGCCCAGCTGCGCGTGCCCTGGGGGACGTCATTCTCTTCTTTCCCTCCCAGGGTCCCCGCGGAATCGTCACTAATTCTTGTAGGACAAAGGCCGGTAAGCTGGGAACTCGATTTAAAACTCGCGCTATGTAGAGGGACCGTGTGGCATCTGCTTCGGCTCGGGGACCAGGAGCCCGCGGGTGTGAGCACGGGAGTCCGAGGGAGTCAGGGAGAAGCCACTCTCCCGCCTCCCCCCTGTGGCCGTGTGGTGCCCACACACCCCGTGATGTGGACATGGGTCCCCAGCCCCACCAAACTCCATTCGTTCCTTCAGCAGCGCTGAAGACTCAGGTAAGTTTTGTTTTGCTTTCCTTTGGCTTCCGTTCTGTTTCTCAAGTTAGGGAACCAGGGAGGAGGAGGGAGGGAGGGTCTCCACGGCCGCCCCCAGGTCCCACGTCCGTCTTCTCAGGAACCACAGGCTTCATTTTCCCAACGGTGACCGAGGCCGGAGAGGTCCCACCCCTCGGCTGGGGACCCTCCGGCCAAGTCCGGCGGCCTGGCCTCCGGCCCTCACCCCTGCACACCGCCTGTGCCCCCGGCCCCAGGGTCGCCGGAGCACAGGCCCCAGAGGGCGGCCCCGCACGGCGGCCCAGCGGAACGGAAGCAGGTGGCCATCGGCGTGTCCCCCACTGCTGGAGATGCTGGGGCTGAGGAGGCCCCACAGGCGTGTGCTCGGCTGGGGACCCCGTCCCAGGCGCCCCACTGTCCCCCTCGCCCTCCCTGCGACCCAAGATGCTCCCGGGCAGAGCAGACCCGCTGACTTCAGACATCCGGCCACAGGCCTGGGGAGCCCCGGCTCAGGGCTCCCGCGGTGGGAGCCCCCCAGGCCCTCCCCGGCTCTCACCTCCCTCTCTGCCGGGATGCGTGGCTCGTATTTGAAGTTCCCGTGGAGACAGAAAGGCCGTAAACAGAACGACGGAGCAGGCGGCTCTCGCCGGCGCCCCAGAACGAACCCAGCGCTGCCCACACCTTGATTTCAGGACTCGGGCCCAGAATGCTAAGACGACAAGTTAGTGTGGATTTAAGCCACTAAGTTTGAGGTAATTTGTTACAGCAGCGGCTGGAAACGAATACAGGGCCCGGTTTGCCCCTTCCTGCACCACTGGCTTCAGGGTTGGCGTGGGGACCGCGCAGCAACTGTCCGGTGCCCGGAACACCGCTGTGGCGGGCATCTGGGCCCTCGGCGCCCACGACCCTCCCCTCCGTGTGGGCCCCACACAGACCCACTGGCCCAGACGTTTCTAAGGCTGCGGCCACGTCGCTCTCGTCATGTGGCCGCAGCCCAACCCCGCCGGCGCTGGGCGGTTCGCGGGGCGCGAGCTTCAGGCCTGGCCGTAGCGGGCAGGGCGCCCTCCCTCCCGCGGGGCCCCTGCCCTCGGCATCGGCTCCCGTGCTGACAGCGCTCCAGCTTCTCGGGCTGCTGGGCTGGGCCAGCGCCCAGGCTACGGGCCGCCTCCCGGGCGCCCCCCCCCCCGCCCGTCTGCCTGTCTCCCCCCCTCAGACTGTGGGGCTGCTTGGGGTGACCCAAACGCCTTGGACGCTAGGAGGGCAGGCAGTCACGGCGGCCCTCACCCCTGTGCGTGATGACATTCTCGGAGACCAGGCCCAGGTACCACCCCGCACCCCGGCCCTGCGGATGGCCGAGACCCCCATCTCCCTGAGGCCGAGGGCCCAGCCCCACTCCCGCCCGCACGTACCGGGGAGAGGGAGCCTTGCCTGCAGAAGACCCGGCTGTGCGTGGAGCACGGGCGCCCTCTGCTGGCGCCTACATGCAATGACCTCGGGAGGTAATCCCAGGAGGCCACCTCCAAGGTGGATCAGGGTCCTGGGGGCTGCAGGGGCCGCGAAGACAGACGCCCTCCTCCCAGTCTGCCTCCACTCAGTCGGGGCTACGGACCGGCCCTAGGCCAGAGCCGGCATCCCCTGAGCGCTCACCGGGAGGCGGCGGGTGCTGGGCTGCCCCAGACGGCAGGCTCCCTGATCCCCTAAGAGCTCAGAGCAGATACCACTACTAGCCTGTTTTGTCAGGAAGAAAACCGAGGCCCAGACAGGGACAGTGACCCACAGGTGAGGCCGTGCTGGGCTTGGGGTCCTGTCTTTCCAGAGGTCGCTACTCACCCTGGTCGAAGAGCCAACCTAAAGGCTACCGGGGCTCCGTCCCCATTGCCCAGATGGAGATACTGAGGCATGAGGCACCGGGAAGCCCAACGGCCTGTCCTCAGCTCTTCTCTCTGCAGGCTGCCTGGGGCTGGGGCCACCTTGACCTTGACTGGGCTGCCCGAGAGGGCGGGGCCCAGGGATAGGAGGGGCCGGGGCCAGGACGCAGCACCCCCACCCCACAAGACCTCCTCACAAAGTGATTGGGGGAGGGCAGGAGGCCAGGAGGGGCACTGAGCCTCTCCCTGAAGGCTGGCTCCCTGCCCTGCCCACCCTCCACCCAGCTCAAGGCCTGACCCCACCACCGACCAGCGTCCGCGCCCCCAACCTGCACACTCTACACCCAGCTCGCGTCCCGAGAGGCCCCAGGACCCTCCCGGTCCCCCTGGGCCTAGCTGCTCCTCCAGGGCCGGGAGCCCAAGCCTGGCTCAGAGGTTACAGCTTCCCGGTCCCCCCCCCACCCCCCCCAGGCGCCGGGCACAGCGGCACTCGCGGCCCAGGCAGATGAAGGTCTTCTCTCATCACCATCGTGAGCGGCTCCCCTGGCTCCAGAGAGAGGGGCCTGGCGGGCTCGGCAGGAATAAACAGCAGGCCGACTGTTTATCTGCCCTGACGGCTAAAGCTGGGACATTTCTGTCCACTGGCCCCATCGCTCATGGAGGCCTGGGGGGCTGGGGGGCTGGGGGGCTGCAGCAGGAAGCCGCCTGGAGCTGGGCCAGACCCAGAATCCAAGACTGAGCTCGCCTCAGCCCCTCCCAGAGGCCCGGCTCCCGGGGCGGGAGGGGTCACACCTTGCAGGGGTCCCAGCCCCCGGTTCCGGCCAGAGGGCCCAGCACCCCAGGTGCTAGACAGAGACCCAGAGGTAGGAGGTAGCATCTGTCCGGGCATTGCGGGTGTCGCTGGCGGGGAGGGCCGCAGGGGAGGCTGCCCACCAGGGAGGGGGTGCGGTGGTCGGTGGGCAGCACAGTGCAGCCTCCACTTGTGACCCACACTGTTCCCGTTCCCAGGCTCCTCTGCGCCTCAGTGTGCCTGGGCCCCAGGGCTGGAGGGCCGAAGCTCCTCAGTGCGCGCTCCACTTTAAGAGAAAGAGCGTGAGGTCAGGCACAGGGCCTTGGGGAGACCCCGAGACTAGTGCTCCCGCGCCCTCCAGCGGGGGGGTCGCAGCCACGTGAGAGGAAGGCAGGCGGGCGGCACACAGCGAGGGCTGCACAGGCACCAGCGTCGCGGTGTGCCGGGGGCACACGCCTGCACATGCACGTTTTGACCACGTGTGCGTGTGCTCATTCGTGCACACGTGTGAACACATGTACACTCACCGCACATGCACATTTAACATGCATGTGTGTACAAACCTGAATGCAAGCCTGCATGTTCACTCGTGCAAGTACCCGGACACACTCGACACACAACATGTGTGCACACGTATGCATGAACACACACCCATGCACGTGTACACACTCACGTGCATGGTATTTTGCATGTGTGCACGCACATGTGTACGTGCACGCATATGCATAAAGAGCTTTGGTATTTGTGATACGCGGCCTGGTGGGGGCAGGCCCGAGTCAGGGGCACCCTGCACCCAGGTGCCTGCCTTCCCAGAGCGCCCCGTGGGTGGGGGGAGGCCGCGGGGAGAGTCTGTGGGTGGCCCGGGTCTCTGCAGTGGTCAGCTGTGAGCAGGGCAGCAGCGCGGCGCCAGCCCAAGCCCGCGTCCCTCGCCCCACTCACCAAGGGCCTGGAGCCAGAGGGGGCCTCTGCACCACCTCCGAGGGAGGGAGCCCCCCACCAGCCCAGAGGAGATGCTTCTGTTTGAGTCCAAGAATAAAAGGCATTCAGATTATTTTGGCACAAGCCAGTGTCGTGGGTCAAGGTCAGAGCCGCCACAGCAGGCCACGGCCCTCCCTGCAGAGTATGGGCCTGGTCCCTGGGGCCGTGGGAAGGCCTGGACGGGGCTCCTCCAGGCAGCAACATCCCCCAGAACGGGGGGCTTCATGGACCCACGGGCTCAGCCCAAGCAAGGCAGCCCCGATTTCCAGGACATCCATAATCCTGGCATCCCATAATGCCATGCTGTCCGTAAGGACTGGGCCCCGGAAGACGTACTAGTGTGTGGCCAGGGTGTCGGCATGTCTAGGAAATCCAGAGCTGGTCTCTGACCCCGTGAACTCAGGGTCAAGGACGCAACAAGACAGTGGCACCGGCTGGAGGCAGCCTCCCTGGCCCACCACGGACCAAGCACATGGGAACAAGTACTGGCAGGACTGGCCTGGGCGCTGGGGTGGCCTGTTCTCGGCCACAGCTGACCGAGGGGTGGGGCCCCCTGAAGACAACGGGGTCCCAGACAAATATTTAAAGTGATGAGAATATCCTCACGATTCTCTAAAATATTGAGCCCAGAAAGAGCTTTTCTTTTCTTTTTTTTTTTAATTTTTTAACATTTATTTATTTATTTATTTTTAATATTTTTATTTATTTCTAGAAGAGAGAGAGAGACAGCGTGAGCAGGGGAGGGTCAGAGAGAGAGGGAGTCAAAGACTGAAACAGACTCCAGGCTCTGAGCTGGCAGTCAGCACAGAGCCAGACGCGGGGCACGAACCCACGAACCGCGAGATCATGACCTGAGCGAAAGTTGGACGATCAACCGACTAAGCCACCCAGGCGCCCCTAACATTTATTTTTGAGAGACAGAGAGAGCGAGCATAAGTGGGGAGGGGCAGAGAGAGGGGGAGACACAGAATCTGAAGCAGCTCCAGGCTCTGAGCTGTCAGCACAGAGCCCGACACGGGGCTCGAACCCACGAACCGTGAGATCATGACCTGAGCCGAAGTCGGACGCTCAACCGACTGAGCCCCCCGGGCGCCCCAAAGCTTTTCTTTTATTACATGATGTTTCACCTTTTTACACAATACTTTTTGCAGAATGAACGTATCTGGTAACACCTCGTTTTACAATAATAGCGTATATTTGATGCGTATAGTTCCACAAATCCACATTTTTGCTCACTTTTGTGAGACGTGTGAACGTTTGCATACTTCAGATGTGGAAGGTAGTTCATTTCTTGGATCCTCCCTGGTGAACCGTGGACACCACTGAGATGCTCTGCTGTTCGGGCGTCGCAGGAACTAAATACAAGCCACCACTGTCACAGGGATGACGGTCCCCCCCGGCCGGGACCTAACCCTAACCCTGTCCTTCCGCCTGGCGGGGACGCGCCTGCACCGGCCTCACTGGGGTCTGAGCCGCACGGTTAGACCCACTTTGATCTCTGCGCAGACAGAAGCCTGGGACGGGCTTCGTGGACCCACGAAGGGAGGGTCAGCCACGCCCTGCGGTCCGGGCCACCAGCTTCCCCGACCCAGGGAACCTGTCCCCTGCTGCCCCCACCTCCTCTCCCTGCCCTGGGACCTCGCCCCTGACACACTTCAAAACCCTGTTCTTCCTCAAGCTCTTGATAACACAGAAATCAAACTCTTCTTTTTCTGATTTTAGGGGCATCCGGGGGGCTCAGTCGGTTAAGCGTCCGACTTCGGCTCAATTCATGATCTCGCAGTTTGTGGGTTCGAGCCCCGCGTCGGGCTCTGTGCTGACAGCTCGGAGCCTGGAGCTGCTTCGGATTCTGTGTCTCCCTCTCTCTGACCCTCCCCTGCTCACGCTGTGTCTCTCTGTCTCAAAAATAAATAAACATTAAAAAAAATATTTTAAAATCGCAACCATGGGGGCGCCTGGGGGGCTCAGTTGGTTGAGTGTCCGACTCTTGATCTCGGCTCAGGTCATGATCTCACGGTTTTGTGAGTTCGAGCCCCGCACCTCACTCTGCTGACAGCGAGGAGCCTGCTTGGGACTCCCTCTCTCTGCCCCTTCCCTGCTCTCTCTGTCTCTCTCAAAATAAATAAATAAACTAAAAAACTTAAAATTGCAACCATCATTTTTTAAAAGAGGAAGAGTAATGCAATGAACTGCAACATTTTAGACATTTATGAGGAAATAAATTTTCTTTTGTTTTTAAATTCTTCCATTTTCTGATAAGACAAACCTCCCTGAATATGTTAAACTCTGAGAAGTCTAATGAATTAAACTGGTAAATAGAGAAAAGCTTTTAAATTCTCTTAAAATTCCAGGGCTGTTCACAAATTTACTAAAGTCCTATTCAACTTAAATTTACAAATCTGGGGGCGGCTGGGTGGCTCAGTCGGTTAGGCATCCGACTCTGGATTTCATCTCGGGTCATGATCTCACAGCTCGTGGGTTCAAGTCCTGCACCGGGCTCTGTGCTGACAGCTTGGAGCCTTCTTGAGATTCTCTCTTCCTCTCTCTCTGCCCCTCCCTCACTCATGGGCGCTCTCTCTCTCACTCGAAAATAAATAAACTAACTTAAAATAATTACAAATCTGAATCATTTATTAAAATTTTAAAGCATGAGCCTAGTCTGTTGAATAATCTAATGCGACAAAGTCTTTTAAATATACAGCAAGTACTTAAAACACCGAACCCAGAGCAGTGATTTCTAAATTTAACAACACGACGTGCACAGGATGGTTTTGCTTTCCTGGGTCATCTCTGTGCTTGATGCCCATTCTCAAGGGGACAGAGACAGTTACTCACCAGGGAAATGACGGGCTGTGACCCCCCACCTCCCTGCGAGTGACCTTTCTCATGATCCACCCGGCCGAGCTTTTTATAACCACGACGCAACGGGCTCCAGACCTAAAAAGGGCGGCTCTCACAGCCCGTGCCTGTGGGTTTAAATCCGGTCAGCATTCAGGGCCCCCCGGGAAGTGCACGCTCAGACCGGAGCCACAGGGCCCAGCCGCTGGGCCTCCGCCACGTGGCCAAGATGTGGTTGTCGTGAGCCACCGGGAGGCTGGGCTTGTCTTCTCTGCACGCTTCTCGCTGCTGGAAGCATCTCCCCAGCTGGCGCTGCAGACGCCCGAACGCCGCCCGCGCCGTGGGTGGGCCCCAAGCGGCTCTTGGACGTGGGTCCCTCTGTCTCCCCCCACCGCGGGTAGGCGGGCGGGCCACCAGCATCGAGCTCCACCTCTGCCCTTGGCTGGAAGCCGGGCTAAATGTAGCCACACACAGTATCTGGGTACAAGCATGAACCCCAAACTCGCATGCCCCGCGTGACAGCCGCACAGCTCCAGAGTTCAGGGACGGCTTCCCGTCCAAGGCACGGGCGACGGGCTTGTCGGGAATCACAGCACCTCAGCCCAGTGAGGCTCGGAGAGGCCCCACACGGAGCGTGTTCCCCAGAGGTCAGGCTGGGACCCTGGGACCCTGTGGATGACTGTCTTGCTTGGGTCACAATCACCTGTTTGCCCCCCCTCCTTCCTGAGCCCCCCAGAAGTCTGACCACCTCTCTCTCGTCTTGCGGCTGCAGCCGGTGAAAGTGCTTAGCCTCGTTCTGGCGAGGGCCACCCCTGCCTCCAGCACCAGCGGTCCCCACGGGCCGTGACCACGAGGTGACACCAGGAGACAGCGACGTGCGGGACTTGTCAGCGCCGGCTGACGGACACAGAAACTGGGGCCAGAAGCGGGTCCTGCCCCAGCGGTGACGGCTCCGTGACGTTGGCTTTGGTGGAGAGAAAGTTCTTCTCGGGGGCTGGAAACGTGTCGGGTCACGACAAAATATTTCCTAAAATGATGCCTGGGACAACCGAGAAGGCAGACCTGCGTGGAGGCAGCGTGTGGCTCCCGGTGAGGACGCTCTGGGGCGGGTCCGCGGGGGACAGTGGGCTTTGGCTGATGGTCCGGGAAACACGGCTCACGGAGCTGATGGCCTGTTCACGCGCGGCCGCGGCGGGGGAGGGGCACCCGACTGCAGGGTCAGAAGGTGCAGTTCTTCCTCATGGGGACAAGGGAGAGTCAGATGAAGACCCAGCCTGGGGGGGGTGCCGCCTGGGGGGGTGCTGCCTGGGCGGCTCAGTCGGTTGAGCGTCCAACTTCGGCTCAGGTCATGATCTCACAGTTCGCGGGTTCGAGCCCCGCGTCGGGCTCTGTGCTGACAGCTCGGAGCCTGCATCCTGTTTCAGATTCTATGTCTCCCTCTCTCTCTGACCCTCCCCTGCTCACACTGTCTCTCTCTCTCTCTCTTTTTCAGAAATAAATAAAACATTAAAAAAAAAAAAAAAGACCCAGCCTGGGAACAAAGCCCAAATCGGGGAATGGGCATCATGGCTTTTGCGGGGGCCGCTGTGGGGACGGAGGGGGGGGCAGAGGGGTGCTGGGGCGGCTCGGCAGGTTGAGCACCTGACTCGTTATTTCAGCTCAGGCCTTGAATCCAGGGTCACAAGATTGAGTCCTGAGTCGGGCTCTTTGCTGACCGTAGAGCCTGCTTGGGACTCTCTCACGCTCTCTCTCTCTCTCGCTCTCTGTTCTCCCCACCCCCCAAATAAATAAAACAATTATTTTAAATCTAAAGAGGGAACACATCTAGGAAAGAATGGGGGTTGTGGCTCTGGGAACATGGAGCTGCATCAACTCAAATACATTTTTTTTAAAGATTTAGACAGTAGGCTCGGCCACCAGCCTGGATTAACCACTAAGGACAGAAAACAACCGTTAGCCCCAACCTTTCCACAGTCGGGGAACAGATGAAGGAGGCTCCTCAGCCACCAGAAGGGTGATCTTCTCAAGGTCCCCACAGTGTGTCCCGGAGGGAACCGGAAACAGGGGCGTCTCCCGGAGCGGGAGAAGGAACCCAGAGCGCACAGGCTCAGCTGCTGTGCCGAGGCCACTGGGGCCCAGCACGTGGCTCAGTGGTCCCCACACAGGCCTCGGGGTCCGGAAGCCATGTCCAGGCATAACACGCATCACCAGAGGCTGGATTTTGAGCTCGATGCCTTCAGGGGCTGGAGCGTGTTGTGTGCACGTCAGAGAAGCGAGCGCGTGACCAAATGCGGGGACAGGAGGTGTTCCCTGCATCGCTCGCTCCCCGCCAGCCATGCCCTGCTTCCCTGGGGGGCAGCCTCCTGGCCCGGGGTCTGGGTGCAGCCACGGGATGTCGGGGGGGCGGGGAGCACAGCCGTCCACGGCCCCAGTGGGTGCCACTGACACGCACGTGCAGGACTGGCTCTGCCCCTTGGGTCGCCTCCCCCTCCATCAGTTTCCTGAGGCTGCTGCAAAAATTGTCACAAAGGTAGTGGCTCAGAACAGCCACAATGCGTTCTTTCCCCGCTCTGGAGCCCAGAAGTCCAACCGGGTGTCACGGGGCTAAAATCAGGGTGCCGGCTCCCCCTGGAGGCTCCCGGGCGGGCAAGAGGTGTCTGGGTCCCAGCTCGCGGCCCCACCTCGGCCACCGCGGCCGGCGGCAGCTTCTCCCTCCTCGACTCGGACCCGCTGCCCCCAGAAGACTCGGCCACGGCGTTGGGCCACGTGTACGAGGCAGGTGCCCGCATCTCCGGGCCCGGCTCCTGGTCACCCGGCCGCTCCCACTGCACAGGCCCCGCGCGCCCTCCGCGGAGCCGGCCTCCTCATCCCGCCCACCGCACCTCGGTGGGACCCTCGGGGCCGGAGGGGCTCGGCCTCCGGCTTGGGTCTGGGATGAGAAGGGGGGGCCCCTGAGCTGGGCTGACCTCAGGGCCCGGAGGAGCCACAGGCGCCTGGCGACCCTGGGTAGCAGCAGGGACACAGAGGACGCAGTGCTTGGCAAGCGCAGCTCCCAAGTCCAGGTGAAGAAATGCTGTTATTAACACATTTAAGTGTCGCAGCTCTTCTAGCCACTGTCCCGAGCGCTTTTCCCACATCGCTTCCCAGGACTCCACCCCCACGGTCCTTCCCTCCAGGCAAGGAGGGTGAGAAGAAGCCCGAGACGCCCCCACACACCTGTCTGGAGGCCGGCGGGGTGACAGTTACAAAGGTAACATTGTCATGAAAGGGGACCCTAGGCAGGGCCTCGGACCAGAAGCCTGGGGTCCACGTCCCACCCCCGCCAGTGGTTTCAGCCCCGGCCTGTCACCTGTGCGGCTCTCTGGGGGGTCCCCCCTCTGTGCTCCCCGGCTCTGGAGGCGGGGGCTGGGAGGCGGGGGTTGGGAGACCGGGCTGGGGGGGGGGCTGGGAGGCAGAGCCAGCCTGCGGGGTCAAAGGGCGTGAGCCACACTTGTTCCACACTCGTCTCTCCCTCCCCTGCCCAGGACGAGGGGCTCCTTCTCAGCCCTGCAAGCCACACAGCCGTGCTGAGCGCCCCCCCCGCCCCCGCAGAAGTGGGAAGGTTTTCCCAGTGGGACCTGCGTCTTTCAGGACCTCCGAACAGCACCCCTGCTTGGACTCTGTGTCCTCCTTGAATGGGAGCCAGGGCCCGCCCCCCTTTGCCCTGCACCCTGGGGGTTATGGGGAGGAAAGGCTGCAGGAGGGGTGGGCGTCAGCCAGACCCTGGGCCCCTCGGAGAAGCACCCCGCAAAGCGGCAGCCGCACCCTCAGGGGTCAGCGCTGGCGCGGAAGCCAGGCCGCCTCCTCCAGGCCCCCCGCAGCGATGGCACCTTCTGGAACTATACAGGCCCCCCCCCCACATCCCACTCCCCCCACCTTTGCCCCCGGGGCCACAAGGAGGTGGCACTGAGCAGCTGTGTCACTCACCCCCCCACACGCACCTGTGGGGTCTTTGCAGGGAGGGGGTGGGAGGGTGATCCTCACCACAAGAAAGCTGGCCAAGCGGGACGGGGGCAGGGCCACCGTGGGGGGTGAGGCCACGGGGACAGGCAGCCTCCCCGTGGCCGCAGGACCCACGCCCAGGAGACGGCGGTGGGTGGGGTGAGCAGAGGCGGGAGAATAAAGGGGCATTTGTGTCCCCGGAGCACAGGGAACAGACTGCCGGGGAGCTGCGTCCGCGGCCGCCCCCCCTGGAGGCTGGGCCTTGTTTTCAGCAGGCTCTGCCCTGGCGAGGGGTCGGAGCCCGGCCCCAGCCGTCACCGGGGCTGTCGGCTGCCCGGGCGCAGAAAACAGCAGAAAACGGAAGCCCTGCCACAAACTCCTGCCCCCTCGGGGCCGTGGGCCCCCGCCTCACTCTCCCCTGCAGCTCGGCCCAGGCGAGAGCCCTCGCGCGGTGAGGCAGCTGCAGCAGGGGGCACCCCCCCCACACCAGCAGGGCCCGGTGCCCTCGGACGCAGCCCCCAAACCGCATCCTGGGGGGTCTGCCTTCTGGGGCCCCCTTGGCCGGGGCTCCCCGGACAGCTCAGGGAGGCTTTGGGGCTGTGGTCTCACCAGGGAGAGCAAGACAGGAAGTCGTGGTGACCGGGGGTCGGGGGGAGGGATGGGGGTAGAGCAAAGCCCCCTCCCCCACGGCCCCCCCAAGTATACCCGGTCTGAGGGGCCCTCACAGCTACCTGTGCTCACAGCCTTCCCTTGTGCAGGAGGAAAGGAGAGGGGTCACCCCCTGTCCCAGTGTCCCTGGTGCCCGGGTGCTCACGTGCTCACAGGCCACAGCGGCAACCCGAGGGTGCCCTCGGCGCCGGGAGGTGCGGGAGCGCCCGCGGGCCGGAGTGGGGGGCAGAGCGTCTGGGTGGAGCAGGTCCCTGTCGGGTCTGGGCCTCGCCCAGGGCAACACCCCAGGTGGCGTCACCGCTGATGGAGCGGCCAGGGTGACAAGGAGACCCCGTCACCGTCCGCCGGCGCCGTGCCAGCAGCTCAGCTGACGCTCCGGCCGACGGGGACGCACAGTCGGCACAACCCCACGCGGTGAATCCGCCGGCACCAGCGGCGAGGTGGCTCCTGGCGCCGGGACGCCGCAGCGACGGGGGACAGAATCAACGAGGAGAAGCCCAGAGCTGCCGTGAGCGCGACGCGGCCCCGTGGGGCAAGATGCCCGCGGGAAACGGGAACAGAGAAAAAGATGAAGCAGGTCAGAGTGAGTCAGAAACGTGGGAGATCTCTCTGGAAACGCAAACCTTCCTAAATTAATCCATAACTGTAAGAAACCTCCTAAAAGATACCACTAGCTTTTTATCAGAACCAATCAGATTCTAAAAGTTTTTTAATGTTTTATTTATTTTTGAGAGAGAGACAGCGTGAGCGGGGGAGGGTCAGAGAGAGAGGGAGACACAGACTGAAACAGGCTCCAGGCTCTGAGCTGTCAGTCAGCACAGAGCCCGATGTGGGGCTCGAACCCACGAACCGCGAGATCACGACCTGAGCGAAAGTCGGACGCTTAACCGACTGAGCCAGCCAGGCGCCCCCAGATTTTAAAATTCATGTAGAAAAGAAAACCTGAGAGTGGCCGACACGGACGCCCAGCTGGCTGCACAGCCCGGGGGCTCACCCCGGCTTCTTCACTTCGTGATGGCTGGAAAATAACAAAAGGGAGACTAGTCTTGGGTGCCACCTGGACATAATGGGATGTGAGCGTCAGCAGCCATAAATAAAGTTTTATTGGCACGCAGCCACGCCCCCTGGCTCCCATTCACGGGTGCTGAGTGCGTGGGCAGAGCCACCCTGGCCGGAAGTCACCGCTTACTCCTGGGCCAGCACGCGGCCAGACTTAACCCCACCCCCGGGGCTTGGACGATGGTGCTCATGGCGACGGGTCCCTGCCCTGCTGAGCTGACATTCCAGCCAGGGACGCAGACGGTCAAATGCACGATGGGGTGGCTTTGGGATGGGGGGCTGGAGAGCGCCTCTCGGAACAGACACTGAGCATCCCCAGCCAGCCACACCAGCGCCTGGGGGGGAGGGCGTCTGGGAGGCGGGACGTAACGCACCAGGGGTCAGAGAGGCGACCCAGGGCTGAGCAGACACCGCCGTCACCCCCTCCCGGGGCTGCTCTGCAGGAGCGGGGAGGTGTGAGGCAGGAGAAGCCGCACAGAGCCGGGCGCACGACAGGAGCTGGGTGACAGTCCCCTCTTTTGAGAGCGAGACCCACGTTTGGCTGAGCAGCTGTGGGTCCAAGAGGCCAGCAGGTGCAAACGCGGGTACTTTGCACGTGGCCACGACAGACTCCTTGATGCACTTCGCGGGGCGGGGCCCCCGGAGCCCTCCCTGCACGGACCCCGCCCTCAGCCTGGCAAGAAGCGTCCTCCCCGGGTCTCGTTACCTCCCGAGTGCCCCTTGTCCGGGCTGCCTCCCGGCTCGGCTGGACCCCTCACCCCTGCAATAGTCGGGAATAAAGGCTTCCTCACCGTTTTGACAGTCACGGTGACCTTTCTCTACAGCAGCCCCCGCCTGCCCAGCCAGGCCGAGTCCCCACTCCCCCGTCCAGCCCACCACCGCCCGAGTGTCCGGCCGGCCTCACGGGGGACAGCTCGCCGGGCACCCCGCCCTTCCTGCAGCTCTGCACCGGCCACGCGTCAGCCCCTAATAGCGCCCCGCTGGCGCACGTCACCGGGGCCGCCGGGGCCGCCGCACCGAGGGCACCCCCGCCCCAGGAGGGCAGCTCTGCCGACTTCATTAATCTAACGCTGGCTCGAGTGTCAAAGTGCACGCGATTTCTTGTAAAAATGATCTGGCTGCTAATTAGGCTGTTTATAACTTGTTCCCTGGTCACTAATGATAATTAACATGCAAATTAGCTTGGGGAGGGGAGGCTCTGGGACCCCAGTTCATTACCCCGTTAATTACTGTTTGCATACTTAAACATCACAGATACAAATGGCGGCATTTAGCGTAATGGGCAGGATGATAATTATACCAACGACATTTCGAAAAGTCATTTCGCTGTGTTATTTTTCTGCGTGATTGATGATTCCGTGCCTCGTTGATAAACTTCGTTTATTCAAACCAGAATAGGCTCTGTACACAAACCAGCCAGCAGGCACGGCCCATTAACCTCCGCGCCCTCCCCTGCTGGCTCCGAAGCTTCAGAGAAAGGGGAAGGCAAAGGAGAAAGTTGAGTGGCTTTGGGGGAAGGAACTTTCCAAACTTCCCTCCCTCCTTCCTTCCTTCTTTCCTTCCTTTCTTCCCTCCCCCTCCCTCCCCCCCTTCTTCCTTCCTTCCCTCTCTCACTCCTTCCTTTCCTTCCCTCCTTCCTTCTCTCTCTCCCTCCCTCTCTCTCTCCTTTCTTCCCCCCTCCTTCCCTCCCTCCCTGCCCCCCACCTGTCAGGCACCTGCTGAACAGCTACAGCCCAACCTTGCTCTCCTGGAGCCAACATCCCAGAAAACAGACAACATCAGGCAGGTGCACCGTGCCAGGTAGCAAAGCAGAGGAGGCAGCAGGGAGGAACAGGCAGCTGGTTTTGATGGGGGGGGGGGCGGTCAGGGAAGGTCTCTCAAGGAGGGAGGATTGAGCCCAGACCTGAAGGGAGTGAGAGAGGAAGTGTGGGGACGAGGAGCCAGCAGTGCAAAGGCCCTGGGGCAGGACAGGCTCGTGGAGGAACAGGTGGGGTTGGGTATATCGAGGGAGCCAGGATGGCTGGGCTGGGAGTCAGGTGGGGGCGGGTCCAGGCCCCAAGGGCAGGAGCTGTTAGCTTAGAGGGACCCCGGAAGCTCCCTGATAAAAACACCTGAAGAAGAGCCGTCTCCATTGGCACCAGGATGTCAACATCCCAAATCCGCTCCTCCCTAAACCGAGGCTTCACCCGCACCAGCGCCCCTGACGCAGAGACGGCCCTCGGCGAACTGCCATCCCTGTAACTGAGACCGAAACACCCAGAGCGACAGGTGGGCAGGTGGGTGAGGGGAAGATGGGGCGCTCCTCCCCCGCTGCATTATTGATCAGGAGATCCGGCAGGAGGAGCCGGCCCCGTGACAGGTGTGGCCTCCGCCTGCGGGTCGCGGGACAGGACTGGACAGCCAGGGACGGGCAGGGGCCCGGCCTGCGGGTGGTCGGCAGCGAGGGCGAAGCCCCCACACGCGAGGGCCTCCCCACAGGCTCCAGCGGACGCTGATATCGCCTGTTCGGCCACAGGGACCAGAAGCTGAAATTTCATCTGGTGACGACCAGCCCCCCCCCCGCCCCCCCCGCCACCGCCGTCCCTGGATCCCTGCTGGTGTCCAGCCACTGCGGCCACAGGTAAGCCTCTCAGGGTGAAGCATGAGCCCGGAGGCAGGGGGCCCCGGTGGGCTCACGCACCCTCGGACAGCACCCTGGGGCCCCCGGGAGGCCGGGTGGGTGCTGCGCCCAGAGAAAGGACCGGGGCCCCGCATGGCTGCCCAGCCAGGAGGCGCTCCTGAGCGAGGGGTGCTCAGGGGTGTTGCTGAGGGTTTCCCTCTTTAACTGGGGCTGTTGGTACCCAGGGGGAGGGGTAAGGCGTCAGGCGCCCCCAGGGAAGCTCCCAGGGGCACAGCCCGGCTGTGTGGGGCTCCCCACACCCCTGTGCCGGGAGGGAGGCCCAGCCCGCTTACCTCCAGGGTCCTGCTGACCATCTGCCCGTGGTGGCAGGTCACAGGCTCCCGGGGGGGCCTAGACTGGTCTCCTCGCTGCCTCGGAGCCACTGTTCCCTCCCACAGCGGGGTCTGCAGGCAGGGGTGGGGCCGGACGGGACGGGGCGCTGGCTTCCAGGCCCAGTGCTGGGATGGGACCTGCCCAGGGGGAGCGCCCTGGGCAAAGGGTTTGCCAAGGTTCCTGTACGAGGTGGAGTCTGAGCTGGGGGAGTGGCCGATGAGCTCCAGACAGGCCCGGGGTGAGCGCCTTGTCCCCCAGCAGGGGCCTCGCTGCTCTAGGCGCCCACACTCGGGCCCAGGAGCTCCCCCCCCCCCCCCCCCCCCCCGCCACCTCGCTCGAAGTGAAAGCCACAAACCTGTAAGGTCAGTCCCAAGGCCAACATCAACAGTCCCCGCCCCTGAACTACTTCTGTTTCCAAATTCTCTGCCAGGCTTCTGCTCACACCTAAGTAAATTCTGGTAACGGCGCTCAGAGCTCCCTTTCCAGATGGTGGGTTTTGTCCCCGAGTCGGGCGTGACTAGAACGGCATCGAGAGCAGGGGCCAGGACGTGGGTGCCTGCGTCCCTCAGAGCTGCCTCTCGTGGCTGTTTCAGGGACAGCAGGGGTCCTGGAGACCCCTCCCTCCCTGTCCCGGCCGGGTCTGATAAACGGGGGTCGCCTCTGGGCGGGCAGGGGGAACAGCCCCTGGGGCCCCGTTCCCCTCGGGCTCGTGATGACACTTGCGGGCTCCTCACGGCAAAAGCTGTGGCCGAGCCGTGGACTGCCCTCGGGGACACCGCCTGTCCCGTCTGGCGGACACGGCAGCACAGGGCTCCGCCTGACCCTGCTCAGAAGCAGCAAGACCCCTTTCTCAGGAAGTCAGCTTCCTTTGGAATTCAGGTCACACACGTGCATTCGTGACCCCTGCTCCTGGCCCCGTGTCCGGACTCGCCCGCCCCGCGGCAGGAGGCAGGTGCCCCGGGGTTAGCCGCCGTGGCCACGGCTCGTGCGCCACTGAGATCCCCAGGATCGTGTGGCCTGCGCCTGCGGGCACATGTGCAGGGGGAGAGGCAGGGGGCCCCGCAGAGCTGATGTGCCGCCTGCACGCCCCGGGCCCCGCGCGGCCCCCCGTGACAGCCCCGCTCCTTTATGGCTTTTGCCTAATGAGGGTAATTTCAGTGAAAGCAATCAGAGCAACGGGAGATCTCTTCATAAACTGTCACCACCACGTTCGCCCGTGGCTCGGGTGCTGTGCCCTTGTGACAGCTGGGGAGACGGGCCCCCGGCCACGCCTGCCTGCCCCCTGCAGACCCTGCCTCTGCCCGCAGCGCCCTCCCTAATGGGCCGACAGGCCACATCCCAGGCCACGTCCCCGAGACACGACAGCCCCCACCCCCGGGGCCCCTCCACCCGGCCTCCGTCAGAGGCGCCCCCACCGGATCCCCTGGGCCGCGCAGGGGAAGCTGGGTTTACCTGGCCTCGGAGCAAGAGGCCCGGGGAGAGGCCCTCGCCCAGAGCAAGAGTATCTCTCCAGGGACAGGCAGGTCACCTACTGCCCCGCACTGTCCTCCCTCCACCAGCCGCCCGTGGGGGGCTCAGCATCCCAGACCTTTGCTTCCAGCTCCTGGGGCGGGGGGGGAGGGGGGGGATGGCGGGGGCGGAGGCGGTTCCTAGAGGAGCACCTTCCTCAGCGCAGTCAGGGTGACCGGGCCGGGCAGGCTCAGGCGCCGCCCCTTACAACCGCCGGCCTCTCCGCAGGCAGGTCGGGCCCGCTGCTCAGCACAGGTGGCCGGGCCAGACCCGGGGAGCCCGCGGAAAGGGGCTGGATGTGCAGAAAGGGTCCGCCTGCAGCAAGTCGGCGACAGCCTGCGGGGACACCCACCGGAGCCCAGCGGCAGGGGGCCCCCAGAGCCCGCTTCCACAGAAGCCCGCGGGAAGAGGGGTGGCGAGGAAGGGGCCCAGGCAGGGTGAGTTCTGGGTGGCAAGACCCCGGGGTCTCCTCCGCAGAGCCCCCTCCTCCTCTGTGAGGGCGGTGAGGATGCGCCCGGCCCGCAGCGGCCCGAGCCCCACCTCCCACAAACTCGGGTTCTCCGTTCGGAGGCTGCCCGGACCCTGACCCTGCCAAGCCGGTCAGCCTTCCTGCTGCCCGACCCTTCCCCGGCCGCGGCCTGGGTGTGGGGCGGGGCAGGGCGGAGCCAGGGGCGGGGCCTGGGGCGGGGCGGGGTCAGGGGCGGGGCGGGGCCGGGGCGGGGCCGGGGCCGGGGGGGGGGCCGGGGGCGGGGCGGGGGCAGGGGCGGGCCGGGGCCGGGGGCGGGGCCGGGGCCGGGGCCGGGGCCGGGGGCGGGGCCGGGGCCGGGGGCCGGGCCGGGGCCTGGGTGGGGGCGGGGGCGGGGGGCGGGCGGAGTCAGGGGCGGGGCCGGGGTCCGGGGCGGGGCGGGGCCGAGGGGCGGGCCGGGGTCCGAGGCGGGGCGCGCCCGGCCGCTGGGGGCGCCGCTGAGCAGCGGGGAGGTCGGGTGTTGACTTTCTCCCGGGAAACGGACCCGGGCGCGGCGGCGGGGGGACGTCCCGGCGGCGCAGCCTGCGGACCCTCGGCCGCAGCCGCGCCCACCGCCCTTCCACGCGGCCGCGCGCGCCCTGCTCAGCCTCGGAGCACAGGCGAGTGTGCGTGTCTGAGTGCGTGTGGGCGTGCGTGCATGCGTGTGTGCCTGTGTGGGTGTGCGCGCGAGTGGTCTTTGTCGCAGGGTGCTTGTGCGGGCGTCTGTGTGTTGGACAACAGGTACTGGGTGGGGCTTGTGTGCAGGCGCTCCGGGACCCGAGAGAGAATGTCCCCAGGTACCCTAGTCAGGACTTCAGGTTGGGTTTGGGAAGGGGGGGGCAGGGGCTAGTCCCCAGGACCAACCTCAGAAGTGACCCCCTGGCTTGGGCCGCTGGGGCTCCCCACCCCCACTCAGGAGCCAGGCAAGCTGCCCAGAGCACCCACGTGGAATGGGGGCCTGGGGAGGTGGGCAGAGGTGTGACCTTGAGTTTGGGTGGGTCTCTGGAGATTCAGACAGCTGAGAAGGTGGCCTGTGTGACCAGGACAGGGAGGAAGTTGGGGTGTTTCACCCTCCTGAGGAGTCCTCTGCCAGGAGGAGACTGGAGGGGGGGGTAGAGTCCCTGACCCCCCAGGCCACTCGGCTCCTCACGTGGGTCGCTGAGCAGGGTAAGGGCCCCGTTCTGCAAAGGAATTGAGCCTGGCCTGGTGGACCCTCGCAGACACACCCAGCCCCACCCGACTTCACTGAAGGGTGCTCTGCACTGACACTTGGGTCTCAGTGGGGAAGGGTGCAGACTAACCACACCCCCACCCTAGGTGCCCGTGAGGACTGGGCACAGACGTGATGTCGCCCCAAGAGCTTGTGGCCTGCCTCTGCCAGGAGGGAGACCGGCACCTGGCCCTGGGAGAGCCCGCGCTGGCCACCGCCTTCTACCTGGCTGCCTTCAGCTGTCACGCCCCCTCGGCCGTGCAGAGCGTCCGCGCTGCCCTGGCGGAGGCGCGGGGGGCGCCCGTGGTGGCCACGCTCGAGGCCTGGTGCCGGGGCGACAGCCAGATCCCACCCATCCACTGGGACGGCATGGCGGTCGTCTCGCTCACGGGGACCCTGGCCTCTGCTTTCCTGGCCGCCCTCCGCCCGGACCACCCGGCCGCGGTCCTGCACTCCCTGGCCGGGCTGCTGGCGCGCGGGCGCCACGAGGAGGTGGTCGGGCGCTGCGGCGCCCTGCTGGGCACTCACGGGCAGCAAGCGCTGGAGCTGCATCTGACCCGCGCCCTGGCCCGCGTCCTGTCCGGGCGGTGGGTGGGCGCGGGCGTGGCCGACTATCTACAGGCCTTTGCCTCGAGCGAAGACCGGACCGTGGCCTTTGTCCGGACCCACCAGCGTCCCTACCTCCCCGTGCTGATCAGCACCCTCCAGGCCTACGTGTCAGGGCGCCAGGAGGCGGAGGGCGGCCCCGGCCGGCAGGAGACCCACTGCCAGGGACTCCTGGAGGCCCTGGACCCCGGGGGCGCCTGGAGCCACGCCCTGTCCCCGGAGGCCCTGCTCCGCAGCGGCAGGTATGAGGACTGCCGGGCAGCGTGCAGCCGGGCCCTGGAGCCTGACCTGGCGGGCAGCGGACCCCAAGGTAAGAGCATGGTTCTCGTCCCCTCCGTGCGGGGTGAAAGCCGCCCGGCCGAGCCTTCACAGCGTGCCTCAGGGCTGGTGATGGGGGGGGGGGGGGGGGGGGGGGGGGGGGGGGGGGGGGTCCAAGAGTGGGGACAAGATGGACAAGCCCCTGCCCTTACAAAGCACCCAAGAAAAGGAACAAATAACAAATGTGCTTTGAAAACTGGACCCTAAAAGGTGCTGCTCAAGCTGGGTGATCAGGGGAGGCTTCTTGGAGGAGGTATCATTTGAGTTAACACTGAAGGATTCCAGGCGGCAGAAACAGAACATGGCAGGTCCCTAAGAGAGAAAGAACTTGGGGTGTCCGTGCCACTGAATGGAGCCATAGTAGCCGTCAGGGGACAGGAGCGGGGGCGGGGCACTGAAGAGATAGCTGTGGCCAAAGCCCTGGGGGCCCTGAAGTGACTTTGAACTTTACCCTCAGAGCAGCAAGGAGCCATAGAAGAGTTTTAAGCTATGGAGCAACGTGCTCTAGGCTGCATTTTGTCTGCTGTGTGCAGAATGTGCAGGAGGAGCCAGAGTGACCACAGAAGATGTGAGAGGCTGGGAGGCTGGGGGAGGACCAGGCTGGGAGGAGCACTAAGAGCAGACGGGCAGGGGGGCACCAGGGGATGCTGGCACCCCCCGTTTGAGATACTGCTCTTCTCTGGTCCCTTTAGGTCCTCCTCCAGTGGGGGGCCTGGGGCAGCGGGTGGGCCAGTTCGTGAAGACCCAGGAGCCCCACACCACCCTACCCCAACCCCTCTAAGATCCCCCCTGGCTGTGCAGCCTCTCTGTGCCCCTCCCCATGTGCGCGCAGGGATGGTGGCTGCCCTCGCCTCTGAAGCTTGCTGTTGCAATTCAGTGAAAATATGTATCCAGCCCTGAAAATGGCATCGCCCATTAAGTGGTCAAAAACTTGTGCCGATCACGTGGACGTGGCACTTGGCAGCTGAGCACATGAACCTTGAGATGAGAGGGAGCTTGGTTTTAGGAAGGGGTTTCAGCATCCAACGCACAAAGAAGGGATTCAGAGCCAAGGGTCTAGACAGGGAGGCAGGGGGGCAGCCGGACCCCTAGAGAGTGGAATGCGGTGCTCGCTGAACACGAGGTGGCCAAGCTGCACTTCAGGTTTGATGTGCATTCTCACCTAGCGCACACAGCACCCTTGGGAGCCGATAGCGCTGCACCCCCCAGTGCTATGTTAGGAAGCTAAAGCAATGAGCCACGAGGCACACAGAGAGGGAGGCCCCAACCGTGGCCACCACCAAGCCCCCAGGCCTGGGAGTGAGGCCATCTTACACTTGCCCAGGCAAGCCACCAGATGACTGCAGACATGAGGGACCCCAGGTACGATCAACAGAACTGTTCAGCTCAACTCAACTCAGCCCAGACTGCGAGAGAATCACGGGTTCTTCTGGCTGTTGAAATGGTCATTGTTTTAAGCCACTAATTTTTGGGGTTGCTTGTTATACAGCAGCAGTAACTGATACAACTGCTGAGTCATGGCAACCATTCTTGATGTGTGTTCTAGACAAAGTTCAGAGTGAATACAGGAGTTACAAGTTCATGTTTCTGTAATAATATCATTCACTACCTTCATTAATGGAAGAAGAGCATATGATCATCGCAGTGAATTCAGAGGAGGCAATTTATAATATTTTTAACACAATTTTAACAAATTTAAAAACAAAGAATAGAAGGAAACTTACTTACTTGAGAAAGATACTATCTATCAACACCTTACCGAAATATCAACTTACTGGTTGGTAGAAGTCTTCTGTTTAAAGTCAAGAATGGGGTAGCTACCCCCTCTCCCATTTATTCGTGATTGTACTAGATATTCTAGCCAATGCAACAAGATAAAAATAAATAAAAGTCAGACCAGAAAGGAAGAAACAAAGTTATTCCAGACAATGTGATTAGCTATGTAGAAAGTCAACAGATACGGCAAAAATGTATTAAGTATAGGAACAGAATTTAACCGGAGCACAGAAAGCATTTATACTTATAGACACCAGCAACAAACATAAACTTTATAATTTTAAGATATACCATTTACCGTAGCAACAGAAAAGGATTGATTTCAAAGAGCCATAGAACTTTGTGGAAAAATTATAAAACTGTATTAAAAGACAATAAAGAATACCTGTATAAGTAGATATCCAATGTCCACTGTTAGAAAGATTTGATGCTATAATAGAAGAGAA
Organism: Hyaena hyaena; assembly: GCF_003009895.1. Lineage (NCBI taxonomy): Eukaryota > Metazoa > Chordata > Mammalia > Carnivora > Hyaenidae > Hyaena > Hyaena hyaena. Next base: position 720,325 of record NW_024080942.1, read on the forward strand.
AAAAAAAACACACAATAGTAGACAAGACAAAGAAGAAGAGAAGGGGAAGGAGATGAGCAGGAAGTGGGGGAGAGATGGGGGAGGGGAGACAGAAGGAGAAGCCGCAGAAGGTGTGGTCTAAAGGTTTCATCTGCCAGTCAGCACAAAGCTATACCAACCAACACGAAAGGTTACTGACAAGGGATAGATAGAAAGAACAATAAAATAAATTAGAAAGGCCAGCACAGACCCACTGGTATCCAGAAGTTAATATGTGAGACTGAGCATCGCAAATCTATAGGGAAAGAGAAGGACCGCTATTCAGTGGATGCTGTTGATTCTGGAGGAAAAAAAAAAAAGTAAATTCCAGTGGATTCTGTGAGAGCTACGTTTTATAGTTTCTAAAAGAAAACAATACCATTATGGTTTCTGTGAGTAGCTGGACTTCTCAAGGTACAAAAAGTGGAAACAAAGGGAAATTGGTTGTTTGATTAAATTTAAGATTTTAAGCTTACATTTTGCCCATGACTATAGAAAATTCAAGGAAAATCCACATCAGAGAGAAAATATCTGCAAAATATACAACAGGCAAAAGCTTAATACTCGGAGTATTTGGAGAATTCCTATATATCAATAAGAAAAAACATCCAGTATGAGAATTGGCAAAAGCATTTCCCATAAGAGAAAACACAGATGGCAAAGAAACATGAAAAATGTTCAGCCTCCCAGTAATGATATGAATGCACATTAAAACAATGAGATACCACTTTCCGCCTGCCACATTAGAAAAAAATAATTCAAGAATTAAATAAATTGGCCTCACTGGTAATCAGGAAAATTAAAATTAAAGCAACAATGAGATAGCATTTTACATCCCCCGCATATCGTCAAAATGTTTAAGTCTAACAATACAGAAGTCGGGCTTCCGTAATGGTGCACTAGCTTGACGGGACTGAGTCCCACAGGTAACGGTGATAAAATCTGGCCAAAATATAAAATGCAATCATTTGAAGGCACTGACCAGCAACCAAATGTGGACAGAAACCAGAAGCTGAGCCTTGAAAAGTGGGGACCGCACACGGCGAGATTCATAGGCTTATGGCTCTTTGCCAGAGGACACCCCTCGATCCATGTTTCATCCGCATAAATCAGGACGCCGCAGTTTTACTGGCTTGAGATGTTATAGGACGGAGTTCAGGCTGAGAAAAGTGGCTGGGAAGTTTAGAAGGAAAATCCTGAACAGGGGGTGGGGGAGTCACAGGAGGTCAGCCCTCAAATCTGTGTATTAAATCCGTTTGAATCCTTGACGGATCACCAGACTACGCATATGTGGGAGAGACTGGGTGGTCTGAAACAGCAGCTGCTGGAAGCTTCAAGAACTAACTGAAGATTTAAGCTGTGCCCAGCAAAGAGAAGACAAAATCTGGGGGTTGATCCTTTCCAGTGTAGCTGCCTGCTAAAACAAAATCCTCTTCAGAGGAACATAACCAAATCCAGAGTCTGTACAAACTACCAACCGGGTGTCTAGAGTATAACAAAAAACAAATTACTAGACATGCAAAGAAACAGAGAAATAAAATGTAAGCCACAGTCAGGAGACAAAAGAAGTCAATAGAAACTGACCCCAAGACGATCCAGGTGTTGAAATTAGCAGACTAAGGACTTTAAAGGAACTATTAGAGATATATTCAAGAACTAAAGGAAAATATGGTTACAAGGAATGAACAGATGTGGAATCTGAGCAGAGAAATGGAAACCATTTTTTAAAAGAATGAAACAGAGACTCTAGGATTGAAAAATTCATAGCACATCGGAGAAAGTGGAAGAGTCAGTCAAGCTGAAGATAGAAGTTATCCGGTATGAAGAACATGAGAGAAATGAGCAGGATCGTGGTGACGGGTGGGACGGTGGAAGGCGGATTGGGTGGTTGGAACCTCGGAAGCAGAGCAGAGAACACGCTTCCGTGTGGGTAAAGGGGTAACAAATCCCACGGGCCCCAAGGGCTCTCCTCCCGCATCTCCCTAGGACATGCCGTATGATGAAAATCAGACGTAGAATAGTTCCAGGAATCAGTGAAGGACGGGACGGGCCCAAAGTATCTTACTTTGCCACCAGGACTAGACAGGGTGACCTGGCTGGTTGGTTGGTAGGTTGGCTGGTTGATCTCAGGGTGCGAGGTTTTTCTTAACAAGACTCTGGGGTGTGGTGTGACGCTTGCCTAAAACGGCAGCAGGGCAGGGCGGTGGCAATTTTGTTACCATGCAGAAGTGAAGGTGTTCCGCCCTCTCCTGTTGCATGTGAAGGACTGTCATCGCCGTGGCGATTGTTAGGTTAGGAGGGAGCGCTCTTGGACAATTGTGAAGGACCCCGTGCCAGGGGCTCTAGAGTGAGATTCTGAGACCCGGGATAGGAGCCCGTGGGGCCTGGGAGCCTCCCCCCCATCAGGACTTTCCTAAGCTGTACGCAACGGTGGGTGCCCACGACCCTGCGCTCCGGCCGGCACCGGGTGCTCTGGGATGCTCTCAACGGGGGGCACCTGTTGGGACTGGGTGGCTGGGCTGTCTTTACCGATCGCAAAGCCCCCTCCTCAGGAGCTCCGGCAATTGCTCAGACATAAAGTGGGGCAAAGTGTGGATGCTGCTGCAGACGGGAAACCTCACTAAGTAAAACGCCCCCAGGCCCTGTTCTCGGCACTAGACGAATCTTAGTCCATGTCATCTTCACAGCCCTGTGAGTGTAGACCGTTTTTAACCCCATTATAAAGCAGAAAAGGAAACCGAGGCACAGCGAGATCCGGTAAATGGCCCAAGTCCCCTGCTGTGTGCGCGGCACTGGCTGTGTCTTCCCCTCTTCGCTGGACCTGCCCCCGGGCTCGGTTTCAGAGGGAAACCCGGCCCAACGCGCCCAAGAAGGCCAGCAGCGAGAGGCTGAAGCCACAGCCGTCCCCTGTCACGTCACGGGGTCAGAACCTCAGCGCTGACCTGGGGGCGCTGATCCCACGAGAGGGAACGCAGTCCCAAAACCCATCATTAAAGAGTAAAGAGGTTTTGTAACTAAATTCCCCTGGTGGCCGGGCGGAGCGACTGGACCCTGGGCAGAGAACACTGCCCGGCAGCTCGGAGCAGCTGCCGCCCGGCTGTCCGGCCCGGTTCTGCCCTGTCGCCAACGGTCCATCCTCCTGATGCCACGGCCGGGCTGCTGGGACGCCTTGGGGAGATGCCATGGGTGCTCCGGAGGGTCCGGAGGGTCCGGAGCGCCAGCGACCCCGGGGGATGGGCCGCAGGCAGGCCCGGCCTGTTTCCCTCCCTAGGTGAGCGTCTGGCTGCGCTGCTGGTCACGCGCGCGGCCGCGGCCTTGTTCCTGGACGGCGGGGCCGCGGACCTGCTGCGGGACCTCCACGAGGCCTTCCGCCGGAGCCCCTCGGGCGCCCGGACGCAGCTGCGGGCCGTGCTCTCCGCCGGGGACCGAGAGCGCGTGCGGGCGCGGGCGCGGGAGGCGGCGGACACCGGCTTCGCCCGCTTCCGGGAGGCCGTGCGGAGCCGCGCCGCGCTGCGCGAGAACTCGGGGCGCGAGCTGCTGGCCCCGGTGGCCCGCGCGCTCCGCGTCCTGCTGCGCATCGCGCCGCCCGGGGCGCGCCCGGCCCTGGGCGCCCGCTTGGCCGAGTGCCTCCTGCTGGCGGGGGACGCGGCGGGCTCCCGGGCGCTGTGCGAGCGCCTGCTGCGGCCTGCGCGCCCCGGCGACCGCGAGGACCCCGGCGACCGCGAGGACCCCCGCCCCGGGCACCGCGAGGACCCCGGCGACCGCGAGGACCCCCGCGCCGGCGACCGCGCGCCCCTGTTGGCGCTGCGCGGCTTCTGCGCGCTGCACGCCGGCGACGCGCGGCGCGCCCGGGAGGACTTCCAGGAGGTGGTGGAGCACGGCACGCCGCACCTGCGCAGCTGCGTGCGCGCGCTGTGCGGCCGAGGGCTGCTGCGGGTGCTGACGGGAAGCGGGTTCCTGGGCACCCTGGACTACGTCACAGCCACCCGGCTGCAGCCCGAGGAGGCCCTGCTCGTCGCCAAGGCCTTCGTGCCCCGGAACCGGCGGGGCCTGCTGCTGACCGTGCTGCGGGAGGAGGGCCGCAAGATGCTGCAGCGGGGGCCGCACCCGGGCCTCGCGGGCGCACCGGGCTGCCGGAGTCGGGCCGCCGGGCCGGACGGCCCCGCCGCGCAGGAAGGGTAAAAACTAGCCCGGCGCCCCTGCCCCTCCCCGCCCCGGGGCTGCTGCTTCGTTCTGGTCCCCTGCGAGGTAGCTGGGTTTGTGTGTCTTTCCATTTTACGGATGAGTAGACTGAGGCAGGAAACGGCGGGGGCGGGGTGCCCCTAAATCATGGAGCGCTGGAGCCCAGGCCTTAGGACCCTCAGTCCCCAACAATGTCATGCTTTGTGGGCCGAACGGTCCTAGAAATTTACGAACTCAAAACTGGGAGCGGGAAAGGACCGCTTGCCCACCACCCCACCGATGGCATCCCTTCTAGTTCCTTCTCTCTGCGCATAGGAGACAGTTCACTAAACCCAGCGTGTGCTCTGTGTGCGCTTTATAGCCCCCGCTTCTGACTCAGCGGATCCTGAACGTTTCCTTGGCCTCCAGACTCCTCCCGCGGCTGCGGCACAGCCTCCCCGGGAGCCCCCCGCCCCCGTCCCTTCCCAGAGCTTTTGCCCTTTGTCATATCCACCATGTTCCGCCCTCAGAACGGGCGCAGCGGCCGGGTTTCTGGGTCAGGGAGCCCCACCGCCCGTGAGGTCTCTGACCTCAGGAGCCAACCGCCCGCCCACGTGGCCACGGCCCGCGCCCTGGCGTTGGCTCGGCAGATGCTTTGCCCGTCTGTTCAGCCAGCGGTGAGCCTGCCGCTGTTGTGCAGTGCGCTTCTCTGCCTGCCGAGAGGGGCAGCAAGGCGCTTCGGCGAAGCTGAAAGCACTGAGCTGGGAGCCTCGTGGGGGCGTGTTTGATGTCAGCTCTGCTGCCACCACCCACCCTGCACGCGCACACACACACACACTCTTGCTCCGCCTCCCGCTTGCTCAGTTCAAATTGCTTTGATGTGCTGCTGAGGGGGAGCTTTCACCTACGAGACTGGGGGGTTCTGCACCTTCTGTCCCGGGAGTGGACGCATTCGAGGCTCCCGCCGCTCCTCCCGGTGGGAGCGCATGCACTTTCCCAGGACACCAGGAACATCCCGGGTGCAGCCTGTGTGTTACCGGACTCTGCCTGCAGCACACCCCTGAGCCCCGCAAGGCCGACTGCCGCCCCGTTCCTGCAGGAGGGGAAGCTGAGGCAGGGTCGGCTGTGGTCAGCCCACGGCGGGTGGCAGGGTGGGGCGGGCAGCGAGCGCCCAGGTGCACGTCAGAGAGGGCGGCCGAGGCTTCCGGACACCGCGTGTGTGACGCGCCGTCCGGCACGAACCAGGTCCCGTAGTCAGGTGGGGAGGGAGCTGCGTGGCCCAGGGGCCCAGGGGTAGACTTGCCTGGGGCCCCCCTCACTGGGCAGGTGAAGGGGGCGCGGGATGGGCTGGGCCAGCTCTCCCCCCGCTACCCTCTCCGCAGGGATGCCCACGGCGTGCACCAGCTGGCCATGCTCCTGATGGAGCTGGACAGGGAAGACGAGGCGTCGGGCCTCCTGGGGGCTGACGCCCTGTACCGCCTGGGCCGCCTGGACGACGCCCACACGGCTCTGCTGGTGGCCCTCTCCCGGAGGCCCTGGGCGGCCCCCGTGCTGGCGAGACTGGCCCTGCTGCAGCTGAGGAGAGGGCTCTTCCATGACGCGCACCAGGTGAGGAGGCCCCGCTGGACCACAGCCCCGCGGGCGGCACCAGGCCTCTGGGCGCTTACTCTGGAAGCCGGCAGAACTTGTCCCAGCCCCGCGTTCTGCCGCCTCGGGCAAGGCCCCTCGCCTCTGTGACCCTCAGTCTCTTCATCTGTGCCCTGGTCTTATGGGTTTCGCTGAAACAGCTGAAGCAGGTGCTCCAGGGTCCAGGAGGTCTCCAGCACGCAGTAGGTGCCTCATAGTTGCTCTTGTTGTGTTATGAAGGAAAAGGGCCAGGAGTTGGGTCTAGACGGAGCTTCGTCCCAAACCTTCCAAGTGAACCAGGCTTGGAGGTGACCGCGCTCAGGGGAGGGGACGGCGGCACCTCCCCCTCAGGTGTGCTCACCTCGCCTCTCTCCTAGACTGCCTGCTCCCAGGAAGAGCAGGACTTCGCCTCCCTCGGGTGTTATGAGGGCTTGGAACTGAGGTCAGAAGGTTATGTCCCAGGAAGATGTCGGGCATTGGGGTTCTGGCCACATTTGGGTTCCTGGCCTCCCCGCCCTGGGCCACCGGGTGGGAGGGAGGGTGCGGGGACCTTCGCTCTGGGGCCTGTGCTTTCAGCGAGCGGCCAGCAGGGGCAGCAGCGGGCCTCTGGGGCACCGAGCGGCTGGAGAGCCGAGGCTGCACGCCCCCCGGGGTCTCGCTCCGGCCAGAGCAGGGGCTGGTCTCAGGGCTTTTGCTCCCCGCCTTCTGAAGGACTCCGGTGCCCTCTGGCACCTTAGGATCCGAAAGCCCCCCCCTTCCCCCACGCTTCTCCTTTGGGCCTGCAGCGTTGCGGGGCCCCGTGGCACGGAGGAGGAGGTGCGGCTCGGGGTCACTGGGACCCCTCCCCACCCCACGCCGCACAGCGCAGAGAGCAGCCCAGCGCGGGTCCCACCTCCCCTCGCTCAGGCTCAGGCCAGGAGGCCTAGCGCGCAGCCCCTGCCCTTGAGCTGAGCCCCGCCCCGCAGCCCCGCCCGCCCCCGTAAGCTCCGGTTCATGGGCCACGTCCCTGCCCCCGTGAGGGGAGTCAGGGTGGAAGGGTCCAGGCTTCCGGCGCCGGAAGGGACCCGATGACTGCTCTGCCCTGCAGCTGGTGAAGAAGGTGGTGCAGTCGGGGGACACGGCCTGCCTCCAACCCACCCTGGACGTCTTCAGCCCCGAGGACCGGCAGCTGCTGCGGGACCATTGCCACGCTCAGGCCCTGGCCATCCTGCGGGCTCGGCCCAGCGGGGCGCAGGGCGACGCCCACACCAGGGAGGCCATCGCCTACCTCTCTCTGGCCATCTTCGCTGCGGGTAGGAGCTGCCTGCCCGCCCCCGGGGTTCCCATCCCGTGCCGGGTCCGCAGGGGCAAGACGAGGCGCGGGGTCGGGGACCTGGGGGACCCAAGCATGCAGGCCTCGCCCCCAGGCCCTAGCTGTCCAGGTGAGCATGCTAAAGCTTGGGAGACCGGCCAGTCCAGCTGGGACCTCAGCTGGGAGCCCCCCACACACACACACCCGGGGCCCTGCGGGTAGGAAGGCCAGACTTCTCCCAGCTTGGCCCCCTCCCTCCAACTGGGAAAAGTCCTGGTTCCGCGAAGCCCTTCCCGGAAATAGCCGGGGTGTGTCTGTAGGAGTGCACCTGGTGTCCCCATTTGCCCAGATCAACGCCATCCTGGGTGACAGCCTCTTGACGTTGGGCCTTCTCAATGTGGTGACATAGGGCACCCATGCTGGAGGGGAGGGACTTCCCCAAGGATGCGCCTCGAATCCCTGGGGTGCACAGGGATTCAAAGTGTGCACTTCGGATCCGAACAGCAGGTGGATTCGTGGCTCAGCACTTACTAAGCATCTCCCCGTTTTCCTCTTTCCAAAGTGGGTGCTCCCGGTGCCGGCGAGGGGGAGGCGTGGGGAGTGAGGGGTGGACAGCGCCGGGCTGCTGCCTGGTGCGGAGCTCACGCCCAGCACGCGCCAGTGGGGACGGGGGCATGATCCAGAGCGTCCTGCAGGGCCCAGGGTGCGGGTCTCTGTGCCCATCACTCGACAGACCACCGGAGGGAGCGTGGTGGCAATCTCCTTGGGGAGGGGCCTCTGTGCCCAGGATTCGGAGGGCTCTTCCCTGCCCGCCTGGCACCGTCATACTTCAGCTGTTCCGTGTCCAGCCCCGAGGACCCGTCCGCCTCCTGGACCCTGAGCTGTCCTCTCCTCAGATGCAGCCGCAGTGCCCCCTCCTCTCGGGTCCCCTGTCTGACCTCCCACCGCCCTAGATGCCACCCTTATGGCTGGGCTCCCTGTGCCCCACAGCCAGTGCCCCGAGGCCAACCCAGACTACACTCAAGGTTGTGTCTTGGTGCCCAATGGTCCGTGAGCTCCCCAAGGTGGCCCCAGAGCTGCTGCACCCCCTGCCCCGCCCCACTGTTGGGCACCAGCAAATGCTGGATGGGGGCAGATGCACTATACCCACCCAGGCCCAACAGCAGTCACGTCCTGATGCCACACCCCCTCCCTCCAGGGAGTCAAGAGGTTGAGTCCCTGCTCACCCGGGCCCGCTGTTACGGGCTCCTGGGCCAGAAGAAGACCGCCATGTTTGATTTCAACTCAGTGCTGCGGGCTGAGCCGAAGAACGTGCAGGCGCTGTGCGGTCGGGCACTTCTGCAGCTGGCCCTGGGCCGGCAGAAGGTACCGGGCCCGCCCTGCCCGCCCGGGACGGGGCAAGCGGGGTTAGGGGAACAGTGCTCTGGGGAAGAGGACCCAGGACACTGCTTTCCTTCTCGGCCCCCAGGGGAGAGGGAGCAGGGTCAGGCGGTCCTGAGCATGAGACCCGTGGAAACCCCTCCTGCACGGGGATCTCACGGGACTCTGATCATCACGTCCCGTCCCAGGTTGAGGAGGTCTGTCCCTTTCATCTCAAGAGTCCCCGCGCCTCCCAGCCTCAGTGAGCACAGGCTGTGCAAGACCTCAGGGCTACTAGACACCCCCTCCCTCAGCTTTAAATAACAAGACCCCAGCTGCCTTCTTGGGGCCACCCCGAGCTGTCTGCACGGAGCCCAAGGCTTCAGGTGGTCAGCGTGCAGGGACCCAGGTGGGAGAGGACCCGCTGAAGCCCGGGGCAGGGGCTTTTCACAGAGAAAACCCACACGCAGGCAGCCACAGCCGAACAGGGCCCTTCTCAGCCAGGAGCAACGTCACAGCCGAGTGACTGAAGCTGGGTGGCCGCCCTGAGGCTCTGCAGCCCGAAGGTGGCCTGCCCGCCATGATGAGGGCGGAGTGCTCCGAAGCAAGGGGAGATGATCCCAGACACTGGGATGAGAGCTTCTGGAGACGGCGCTGGTGCCTGCCCGCCCCGGGGCCGGCCATCCCTCCCTCTCCAGAGCCCCAGCACCATGCTCTGCTCCGGGCGGCTCACTGGCTGGGCCGTCTGGCCATGGAAGGCCAGCAACCCGGCCGTGTACCCCTTCTGGTATCGCCAGCGCCCAGGCACCGGGAGGAACACTTGGCAAACCCCCTGGGACAACTTTTGCACCCCCACCCCCTGCAGGAGGCTGTGGACGACATTCTCACGGCTCTGAAGCTTGACCCGAGCACAGTGGTCCCTGAGATCCGCTCTCTGAAGCCGGAGGCCCAGGCCCTCATCACCCGGGGCCTCTCCTCCCGCTGCCGGGCCCTCCTGAGCCAGGAGCCGGACGCCAGGGCCCCCCTCAGCGACGAGGACGCCCGGGGCCTCATGGCGGCCGGGGAGGCGCTGATCGAAATCGATGGCGGGCAGCTGAGCTGGTACCTCCTGCTGGCGGACGTGCTCACGGCAGCGGGTACGCGGGGCCTGGGTTTGGGGGACGCGGGTGTCCGGCTCCTGTCACTCCTGGTGCTTTTCTGTAAAATGAAAGCATTCGGCGCCTCCTGAGGTCCTCTCCACCCCAAATCCCGGCCCTGTGACCTGGTCCCCGCGTGGGCGCTGGGGTAGAAGCGTCCTGAGCTCTGTCACCTCCATGGCCTCCTGCGGGGAGAACAAGGGAGGGGGTGCGTTTCCATAAAAGGACCCACGGCCGCGCCGGCCTCCTCGGCAGCTCGTGCAGCAGGTGTGCACGGAGCGTCCTGGGACACCAGGCCCTGCCCGAGGCGGGCTGGCCTCACGCCCGGTCCCCGGTCCCTTCCCTCCAGCATCGGGCCTCTCCCTGAGCCAACACGGAGCCAGAGAGGCCGTGGCCAGCCTCACACCCCTACTGATCCCTGCCCCAACCCCACCCTGACCGTCCCTCCCTGGCGCTGACAGGCAGCTGGGAGGAGGCAGGCGCCTGCCTGCAAAAGGCCCCGCTCGCCAGCCCCGCGTCGGCGGCAGTGAGAGCCCGGTGGGGGCTGCTCCGGCTCAAGCAGGGACACGCGGCGGCGGCTGCGCGGGACCTCCGGCGCCTGGCAGAGACCGACGCCCAGGAACTCGGCTTCCTGCTGCAGCTCCTGGAGGCGCCGGAGCGGCAGAGCCTCGGCCAGGTGCGCCCCGGGGCCGCCCAGCGCTCGGGCGGCTCCGCCCTCCCCACCTGCCTGACCTCAGTGGGGGGGTGGCGGGGACACAGCCAGTCTGGCCAACGACCCCGGCTTCTTTGCACGAAGCATATGAGCCACCACAAGTGACAGGGCCTGGGAGGGAGAGGGGACCCCTCCTCGGCCAAGCCAGCCAGGAGCACAGCAGGGAGCCCACTGCCACCCCCAGGTCCGGGAAAGAGAGGCCCCGCCCCTCCCCTGAGAGCGTGGCCGTGGCCGTGGCCGTGGCCATGGCCGGGTGTCGGCTGGGGTCCCCGCCTCAGGGCTGGCTGATTTCCCGCTCCACTGTCTTGGCCGGAACATTCCAGCCGGCGCTGGTGGCGGCTGCTGCCCCACTGAGCGGCTCCTGCCTCAGGGGAGACAGCCGCGTGCTCCTGTGAGGAGACCCTAAAACAGGGCCGTGGGTAACAAGGTGGCACTGGAGGCACAACCTTGATGGGGCAGACGGGCCAAGGCGAAGGCGAGGAGGTAGGAAAGGGTTCAGAAAGCTCACAAAAATCACAAAACGGGTGGCCAGTGCAGCTGGTGTGGACGGAGGAGGGGGTTGGGGCCAGTGGAGAGGCTTCAGGGCCAAGGGCTAGTGGGGGCCAGTCTGACGGAAGAGCGTGGGGTGGGGGCAGAGGGAAGGGGCTGCCCCATCCGCAGAGCAGGCCGGGGAGACGCAGGGCTGGGGACCCTGCACAGCCGACCCTCCCGCCGGAAGTGGCTGAATTGCTCGGCTGCGGAGGGCGGGGAGGGGCCACCCGGAGGGGGAGGCCAGAAGCACAAGCCGACCTTGAGGCTGAGGGACTCCCAGTCCACCCCCCCCGCGGCCTGCGGCAGGTACCCCGCGTCCTCACGCCTGCGAGTGCCCAGGAGTCTAGTAGGTTCTAGCCCTCGGGGTCCCTCAGCAGAACAGAAACCCTACTGGGGGCTTCAGCCAGGGGTTTAAGGGAGGACGTGGCTACACAGGCATTGGGGTGGAAAGCGCAGAATGCAGGCGGAGCAGCTGCCACTTGGGGGGGGGTTCCTGTCTTCAGGACCTGGAGCCCCCAGGGGATCTCTGGGGACAGGCCTGGCTGGGGTCTCAGCAGGGAGGAGGCTGGTCTTGTCCGGGTTCGTAGGAGGGAGCAGAGATCTCTGGGCTCTCAGGAGGGGGTCTGCGGGGGGAGGGTGTCTCTGAGTCAGGAGGAGGGAGCCGGGCGGGGGTCACCGGGAGTCTCCCAGCGGGAAGGGGGTGCTGGCGGGGGCTGGATGGGGGGTGCCAGACAGGACCTGGGTCTCCGAACGGGGTGAGGGGTTGCCGGGCTGAGGGGGTGTCTCCGAGCTGGAACACGGGGCGGGGGGGGGCGGGGCGGCCGGCAGGCTGTTTCCGGCCCGGGTGCGCAGACCACCCACCCCCGTGACTGTCAGCGCGGCGCCCGCCGCGGGACGACCCGGAAGTGAACCCGAGAGGTGGCGCCCCGCTTCCGGCGCGCCCCCGGCGGCACCGCACTTGCTCCGCAGCGCCCCCTCCTGGCCACCCGGACCCGCGCTTTGAGGTTCGCGGACCCCGCCCTAACCCTAACCCTAACCCTCCGAGCCCGGCCGAGCCGCCCCCTCCCAGGCCGACGGCGTCCGTGCGTCTCCCGGGGGCGGACACGGGCGCGTCTCGCCGTCGCCGCGTGGCAGGGGGAGAGGGATGGCGGGAAAGGCCGGCCTCGGGGTGCCGTGTGCTCCCGGGGGGAGCAGATGTGGGTTCTTAGGCGAGGGAGCCCCAAGCAGCCCGCGGATTCGTCTGAGGAGGCGCTGGGGAGAGCCTAGCGCCTGGGGGCGGGTTTTGAGAGTGGGCGTCCTCGGCACCCACATTGGCTCAGAAAGTGAGCGAGGGGCCGGGGGTGTCAGAGGTGAGGCCTGTGAACCACAACACCCAGCGGGGGGGCCCCAGGCCACCTGTCCGGGAGGGGGGGTGCTAGGTTGGAGAGTGCCCGCTGATCTCTGGCCCTGCCCTGCAGCATCCGCGGAGGCTGGGGGTGGGGGGCCCCACATCCGTCTTCGCTGCACCTCTACGAGCCCCGGGGGGCAGCACAGTGAACCTCAGCGCCTGGAGGTCACGGTGGCAGATGCTGGAGCAAGTGCGGTGCAGATTCTCCGCGTGGAGTCTGCTCTGCAGGGTCTGTTGCGGGTCTCGGGGGCTCACTGGCCGCCTTCCTGACCTCGGCAGAGGAGGGGGCTCCAGGACGGAGCTGGGCAGAGGCGGGGCTTGCGAGGGTCCTTGGCCAGGGCAGCCATGGGAAGGTGGGCAGTGTGGGACCCGGGGACGGCGGGGAGGGGGGATGAGGGAGGAGTTCCCCAGGGAGGACCAGTTGGGGGGGCGCGCTGAGCGGGGTTTGCAGGGTGGAGGGCTCGCAGGCCGCGTCTCTGGCCACAGGTCAGGAGCCCGGTCGGCTGTGCAGGGCTGGCGAGGGGCCTGCAGCTTCCTGGGCTGACCGCTCGGCGCCCCTCTGTCGCCTCGTGCAGGCTGCAGCCCGGGAAGCCCAGGCCCTCCTGAACGCAGGGCAGCCCCGGCAAGCGCTGGGCTACTGCTCGCTGGCCGTCCTCGCAGGCGGCAGCGACGCCCAGCACCTGCGCCTGAGGGCCGCCTGTCTGGCTGAGCTGCAGCAGTTCGAGCGGGCACTTGAGGACCTGGACCTGGTGCTCCGGGAGGACGTGGCCGACGGTGACGTCCCGATGCGGGCAGAGGATCTGTGCTCCCGAGGCCGCCTGCTGCTGAGCCTGGGGGATGAGGCCAGGGCCACAGGCGCCTTCAGCCGGGCCCTCAAGCTGGCGCCCACCCTGGCCCGGAGCAGCCTGTGGGAGCGGCCGGGCCGGGCCCCCACCGCCCAAGTATTCCTGCGTCGCGGCCAGTCCTGTCTGGAGGAGCAGCGCCACGCGGAGGCCTGGACGGCGGCGGAGAATGGCCTCCTGGTCGACCCGGAGCACAGCGGCCTGAAGAGGCTGAAGGCGAGGGTCCGGAGGGAGGCGTCCTTGGGCTGCCGGCTCCACTGAGCCAGTGCTCTCCAGGCCCCGGGCCCGGGCCACCCTGTCGTCCCCCCTCCCCGACGGGCTCCCACTCGTTGATGTGCGTCAGACTCAGCAGAGAAGTGACATTGCGGAGTCACCACGTTTCAGGTTACCGAGAAGATGTTCGCGATACGGATAGTGTTACCGCATCGCAAGATGACACAGCTGGAAGTGAATTTTTTAAAGTTCCCTGCATGTGAAACAGCTCTTGGGTCACAGAGATCAAATCTGAAATTAAAAAAATATTGAAAAACTAATCCTGACAAAACGTGTGCAGAGAAGCAGCTGCCAGATGTAGTCTGAGCAGTGCCCAGAGGGAAGGGCAGAGCCCCCAGTGGTACCTGGGGGGAGGGCAGACCCCCCAGTGGTGCCCGGGGGGAGGGCAGGCCCCAAGGAGATTACTAAGCAGTGAAAAGAAAATGAAGTACATTTTCTTGAAGTCCATAGGCAATAAACAAGGGAAGTCAGGAGATAGGAATTAAGGATAAAAGCAGAAATTAAAAAATTAAGAACAGAAGGCTAGAAAAATAAATAAATCTACAGTTCCTGAAAAGTAAAGTCGATGAGCCAACAGCTAACTTCATGGAGAAAGCAGCCGGTCACACAGCTGGGTTGCACTGCTGCGGTCCATCCCAAATGTCTTTAGACTACTTCACGCCAAGAAAAAGAAAAAAGCTTTCAAGTTCATTGTTGAAGAAAGCATAACCTCAACCCAAAGAAAGCTACAAACCAATTGAATTAAGAGTTTGAAAGTCCTAAATACCATGCTCTCCTTGGCGACACACGTGCAAAAATTGGAACAAGACGGAGTTGAGCGTGGCCGCCGCTCAGGGTTGTCTTGCAAAAACCCTAAATCTCAACAAGCCCAAGTCCAGAGGCAGGTTCACGGATCAGCACACCATGAGTGACGTGTACAGCCGTGTGAGGACGGTTCACGATGGGGGACGATGCGGTCACCGTAGGACTAGAGCTACGAAGAGACCAGCGCAGTGGCCCTTCTTGGGGGCTGCAGGGGCAGGGAGTACAGTCACACTTGACAGACCCTTCCTACACTTTTGGATTCCTTCTGTGACGCGAGGAAAGTGCTGGCATCTCTTCATTCACTAGGGACCACGGGTGCAGATCGCACCCAACCACAGGAACCGGCAGAACCGCGGTGAGCTGGCCACCATCTCCACCGTCTACACCTGCAGACTTGTTCCCGCACAGAATTCCCAGGGTCCCCCGTGCGAATTCGTGCAATCTTGCAATTATTGGGGCGCCTGTGCTATTTCCTCCAGGATTAGACTGTACCCGCCCCCTCCCCCATGCATGGGTCTGGTGTCCATGGGCGAAGGAGGGGGGTGGAGGTTGAAGAGAATGCGTGCCCTCCCTTCTAGACACCTGACCCCATGAGGCTCTCGGGGTTAATGATGAAGCCTCCAACGGGAGGATGGGCTGCATCCCCTGGAATGGGCCTCAGGGGGCTTCAGGGGGCTTGGGGTCCAAGGGTCTCGCCTTCATCAAGCCCCTTCCCACTTCCAGGGTTCCATTCCTTCCCGCGGGAAAGCTGACGTGGCTGTAAATGCGACCAGCGTTGTAATTACACAGCTCACACAAATTCACGTCGCGTTTGACTTTGAGCACACCGGCCTGTGCGGGTAACTGGGCCCTCCCGGGCTAGGACCTGCGCTGGTCATTTCCTTCCCACGTGTCTTCCAGGACACTCGGGAGAGCCCACCCCGTGCCACAGTCCCTGTGGCCACCGTCACTACAGCAACAGCCACGTGCCACAGCACCCGGGCTCCCACGGCCCCTGGGGACGCGTCACAGCTGCCACAGTGTCAGCCCATCGGTCGTGAAGCCCCGGCACACCACGAGTCTCCCTTCCCGGGGAGCCCGGCCGTGCGGGCAAGCCCAAGGGCACGACCAGGCCAGGCCCCAGACGCGTCCTGTGGGTCCGGTGGCAGGGCCACTTTTGGCACCAGCCGGGGTCCACGCTGGAGACAAAGCACACCGGTGACTCGAATGGCGAGGGCTTAATATGAGGAACCGCTGATCAGCTGGGAAGGGGTCGGCCACGTAGCGGGGGTAGAACTCCGGGGATGGTGAAAGCAGCAACCAGAGTTCAAAGACGGTTGAGTGGCCTCCCGGAATAAGCTGCCGTCCATGCCCCACAACCCGCCCCTGGGTGCCGAGCTCCCGGCGCGTGCCCACCACGCCTCTGCGCCTGGCACGGGACACCCATTCTCTCACCCGATCTGTGACAGTCTTCTAGGTGAGGGGACGGCCTGGCCTGCTGGCTCAGGGACAGAGACCAGGGACAGCCCCTCCCCTCCTGTGCAGGGTACCCAGGGCCTGGCGTCAGGAGGCAGCTGTCAGGGATGCTGTTGGGGGGACCCCCACAGGCCGGGCTCTCACCCCAGCTTTGTGAGCACTTCAGAAATGTCCTCAACTTCCGCCAGCCCAGTTGTCTTCCCTGTGCAGGGCGCCCCGCACCTGTCCGCAGCACGGGTGGGCAGCCCCGCGGGGAGACCCCATCCCTGCCCCACGGAGGCCCAGAGCCACCTGCCGGGGGGGCTGGCCGTCGTGCACAGGACAGGAGCTGCCCCAGACGATCCTGCCCGAGAGCAGGGGTGGGGACAGTCAAGGGCAGGTGTCCGCCGGGCCTGAGGGGCAGCCCCCACCCCGTAGCAGCAGGGATCAAGGCTAACCCCTAGACCTGCCTTGGCCCAGGGCTGCTGAGGGAGGTGGTGCCCACCCCTCCCCCCATGGGGGCTGGTCTCCAACCCCCCGCAGCTCACATCTTTTGCCCAAAATCCAGGCAGGGGTGAGCAGGGAGCCCCCTGCCCCTGGCTCCTGAGCTCACCTAGGGAAACGGCTTCAAATCAGACTGTCCTGGGCAGCGATGGGGTGGGGGCTGGGACCGCCTGTACCCAGGGACCCGGCCGGGCTGGAGGCCCGTAGCTCCTTGGCCTGTGGAACCTCTTCCTGGGCCCCTCTTGACTGCCACCCTTCCCCTCTGCATCCAGGCGGCCTTGGCGGTGGTAAGAGGAGGTGCTCTGGCCGGGCTGTGTCACTGTGGGGTCCCCAGGGCCATCATGCTCTGGGAAAGAGCTTCTAGCCAGCCGGCCCGCCTCAAGCTCCCCCGGAAGGGCAGTCCCCTGGGGGCCCTCTCCCCTGACCTTGACCTCATGTTTTTTCTGGCCAGCAGCCCAGGTGGCCTCCAGTCAGGCTGCCAGCCCCTCACTCTGGGTGGGTTTCCGGCTCTCAGATGGGGGGTGGGTGCTGGGAGAGGAACGCTGAGTAGAGCCCAGCCTGGGCTCTGGGGGTGTCGGGTATCAGCCCGCCCCCCCCCCCCCCCGCCAGCACTGCCCTCCTCCCAGGGTGGGGCCAACCAGAGAGCTACCCCAACTCGGTGTGACATCGCCCAGCAGGGCCCAGGGTGGGACACCCTTCCACGGTCCTAGGGGCCTGGGGGACCACTTGTTCTGGAGGGTTCCGAAACAGAAGCAGAACCGAGTTGGCCTGGGTTGGAGGTGGACCCGCTCTGCCCAGAGCCCTCGGCCCGTCAGCGGGGTGACTGGTTCGCGCTCTGAAGCACTGGGGCGCCTCTGTCAGTCCAGAAGCCTCTCTCCTGTTCCCCTAGCCAGGAGCGACTGCCTCTCAAGAGTCCCCAGGGACAGAGGGGGGCCACTGAGCCCCAAGCTAGCGGAAGGGGGTGTCTTGGGTAGGGACCCCCACGTCCCCTTATACCTGGCGAGGCCCCAGAACGCTATGGAGACTAAAGGGCAGAACCCACGGCAGGGCCCTGGCAAACCTCACGGCCAGTGTGGGTCTCTGGCCCCCACCTCTCAGGCAGGGCGGGGAGAGGGCGCCGCCTTCCTTCCCCGCAGCCCCTGCAGCCCCCTTTGGACGGTGGGGCCAAGGAGGGAGGAGGATGCAGGCCCAGAGGCCCGGAAGGGGACCCTTGTCCCTGGAGCCACCCTCTGCCCCTCCCCCAACACCAAACCAGATGGAACTCAGAGTGGGGGGGCGACCTCCTCCAGGGAACCCTCGCATCACAAAGGAGGCCCCAGGAGCCTTGCTGGAGCCCCGCTGCTCTCTAGCCCTGGGAGCCCCCCACCCGGCCCCAGCTCACCGCCTCTGGCCTTCCCGACCCAGCCTTCTGAAACCTGCCTGTGGGGTGCGGCCCGCCGTTCCCGAGTGACCTGAAGGTGGGCCGAGAGCGGGGGCAGCTTTCCCGGGCAGTGCCCCCCCCTCCCCCGGGGCCGCACAGAACACTTTGTGTGCACACCGACACCGGTCCCCTCCCGTGAGGAGCCCCATTTCCGTGGCTGGCCACGATGGCCCCGAGAGGCCACGGACATGCACCAGGAAGGCCATGGGGACCCCCTTTTCTGATTCCCTAGCACTCGGCTTTGCCCTCAGGCCGCATATGACAGCTAGTGTGCACGCACCTTTCTGCCACACTGAGTCCCTGGAAGTGAGCAGGACAGAAGGAGAGCGTGAATTCACTAGTTCTGATCGAAGACAGAAGACACAGGAGGGACCAGAGCCACAGACCCGAGGCCAAGGCTCAGACCCATTCATTCATTCATTCATTCATTCATTCATTCATCATTCCGCAGATGTTGAATGCCTCTGGGGTGGTGGGCACCAGTGTGGGTGGGTGCTGGGGACCCAGGCAGCCGGAGCCCCCACCCCATGGGCTGACATCTCCCGTGTGGAGGTGGACAGTAGAAATAGAAGGAAGGGGCATCGAGCCTGAACCACACGTCTGGTGACGAAACAGAAATCAGGTCCAGGGGTCAGGCTGGCAAATACCGACCCAGGGAAGGCTTCACTGGGAAGATGACCTTGAGCAGGGACTTTTGGGGGGCAAGGGGGTAGAAGGGGATCTTGGGGGAAGGACAAAGCCTCTGAGGAGGGGTCTGCCGGAGGCGGAGGGTGGAGGACTGCATCTGGGTCACCGCCTCTGGGTGACCAGAGAGGTGACAGGGGCCATGGAGGGTCCTGAGATCAGAGCAGGCCTGGCTTCTCTCAAGGCAGGTCATGGGGCAGGTGAGGCCCAGAGACAGGCCCATCAAGGACTCCCCCACCCCCGTGAGCCAGAGACAGAACTCAGGCAGACCCCTGGGTTAGCAGGTAAGGATGCCTGAGCCCCAGCGTGTCTCAGCAGCTGACACTTACCCGCCCTTGGGCCAGACAGGGTCCTCTTCCTCAGGCTTCTGAATTCGCAGCCCTGCCTGGGACAGCGTGGGTACCAGAGCAGGGATCCGGCGGGCGCTGGCGTCTGAGGGCTGGGAGTCCCTGGTGTAGGGTGGGTACCAGAGCAGGGATCCGGCGGGCGCTGGCGTCTGAGGGCTGGGAGTCCCTGGTGTAGGGTGGGTACCAGAGCAGGGATCCGGCGGGCGCTGGCGTCTGAGGGCTGGGAGTCCCTGGTGTAGGGTGGGTACCAGAGCAGGGATCCGGCGGGCGCTGGCGTCTGAGGGCTGGGAGTCCCTGGTGTAGGGTGGGTACCAGAGCAGGGATCCGGAGGGCGCTGGCGTCTGAGGGCTGGGATCTGATGCACCAGCCAGCAGGCAGCCGTTCTCAGCCCCACAGGCAGTCTCAGGGGCAGGGCTGGGTGCCAGCAAAGAGGTGCGTGTGCACACGTGTGCACACCTGCTTGTAGAAGGGAGCACAGACAGAGCCCGTGGGGTCTGCTGTCCCCGCCGGCCCCCAGGCAGCGCGCCCTCCCCTGTCTGCAGCAGCCTGAGTGTCCTCCACCACTGCCCACCCCTGGAGTGGCGGGGGCAGGGGGGGTGGGGAGGGGACCCAGGAATGCCCACCACCCAGGTGACTGCTGGGGCTGACCTTCATGATCCCTGCCTGCATGGACACCCTTCTTTCCAGTCTCCCCACTGCCCACTCCTGGGATCTAGGCAGGAAAGGTGGGCAGGGAGCCCAGTGGCCCACGCCACCTCCCAGAGGGATTTCCTGACCCAGCACCCAGGCCCGTAGCTCCAGGACCCCCGCCCCAACCCTGCCACTAGGGCCCAAGGCGGGCTCCACTGCCGTAGCCCCTCGGCAAGCCTGGGGAGCTGGGCCAGCTGGGTCCCTAGTGCCAACCCCCAGCTGTGAGCAGAGTGGTCCCTGGACGAGCCCTGCTGGAGAGCGCGGGCTTGGAGAAGCTGACCTTGGCCACCGCCCCCCCCCCCCCACACACACACCCTGGGCACTCCCCTGGCCTGGGGAGACTGGGCAAGCCGGAGCCAGACACAGGCTGAGGGCCGGGGGTGGACTGGGCAATGGGGAGAGGAGCCCAGCACCCTGAAAGGACCGTCGCCAGCTCCCAGCCTCGGGCAGGGCCCCGGGGGCTCCTCGGGAGTCTCCCCGCCCTGACGGACACAGCCCCTGCCCTTGGCCTTGGGCTTTCTCAGCTGTGCACTTTCCCCCCCGTCCAGAGACTTGGCGATGGGGAAGCCCGAGAGCCCAGTAGGGACGGTGGAGACGGCCGGCTGGCCGGGACCCAAGCGCCGAGGCCTCCTGGAGGGGGGGCTGCTGCTGCTGCTGCTCGGCCTGGGTGGCGCCCTGGTGGCCCTGGGCCTCCTCTACGCCGCCAGCCGCAGAGGTGAGTGAAGGTGCCCCCGCCCACCCGCCCTGATGAGCCCGCCTTGTCAACGGGGCAGGCGGGGCTGGGGTCCTCACCTGGCACTAACCTGCAGGGCGCCCTGGGCCGCTTCCAGAAGGCTCTGCCCAGGGCCCGCAGCCCCGGCCAGCTCTGCGGGCTCTGCGCCGGCCCCTCCCCTCCGCAGCCCGCAGCGCACTGCAGGGGCCACGCTCCTTCCCGCCCCTCACCTGTGTCTCACGGTGGCCGCCCTCCTCCTTACCCCCCACCTTGCCCCGCTGAAGTGCATATGGAGGGGCCGTCCCCAGCTGGGGTGAGGGGCCTGGGGGGTGGGGCTCACGTGTCTGCACCTGGGCTGCACCCTGCTGCTCACAGGCGCCACCCCTGCCGGTGCTCTCCACACCCACCCCCAGGGCAGCAGGCACAGGACTCGGGAGAGGAGCTCGCATTAGGGGGTCTGGGCCTTTGTCACCCTGTTTCCTCACTGGCCTGGCCTGGGGGCCGGGCGCACCGCTGGGAACCAGCCCCCAAGGCTATCTCTGGGGACCAGAGTGGCAGCCTGTGGATGTGATGGGCGTCCCAGCCCAGGGCTGCTCCCTGACCGCGTCCAGGCGCCTGGCGGGCCCCCCTCCCGCCGCCTCCCCCCCCCCCCCGCCATCTGGGTCCCCTACCTCCCTCTGCCAGGGAGGGGGGCACTGCCAGCTCCAGGGAGCCCAGACCTCAAGAAGCCCAGTTCAGGCCCCCCGCCCCCCCCAACTGCGGGGCACAAGGGGACCCCTCCCCTCTCCCAGGTGGCTTGGAGCAGCATGAACCCACCCGACACAAGGGACCCTCCCTACCCCGCCTGCCTTTTCCTGTGGTCCCTGCTGGGGCCCCTCAGTCAGAACCCCGGCGCCCCCACCGCCCGCTGATCTTGGCCTCAGACCCTGATGAGTCTGAGGAAGGATTTGCACGCAGCCTTGCTGTACATTTCTCAGTGCTTTTGCATCTCCACTCTGATTTTTTTCTTGGATTCATGAGTTATTTCAAAATCTTTTTTCTTTTTAATTTCCAGATGCATGGAGATTTTACTAGTTACCTTTTCTTATTGGCTCCTAACATAACTGCGTCGTGGTCAGAAACCACGGTTTACGCAATGCTGATTTTTGGGTATTTGCCGAGGCTCGATTCGGGACTAACTCGTGGCCAGTTTCGGAAATAATCCATGTGTGTTCCTGAAATTGGAGATACAGATGTATCCACGTCAATCAAATCTTCTATATAATTGGGTTTTTTAAATTTTCTTGTGTTAAAGGGAACTGCAGTTTTCCTCGTAGTTATGCCAAGTATTAATTTGTCTGTTTTAAGGCTACATTATTCTGTGAATATGAGTCTAGAATTGGTGTATCTTCCACAAAGTTAGACCTTCTGTGTTAATTTCTTTTACCTAAAGTTCTGTTCTGTGTGATGTGAATACAACCACTCGTTGTTGGCTCAGCCTATTTTCTCCCAGTCTTTTTCTCTCGAAGTTTTTGTGTCTTTAGCCTCCTCTGTGTCTCTTGCGACGGTGTGAATCTGGACTGAGTTATTCGTCTCGTACCTGGAGGATTTAGTCTCACTGGCAGTCATTATGATTACTGTCTGCCTTCTGTTGGGTTGCTGGATTATTTTTCCCTCCTCTGTTTTCCCTCAGCTAGTTTGCAAGTTTTAGATCACTGTCCATTTAGGGGTTATCTTTGATTTTTTTGTCTTAAGAGCTATTTTAAAAGTTATTGACCAGCGCTTTTGAAAAGTCATGTGTTTTTCTAGAAATTATAACATGGGGGGTGCAGCCCCGTGTCTGCGGCCCTGCCCTCCTGGAATCCTTCGCCTATAAGCAGACACAGTCACCACCCAGCACAGGGGCCAGCAAACTATGGCCCATGTTTTGTTTAGTGAATAAAGTTTTATTGGAACACAGCGGTGCCCACTCATTTATGTATTGTCTATGGATGTTCTCATGCTACAAGAGCATGAGAATTGGTCAGGCAGAGTCCATATGTGGCCCACAAGCCTAAAATATATTTCCTGCCTGGCCCTTCATATGAAAATATCACCAACCGTTGGACTGAGGTGTCTTCCCACATCTAAACCTTGACTTTGAAGCTTTTTTTATTATCAGTGTTGGATTGTGAGGAGGCGTTATAAGGCTGTGGTTAATGCCCAGGCATGGCTAGGCATGCCGGCTCCCCCAGATCCCACCTGCGTGACCTTGGCAGGTTTCTTTCATGCTTCTGTCCCTCAGTTTCTCCATCTGTAAAATGGAACGTAGCATAGTACAT
This sequence comes from Hyaena hyaena, assembly GCF_003009895.1. Lineage (NCBI taxonomy): Eukaryota > Metazoa > Chordata > Mammalia > Carnivora > Hyaenidae > Hyaena > Hyaena hyaena. Next base: position 742,556 of record NW_024080942.1, read on the forward strand.
ACATAAGAGGCTTACTTAAGGGCCCAAGATTTAATGCATCAATAACACTTAGAAAAATGCCTACATCTGTCATGCTGTTCACGAGCAGATTTAATGACAAAATAGCAGATTTGTCATTTACCCACTACCGGTATGGTTATTGACGTGCTGAAGGGAAGGCAGATTCAGCTCCCTACACAACCCAGACCCTGCCCTCCCAATACAGATGCATCCATGCTTTGGATAAAGCCATGGTCACCATCTACCGTAGTTCTGAGTGTCGTTCACGCCTGAGCTTTGAAGAGTAGTTGGGTCGCCTTTCCTCTCTGTGCCGTTATCTGGTTTCCTCATCATTAATAGCTGCCTGGTTCCAGAGGCTTCCCTTCTTTCTGTCAAATTATTTCATTACCAGCCTGTCTTTACTCTTCTCAAATATCACCCTCTTGCCCATAGGATAGATTTTCATTGATTACGGGATGGGGCTTGAGTACAAAGTACTGATGGTTCCGCAACAGTTAGTCATGGCAGATGAGTCTCTTCCAAGTGACATTTCTAAATCTTAAAGTTCCTTTCCTAACCTCTCTGATCTTTTCTCCAAATAATTCTTCAAAAGCGAGCAAAGCAGCCTCTACTGTTGCTCAAGTAGCTACACTTGTGGTCTCCTAAATGAAAAGGTGGGACACCAAAGCCTTACTCCACACGCCCTCTGGCTCTGCTCTTTCATCAAGAGGACAGGTCGCTGAGATCCTGTTCATCTCTAGGAAAGCCAAAGAATCTTTAAATCTGCAAAAAAAGAGTAATTCTGGCCCCACACAGCAGTTATGAGGTGGTAATGTGGTTTGAGCCTACACAAATAGACGGTGTATAATTCTCTTTCCAGAATTCCGTGAATTCTGGGTCTGGGTGAGCCTTACCAGGCTTGCTTACGTGTTGGTTTTCTTGTTTGTTTGTTTTGTTTTTGTTTGTTTTTTTAGAGAAAAACCATTCTGGTGATCCTCATTCTTTTCTCTTTCTGAGGATCCAAATTCTGGCTGGATGCATCCTCCTCCCTCCCGGAGAACCTCCATTAGCGCCTGTCCTAGGCAGGGGTGCTGGAAATGGACTTCCTCCGCTGTTGTTTCCTGGAAAAAGCCTTTTTTCATCTACAGGTTGAAAGATTTTATCTCTGAGCAGAGAATTCTTGGTCAACTAGTTCGGTTTTTCCCTCTAGGTCACTCCGTGGCCTTCTGGCTCATACAGCCGCTGAGGGAAAGTCCTCCGAAATCTCCGTCTTGGCTGTTTCTCCCTTTTCTGATGCCCTCGAGACTTTTCTCTTTGACCTTGGCTGCGGCGTGTCCCGGGGTGGGGGTGGGGGGCAGGGCGTGTGCATTTAAGTATTTTGGTCTCCGTGCTGTTTGTGTCCTTTGGAAGCTGGGGATTTACTTTCTTCCACTAATTTTGGGAAATTCTCAACCAGTATCTTTTCAAATGTTTCTTCTGACCCCTTCCCCCCACCCCCCCACATATCTGTGGAGTCTCTTGACAGTTTGACACTCTCCCACAATATTTGGGCAGTCTGTTGAGTGTTTTGGGTTTTGTTTTGGTTTTTTTCACCCTTTTAGTCTTTGTGCTGTGGTTCAGAGTCTGACCCAAATTCGTCTCTACGTTCACTGGTTCTTTCCTCGGCCGTACCCAGTGCGCTGGTCAGCCAGTCAGGGAAATCCTTCACCTGTAGCAATATGCTTTTTATTTGTTATTTCCACATGACTCCTTTTTATAGTCTCTGTCTCTTTGCTGAAATGCCGTATCTGTTCGAGCATGTTATCCACCTTTTTCATGAAATCCTTTGAGGAGTCAACCACAGTTGTGTTAAAGTCCAGCTCTGATCGTGCCAATATTGGGGCTGTCTCTGAACCCAGTTCCTTTTCTAATGTTATTTATTGTTGAGAGAGAGCGCGCGAGAGGGAGCGGGGCAGAGAGAGGAAGGGGGATAGAGAATCTGAAGCAGGCTCTGTACTCACAGTGAGAGCCCAGCGCGGGGCTGGAACCCACAGACCGTGAGATCGTGACCTGAGCTGAAATCAAGAGTTGGACGCTCAGCTAGCCGAGCCCCCGGCGCCCCTCTGTGAACCTAGTTCGTTCGATGACTTTGTCTTGTGGCAGCGGACTGCTTTTTCTTGCGTTTCATGTACCTCATGCATTTTCACTGAATCCTGAATATCGCGAGGAAGAGTAGAGACCAAGGCAAATAGTATTTGCAGCTGGAAACAGGGACCTGTGTGCTGTCTGCAGGCGTGTGGGCTCCGACTCGTCGAGTCAGCAGTTAGCTTCCGGCTTTTGCTTTTGCTCTTGTTGCCCTCGATGCACCGCAGAATCGGAGCCCTCAGCGATGGGCTGCTGTTACCTTGTGTTTTCCCCTCGGCCTCACTCAGGGTGGTCCCCGGATGCCTGCGACACAGTGGGGTCTGTCTCCGCGCCTTTGTCCCTCCGCAAAGGGTAGGTGGTCATTGCTCATGGGTGGTCGGCTCACGCTGGGGGCAGGGGGCTCTGATGTACCGGCCGCATCTGGGCCCTGGAGTGGAGCAGCCCTGACCGATCCCCACGTCCACCAAATTTTGCTTCACCCTGAGTTGTCCTGCCCTTCCCCCAGAAGCAGCAGCTCTCAGCTTGATGTCGTCCTAAGATCCTGGGGCCACAGGGGTGTCCTGTCCCTCTCCCCTGGGGCTAGAAGGGGACTTTTAGTTCTGACCCTCCCCCCGACCAGTGGAGTCCTGCCTGGTCCCCGGGCCAGGGAGAGGGTTTACCACCTTTTCCCCAGAGGCTCACAGCTCTTGCTCCCGACAAGAGGAAGGTCCAGGCGAGCAGGGGGAACCCGGCCCGTGTGCCTCAGAGGAAGCAGACGACCCCTTGCACGCCTGTCCTCGGAGGGGGGCTCTCTCTGGCCTTCTGAGAGCTGCGCCCCGTGTCTCTCGTCGGCACCTGCTGAAGGCCATGTGAGCGAGGCAGCATCGCCTCCGGATGCTCCAAACCAGCAAGCTAAGGCACACGCTGGCCTTTAAGAACGCGTGACGGTTGTACCTCAGTCCCTCTGACCATGTGTATGGTGACCAGTCTCACTCCTGGGTCCTGTGGGGGGTGGGGGTCGCTACCGTCCCTCCTTGGAGGGTCATCGCTCTCTGAAACTCTGTTTCCCAAGTTGCCGCTGACCTCGGGCCCTAGACCGGCTGTAGGGACGCTGTGCCGTGTGCGGACCGTCTGGCTCCTCATGTCATCGGGGCGGGCGCGGTGCCGTGTGGGGCTGTTGACGTCCCAAGCAGGAAGCAGACCGGCTCCACCTGAGACTGCCGTGCGCCCGGTTAGTGGTGAGGCGCTCGGTTCATGGACCCTCCCCACATCTTGCAAACAACGCGCCGTTTAGAGCAGAGCGAGTCTCTTCTACGCCGACTCCATGTTCTCACCGCGCTCACTTTTCCCGCCTCGCGCTCGGTTTCTCTGTTCTTCCGCCTTCCGTCTCAGGCAGTCCTCACGAGACCGTTTCTCTCGTCTCCAGAGCGCGTACTTCTGGAGCCTCCTATTCAAGGTGTGGTTTGTGGACCGGGGGCGTCAGCCTCCCCGGGGAGCTCGTCAGATCTTCAGAGGCCCAGGGCCCGGCCCAGGCCTCCTGGGTCAGAATCTGCCTTTAATCCCCAGGTGGGTCGTCTGCACCGGTTTAGACAGCGTTTGCTGAACTGGCTTGATGATCAGAATGACCCGGGGCAGTTCTTATACCTGCAGACCCGGGGCCTGGGCGGCTTCCTCAGCAGACGGCTCGTGCTGTCCGTTCTGGAGGATGGAAGTCCGGGATCAAGCCACCGGCCAAGTGACCTCCTGGAGAGGACTCTCTTCTTGGCTTGTAGCCGGCCACCGTCCCGCTGTGCCCTCGTCTCCGTGGCGGAGAGAGGGCGCTCTGGTGTCCCTCCTTGATGACCGCACTCAACCTTCGTCACCTCCTCAGCCAGTCACGCTGGGAGCCAGGACCTTGGCCTGTGAACTGGGGTGAAGCCGCACTCAGTCCCCCATAGGCTTCAACGTCTGTACGATGAGGGACACTTGAAGCGTTTCTCGTGGTCAGGCAGGCGTGGGGAGCTCCGCGGTCACAATTCTTCCGTGGCAGGGGCGCCTGGGAGCCTCAGTCGGCTAAACATCAGACTCTCGATTTTGGCTCAGGTCACGACCCCAGAATTATGGAATCAAGCCCCACACTGGGCTCCATGTTGATCGTGGAGCCTGCCTGAGATTCTCTCTCTCTCTGCCCCCCACCCCCCATTGCGCATCCTTCAGTGATAGTTTAGCTGGTGAGACAAATCTGGACCCAGTTCTCCCTCGACAGCTTGAAGATTTGTCCTCGGGGTTTTCTGGCCTCTGCAGCCGCTGTGCAGAAATCTGGGCCCATCTAACTGGTTCTTTGCCCTCCGAGCTGTGCTTCCGTTGTCTCTGGTATTTTTCACTTTCACCACGAGGCATTGAGCTGCGAAAATTTGTGTTTATTCTGCTGTGGACACATTGTGATTCCTGAGGCTCAGCATCAGTACCATGTCCGCACTGTGGGAAGTCGTACACTCTCTTTCTGGATACTGTGTCTCCCTCGTGACCTCTCTTCTCTGTTGTAAACTCTGGTTGCGTGTGTCCTCAACCTCCCGTTGTACCCTGCGTGCCTCTCTGGGAGGGTCCGTCTCTTCGTCCTGCATCCTGGGTGAATTCTTCTGGACTAAAATCCAACCCACTAAAGCTCTCTTCACCTGTGTTAGAGCTGCAGAGATTCTCCCCAAGATTACCTGCAATGACTTGGAATAACATATCCTTTAGGACACCGCCTTCCCTCAGCTACAAATTAAAATGTTGGCTGCATTTTGCAGAATGTTGATTCTCCAAAAATATATCTGAATATGTCTGCACCTGCAGCGCGTAAAGGTTTCGACGAAACCGTGTAATTACAGCGATGCGCCGTCACTTAGGTTTCAGTTGGCAAAATAAACAGGGGAAAAATCCAGAAATGCAATCTCGGCAACTACATTCTTTTGTGTTTCTAGAATTTATAATTTATTCTTTCACACGCTGGTTCTTTTTAAATGCTTCCTGCCCTTGTTTTTAATCGTGTCCTTTACTTTTTCAAATATACTGGGATTCGTTTCTGCATCAGCCAGGGTACCGCTTCCTCACAAGGTGCCCCGATGCGCGGAGGCTGAAATAGCATCGTCTACTGGGACGCGCAGAGGCGCACAGCCGGGTGGGAGTCAGCCCACCCGGTCGACTCTGTTCCGTGTGAACCGCACCCGCTGCGCGGACCAGCAGTGGGCCTGGGCAGAGTCAAGGAGGAAGGCTTGAAGCCCTCGGGCCCCAGGGCCGGGCTCCGTACTGGACTAGCATCCCTTCCATCTCACTCTGTTGGCCCAGAGGCCAGCCCACAGGCCAGGGAGGGAGCAAACGCCCTCTGGCGACAGGATGGGGGAGGAGTCGAGCTTTGGGGCCCGCGATGCCCGGGCATTTGGGGTCAGAGCCCCAGAACACGAAATCCTCAGGGTTGACGGTTCTGCCGTGCTGTTCACACCCATGGAAGCCTGTCGCTGTCAGCGTGAATCCGTCTGCTCGCACCGCCTTTACCTGCGGGGCCTGTGTCTCTCGGGCCGAGCAGTTTCCCTCCAGAGAAGGCGTGTTTGTTTCCATCAAGCACCTGGGGAGGCCACCTGCTTATAACGCGGGTCTCAGCTTGACGTTTCCGTGGCCACACGGTCGCGTGAGCCCCCACGGGCACCTGCCTGACGACCAGCCTGTGCTCGTTCTCCAGGGAGGAGGGATCTTTTCCACCTGAGATTTCTGTGGCCTTTGTTGAGACAGAGAGACAGGACGTGGTGACAGAGAGAGGGAATAGAAGTCATTCCAGTCAAGGCCAACCTTTATATATTTTTTTAGTGTTTGTTTTTTGAGAGCGAGAGAGTGGGGGAGGACACAGAATCTGCAGCAGGCTCTGCACTGACAGCACAGAGCCCGAAGCGGGGCTCGAAACCACCAACTGTGAGATCGGGACCTGAGCCGAAGTCGGACGCTTAGCCGACTGAGCCCCCAGGCGCCCCGGTGACTGTTAACTAGGGCTCTACTTTGTTCAGACGCCCTCCGTTCTGCCCTCGGCCCTGTTCTGTCCCAGGGTCCTGCAGGGTGCGCCCTGACGTCATTCATGGAATCTTCGCCGGCTACTCTTGGCTGTGAACCATCAGCCTCCCCTCGTTTCTGTGAGCTGGACAGTTCCAGGACAGGCGACCTGGCCACGTATTTTGTAGAATGTGTCTCAGGTGGGATTTTCTCATGGTTAGACCGGGGCGATGTGTTTTGGGGAGGAAGCCCGTAACCGAGGGGTCCATACTTACGATGACTCATCATGTCACGACCATGACCACGTGGCTTAGGCATAGAATGTCGTCCGTCAGGTGTCTACACCATAAAGTTACTTTCTTCACTCTCCCTACCGTCCCCTTGGAAAGGAAGTCACCAAGGACAGCTCACACCCAAGGGGTGGGGAGTCAGAATCCACATCCCTCCAGGCGGAGCACCTCCGTAAAGCATTTGGATTTCTTCTGTACGGGGGATTTATCTATGTCCCCCACTTATGTGTTTATTCAGTGATGCAGCTATGTCAGCCTGGACTCACACACATGGAGCTTATACCCTGGATTAGAATCCACTTCTAATTCGCGTTGTTCAAATTGTTCCAGCTCTGGCCGCGGAGGCCGCTATCCGCTGGCTTCGGTGCTCCTCTGACCATCCCCCATCGCTGCGGCCTTGGGATTCCGGAGAAGAGGACTGTTGAGATGTTCCAGGCTCGTCCTGTATATTTTTTGTCCCTGTTAGAGAACCCGGCCTTTCTCCAAGGACCCCAGCTCCCTTTACTGGGTGACAGTGTTAAAAGCCACTCTCGGGTTCCTAGATGTCATCGTTGCTGCTGGGTCATTTTGCTTCCAGCCACTCTCAGCTGACGGGTGATGACGTGTGTGCGTGCTCATCGCGTGTAGGAACCGCGTGTGTCTATGTCAGTTCCTTCCAACCCCCCCAACCCTCCCACCCCGTCCTTGCCGATCTGCCCCCCCCCCCCCCCCCCCCGTGGCGGTGAGGAGTCTGGCCTTCTGCCATCCACTGCTTACCTAACTCAGTCCCAGTGTTCATGCATCCTGGTCTGAGGATTGCCAACCTGCATTCCCACGGGGACCAACTTCACTGACGACGGCTGCGCACTGATGGAAGGCTCCTTTTGCCTTTTTTTTTTTTCATGTTTGTTTATTTTTGAGAGAGTGAAAGAGCACAAGCAGGGGAGGGGCACAGAGAGAGGGAGACGCCAAATCTGAAGCAGCTCCAGGCTCTGAGCTGGCAGTCAGCACAGAGCCCGACGTGGGGCTCGAACCCACGAACCGTGAGATCATGACCTGAGCCGAGGTCGGATGCTTAACCGACTGAGCCACCCAGGCGCCCCTGGCTTATTTCTCTTCATTGTTTCACAATAATTCCACTGTACGATGTGATACGGTTTATTTCTTCATGACTCTTCTGAAGGACCCCATGGTTGCGGAATTACAAACAAAGACACCTGCTATAAAATTCACACGCAGGTTTTCGTGTGGATGTCAGCTTTCCCACCAGCTGGGGAAACACCTTGGCGTGGAATTGCGGCATCACACCGCTTCTCTTTGGTTCCGTGGCGAGTTGCCAAGCTGGCTTCCGAGCTGGCTGCACCGTCTGGGGCTTCTGCAGGCTCTGCTCTGCTCCGTGGGTCTTGCCGCTCTCCGCTGGGCACTGGTCGGGGTAACTTCTGTCGGTGCAGACCCTTCCCAGTGCAGGTTCAGCATATTGTGACGCCGACAGAACAAATTCTTCGCTTCGCTTCTTTCTGGTCATGTCCGTGTATCTGCTGACGTGCGCCATGTACCTCCGTGTTTCCCATCTTTTGTATCAGATCCTTTAACCTCGTTAGCATAATCGCTAAGGACTGTCACCAACTCTGACAGCTGGTCCCCGAGTCCGCTTCTGGGGAGTGTTTTGGGGTTTTCTGGATGATGGGCCGCGTTTGCCTGTAGCTTCATCTTCACGCACAGGGATTTCTCTCGGCCTCCCTGCCCCCCGGGACAAGCACCTGGCGGGTGGCAGAGCAGAGTGGGACCCCATCCCTTGCGCCAGCTCCAGTGCTGGGGGCCTTACACACTCCTCCAACCTGGCGCCCCTTTGAGGAGGACCACCCTCCTCGCGCCGTGGCTCCAAGGGGAGCGCGGTCATAGGTCCCTGTCCTCGGGGAGGGCGCATCCCTTTCTGGAGCTTGCCGGTTCTGCGGGTTTCCCGTCTGCAGCTCTCGGGTGGGCGCCTACAAACCCCTGCATCGCGGCTTCTGCAGCTCGTTCTCCCGGCCAGGGAGGGAGTCACAGTCTCTTTCAACTTTCTGCGCACTAATCAGAGGCAAAAACCCCTTCTCCCCTTCGTCGTGTCTTTCACCGGAGCTCAGATGTCTTTGTCCACTGTCACTGAGGGTGCGGCCCTTTGGGGTCCGAGGTCTAGCTCTTGTCCCAAGGCTCTGACAAACCCCGTGGGCCAGCCATGCCTGAGCACCCACTTGCTGCTGCATTTCCGCTTCCCATCAGCGCCGCTGTCCTTCCCCACGGGGCCAGGGCTCCCCGAGGCAGGGCCCATGCCGGACTCGTACCTGAATGCTCGGTGCCCGGCACCGGGGCAGACTCGTAACAATCAGCAAATGTCGGGCTGATGGGCGCACAAATGGTGGGTGCAGAGAGCCACAATAGCAGGTGGGGGAGAAACACCCCCAGACCCCACGTTTCATAAGTGTGTCTTCCCATGGCCAGGACCCCAGGGAGCACCCCACATTCCGGGAGCTTCCCGCGCCCTCTGACCTGCATGAGGTCCCGTCCCTCCTTCCCGCCAGGTCTCCACGTGCCTCCCTAGTAGGAGTGACTGGGCCACAAGCTGGGTCTGTAGGTGGCCAGGCCCCGCAGGCCTTCTCCCTGCACCTCGCCTCCCCTACCCCATCCAGGCCGAGTCCCCACCCACCCGGAAGATCCAGACGCTGCCCGGGTGATGCCCCTGCCCTCTGCGGGGGACAGATGGAGGGTGGTGGCCAGTGAGGCAGAGAGTGAAAGTGACATCCTGTCCCCTACACAAGCTTATTGTTCCTGCCTCGGTTGGACCCCAGCAGCTGCCCACCTTGCGTAGGTGTGGCCCACGACCTTGAGATAGAAGAGGAAGTCAAAGGGGACTTCACTGAGGGGAAGGAAGGCAGACTTCTGCCTCAGGAGCCCTCCGGACCCAGGCAGATGGGGGTGGGTCTGGAGAGTGGGGGTGGGCAAGCCCGGGGAGCCCCCGGGGAGCCCCCTCCCCCTCCCACTCAGGGATAAGTTCTGCTGGGTTCCCTGGTGATACGTCCTGGCTACAGGGAGGCAGGCAGCCCCCCAGAGCGCCCTGGACTCCCCACCCCCGCACCGCAGGAAACCCCCAGGGTGCCCCCAGCAGGGAGCCCCAGCAGGGGAGGCGGAGGGCTGAGTGCTCTGTTTCTCCCCAGGGGAGCAGCCGACGCCCTCTCCTACCCGGCTTTGCTTCTCAAAGGAAGAGAGGACCATTGTAAAACGAAAACCCCGAGGTAGCTTTGCCTTCCCTTCCAAAACATGGCCCAAGCAGGTGGGCTGGAGACGGGGCCTCCGTGGGTGGTGTGCAGCAGGGGCCCCCGAGTCCCACGGAGACAGGCCAGGGGCAGGGGTGCAGCCACCGGCGCCTGCACAAGTCCCCTGCTCCCCAGGCTGGGGACGTCGTCCCTGAGACCAGGCAGGTGCACATTTATACGACCAGCTAGGCCCGCTGGGGGGCCAGGGGGGCATAGTGTGCAGAGACGAGCACCACCGGCGCCCTGCCTGGAGGAGGTGCCCTGACGGGGGCGAGAGCTGGCTGGCGGACAGGCAGGGAGGCAGAACCGCCAGCCCGGGGGTCAGCCTGGGGGCGTGCAGGGCTCAGCTAGCGTGCGGCTCATGAGGGCCCCAGTCCTGTCGTAAGGCCCCAGCCCTGGGCCACCTGGGGAGCACCCCAGATTGGCCGGCCCTCGGGTGGTGGGTTGAGCTGGGGGTGGGTTGAGGCCCTGCCCGCCCCAGCAGACCCACTTCACCTGTGCCCCGTCCCTCCGCGCCCCCACTCGCTCACGCTGCATCTTGCCCACAGCCATCCAACGGCCCCGGGCGATGGGCGAAATCTGCACCACCCCTGGCTGTGTGATAGCAGGTAAGCCCTTCCCCCACACCTCCCATGGCCCTGCCCCAGGGCGCAGGGCCCCCCAAGGCCAAGGGGAGCCACCCCAAGACACGGCATGGGGCTGGTGGGCAGTGGGTGAGGAACGCAGGTCTGTTCCCGCTGCCCAGCGCCGTGCCCCCCGCCCCCAGGAAGTGGCCCCTGCGCCCACGAGGCCCCTGTGACAGGGAGGAAGGTAGTTCGGGGCCAATGGCTCCTTCCTGCTGTTACAGAAAGAAAGGTCACATGAACATACAAGTTTCCTCCCACAAATTTCTCTTAACATTGGGGGCCACATGTTGCTATTTGCAGATGGAAAATAGTGAAAACCGTCTGAAGAAACATCAGTAAAAATCTCAGAAATGAGACTTTTCTGCCCACGCTGGGGTGGCGGACGAGCATCCGCGCTGGTGGGTCCCAGCCAAGTGGGACAGAGGGCGAGGGAGGGCCCTGGTGTGGGGGGTGCCCAGTGCGGAATCCGGCCTCGAGCCTTCAGCCGGGAACCAGACCACTGACGCTGCAGGCTCCTGACGCTGGGCAAAGGCATCTCCTCTGACAGCAGACAGACTCCCCATGACGGATCAGGGCCCCCCACCTGCTGCTGCAGACCCTCTGAACGCCTCCTGGGGGCCAGGCAGCCCTGGCCGCTGCCCCAGCGTCGTACTTGGGGCGTCCTGGGAGAGGTCACGGGATTCTAGGTCACATGGCTAATAAGTCATAGACCCAGAACTTGAATCCTGCTTCCAACCTCACCGAGGCTCAGAGAAGGTGACTAACACCCCCAAGGGCGCACAGCCATTATCAAATAGCAAACAGTGCAGCAGCCACCCACGACTGGGTCCCCCTCTCCCTCTCCACCCCTTGGGGTCGAGCAGCCGCCAGGATCCTCCAGAACATGGACCCATCCATGGAACCATGTAACGACTTCTACCAGTACGCGTGTGGAGGCTGGCTCCGGCACCACGTGATCCCCGAGACCAACTCCCGGTACAGCGTCTTCGACGTCCTTCGAGACAAGCTGGAGGTCATCCTCAAAGGTGAGATGGCCGTGACCTTGGGGGTGGAGCTGGGCGAGGCTGTACGTCTGCCCCACTCAAGGGTGTCCGTGGGGCCATTGGGGCCAGGGGAGAAGAAATCCCCTGGGACAAAGACATAGTGGGGGCAGGGGGCCCTCCTCTCGCTGAATGGGGGTGGGGGGGTACCAGGACCTTTGCCTGGCTCTCCCGGCAGCTGCCTCAGGCCGCTGTCCTGCCCCCTCCTCTGCACACAGGGGTGCTGGAGAAATCCGCCGCCAAGGACAGGCCAGCTGTGCAGAAAGCCAAGATGCTATACCGCTCCTGCATGGACGAGAGTGAGTCGGGGGGCTCCTGCATGGACGAGAGCGAGTCGGGGAGGTTCCTGCATGGACGAGAGTGAGTCGGGGGGTGGGGGGGTTGCTGGACCCGCCAGCCCCCCCAGCAGAGCATGGCAGAGGCCACTCGGGACTCATGGCCACAGAGGCTCTGCCTCTACCTGGCCGCTGGGTCCGGGCTCCTGGGGGGGACAGGGACTCACTGCCAGCCACTTGCGACCCTGTTTACACCCTGACCCCAGCCCGGGTCATACTGTCCAGGCAGGGGGACAATGGTGGGGGTGCACCTAGAAGCCCCAGGGAAGGCGCACATGCATGTGTGTCCGTGTGTGTCTCTGTGTGTGTGTCTGCGCGTCTCTGTGTGTGTGTGTGTCGGTGTGTGGACACCCGGGCGCTGCTACGAAGCTGCTCCGTGCTCTGGTTCCCAGGAAGAGCTCTCCCACACCCCACACCCCTCTGGCCTGTCTCCCCTCACGCCCCCGCCTGGGGGTCTGCAAGCCCCGCTCCCAGTGTCAGCTGCTCTGCAGGGACCACTCGCCCTTCTTAGTATCAATGGTTCCCTGTTCTGTCCCCACCTCTGACTGCGGAGGAAGCCGCGTGCGGCCCCCAGTGTTCACGTGGGGCTCCTGCCTCCGGGAACCCCGGCCCCCCTGGGCCCACCTGGAACATTCCCTGTTTCCACCATGAGGCTCCCTCATGCCCCTGCCTCCCTGTGAGTCTCCAACAAACCAAGTGACCCGGCGGCCCCACCTCTGCACCCCGACCTTCACCTTATTTGTGACCCAAGTTCCCGAGCTCCCTGCCCAACCTTCGATGCCGGGCAGAAGTTGTTCGCGTCCAGTCCGGTGTGCTCAGCTGGCCGTGGGCTGAGCCCCCAACCCCGTGCAGCACCCCTGAGCCACGGGCTGAGCCCCCCCACCACGTGCAGCACCCCCAGGCTGTGGACTGGAGCCCCCCACCCCGTGCAGCACCCCTGGGCCACAAGGCCTCCAGCGACCTGGCTCCCCCACCACCCAGCTGCCTGCCCCCCTCCCACGTCCCGTGTCCTGCCAGTGTGTCTGCTTCGGTCAGTCCCCGGCCCCATCACACCCGCGTCCATCTCTGCTCCTCCCAGGCCCTTCCCTGTCCCCGTGTGAGGGGGGCCGAGCTCTGTGCCGGGCGTGCCGCGTCCCCACGGGTCTGTGCAAAGGTGGGCGTCTGGGGGTGACTGCCCCCTCCTTCCCTCTCAGGCGTGATAGAGAAACGGGACTCGAAGCCCCTGCTGAACATCTTGGATCTGATGGGAGGCTGGCCGGTGACCATGGACAAGTGGAACGAGAGTGTAGGTAAGGCCAGGGCCGGGGGGCGGCCTCGCTCTGCAGACAGGCGGCCACCGCTTGGGGCTCCTTGGGGCCGAGGCCTCGCAGGCTCAGGCGGGCGAGGTCGCACCTGCTGCCGGCGGGCTCCCCACTCTGCAGAGCGCCGGCCTCCACACCCCTGTGGGGGGGACTCACCTCCCAGACCCAGGGCGCGGGGGCGGGGCACGGGAGGCACCTGTTGTCCCCAAGCAGGCCCTTGGCGCCAGGGCCCGCGGGCGTGCTTGCCACCGCGAGCCGGGCAGGGTCCCCGATGTCCCCCGAGCTCTGGGTTAGGAGGCTGGGGTTCACCACCCGGTGAGGGTCTGGCTGGGCCCCCCGGGAGCCCAGTGGGTGTCCAGCATGAGGCGCCGCCCCCCCAGGGCCCAGGTGGGAGCTGGAGCAGCAGCTGGCCCTGATGAGCACGCAGTTCAACAGGCGCGTCCTCATCGACCTGTTCATCTGGAATGACGACCAGAACTCCAGCCGGAACATCATCTACGTACGAGCCGCGCGGCAGGGGGCGGGGCAGGCCGGGGGCGCTCCCAGGGCTGTGGCCAGGGGCACGTGAGCCCCGGGGCCATTCGCAGGGCCCTGCTCTCATCCCTGTCCCGCCCGGGGTGTCAGCTGCGGGCTGAGCAGGCTCCCCCAACCGTGTGTTGGCGCCAGGGCAGGGAAACGGACCCCAGAAAGCCACCGCTGGCCACAGCGAACCCACCCCATGCAGGGAGGGCCCGCACGTGGCCCGCACCCCGTGGGTCACCTGCTCAGCGCACCCCTCAGCGTGTCCCCAGAGGCCGTCCGCCCGTCACTCACAGAGCAGGGCCGGGGTGCCAGGTGTCCACACACGCACGGGCCTGTCCCCTTCCGGGCGGAGCCCTGTTCCCACTGGGCACCACAGTGTGCAGGGAGTGGAGAGAGCTGCCGTCCTCCTCAGCCAGGCTGTGGGGACCCCAGCCCCTGCCCGGGGTCACACCCTCTGTGTCTCCAGATAGATCAGCCCACCCTGGGCATGCCGTCCCGGGAGTACTATTTCAACGAAGGCAGCAACCACAAGGTGAGTAGGGTGCCCCCCGCCACCGTGGCTTCAGGGCCCACCTGCCGCCCCTGCGGCCCCTTGCCCCCTGCCCCCCCCCCACACCCAGCAGCCTTTGTGAACACCTGCCGGGTGCTCTGAGGGCTGTGGACAAGCAAAGCCCAGCCTTCATCGTCACCATCATAGGGACCGTCCCTAAACACCACGGGCCACGTGGGAGGGCAGACTCAGCTGAGCCGGTGGCCCCGAGGCCCACACCCTTCGCCCCGTCTCACCGGTGAGGACTGCGGTCCACACTGCTGGTCTACTGCGTAGGGCCCGTTGAGATCTGAACTCAGGCCACCTGAGCGCAGGGCCTGCTCTCATAACCATTCTGCTGCTGACCCAGGAGGGAGGGACACAAGCAGCGGGTAGCGGCAAGCCGGGGCAGAGGGAAGAGCCATTGTGAAAGGGCCCACGGCCAGGAAGCAGCATGGTGGGCCTCCAGGTGGAGGCGGGCCGTGAGCTGGGCCGTGAAGGATGAATCCAGCCAGGAGCACAGTCGAGTGTGGCTGACAGAAGGAGCCCTGGGTGGGCGGGTGGAGCTGAGAGAGCCAGGCCGGGCAGCTGCTGCGCTGGAGACCCGCCCGGGGCCGTGGGTGGAGGTGTGGCTTCTGTGGATCCCCCTGCGGAGGAAAGCCCCTCCCTCCCTCCCGGGATGAGGCAGGCAGAAGGCAGGGCCAGGCAGGCGCAGACCCTCAGGGCCCAACGCCCGAGCCTCTGGCCGAGTCAAGCCTGGCTAGAGCGGCCCACCCTCAGCCCAGCATCTGACAGCCCTGGCCCCGCCCCGCTGTGCGCGGCCAGCACTTCGTGCCCAGGTCTCTCTGGTCCCGTGGAAGTCCACGGGCACGGGGATCGGGGCGGGGAGTGCAGCTCTAGGCGGCAGGCCGTGACCTCCGTCTGGGGCTCGCGGCCGCCACACGGCTCGTCCGGGAGCGGGAGCGGCCGAGCCTGGCCCGGGAGGGCGCACAGGTGCAGGGCCCCGACCCCGGCCCCCGCGGGCCCTGCCGCCGCCTGCTGGCCCCCGGGCGCCTGCGTCCTGTCCTGGGCCCACCCCGCCCCCACCCAGAGCCCCATGGGGGCCCAGGCGGCTGAGGCCGCCAGACCGCGAACTGAGCCCTCCGGCCCAGGTGCGGGAAGCCTACCTGCAGTTCATGACGTCGGTGGCCGCGATGCTGCGCGCAGACATGAACCTCCCTGAGAACAGCTACCTGGTGCAGGAGGAGATGGTGCAGGTGCTGGAGCTGGAGACGCAGCTGGCAAACGTGAGGCCCCGGGGCGGGGGCGGGGGGGTGGGGGCCGGCTGCCCCGCCCCCGGTGTGACCACCCGCGCCCCCCCCCCCCCCCCCCCCCCCCCCCGGGCAGGCCACGGTCCCCCAGGAGGAGAGGCACGACGTCACCGCGCTGTACCACAGGATGGGCCTGGCGGAGCTCCAGAGCAAGTTTGGCCTGAAGGTAAGGCCCCGCCCCATCAGCCCCTCAGGAAGATGCGAGCGCCCAGGTCACGCGGCCAGGGACACTCTCCCCCGGGGGCGGCAGCTGCTGTTCCCCGGGCCGTCCAGGCGCGCAGGGCCACCCCATCTGGGAGGTGGGTGCAGGGAGGGGCTGCCGACGTGCCAGAGCCAGCCGACCCCTGCCCGGCGCACTCTGTCCCCAGGGCCTGCTGGGAACCCTTACAGGACTCTGCCCCCTCCCCTCCCCCGCCAGGCCCTCCCTGCTGGCCAGGCCTTCTGCCCAGGGTGCTGGGGAGGGGACCGGGGGTGTGCGCCCTTCCCAACCCCGCACTCAGCTGGCTGACCGCCCAGAGCCACCGGCTTGTCCAGGGCCTCCGGCTGGAGGGAGAGAAACGCAGCAGCTGAGGCCCGAGTCAGGGGGCAGGGGGGTTGGCGAGGGCAGAGCCAAGTCAGGGCCGAGGACAGGGGTGGGCTACACACTGGGGCTCCTGACTCCTGACCAGAAAACCCAAGTGCCTAGAGCCAAAGAACAAAGCAGAACTCGGGAGACTCCTGCCCAGGGTTCATGGCACTTGGTGTTCCAGAGGCTCTATGGCCCCTGGATCCTGCCCTCTTCCTTGGCACCTGCTCCCAGTGGCCAACCCAACAGCCCGCCCAGCCCCCAGCGGGCACCTTGGGGGACCATGGAGGGGGTGGGGCAAGGCCAGCCAGGAGGGGCTGCACCACGAAGCTGAGGTGTGAGAGACGTCTTGGAGGAGGGACCGACTGGGACGTGTGGCCCAAACAGAGGGGCAGCCAAGGGCAAGGTAGTGAGGCAGGGGCTGCAAGGTGACCGGAGGTCAGATGAGGCACGGCGGGTGAAGGGGTGGACGATGCCAGACCTCCTCCGGGGCACCGGCTCGGGTGCTGCATGACAGGGCTTTGGGGCACAGTCTTGACTCGCGCTGAGGACCAGGCGGTAAATGGTGGCAGGTGGGGACAGCAGGCGCGGTGAGAGGGGCGGCCTCCGGATCTAGTTGGAAGACAGGCAGCAGGATCTGCAGATGTACTAAATGTGGGAAGTGAGGAAAGAGGCGAGAAGCCCAGCGGCCTGCAGCCCACGTGGCGCAGAAGCGGCCTGGGGGAATGTCCTGGAAGCCAGGCTCGGGCCGTCTGGTGTGGGCTGCTTTTGTAACGCTTGGGCCTGTGTCCGCGCGCATGTCCACACAGCCCTTGCTCAGACTGACACCCTCCCCGTGGCCCTTCCCCCCACCCCCTCGGACCCAGGTAGGTCTCCTGCCTGCACGGGGCTCCTCTCCTCCTGCGTTTTGTAGAAACGACGTCTCAGCGTCATTCACCTCATCTCACTGGGCGGCCCATGCTGACTGACGCGTCGTCAGTTCTGAGAACACAGCGGTGCGGGCCCCTGCTGTACCCGTTTTTTAATGTTTATTTATTTTTGAGAGAGAGAGAGCGCGCAGGGGCAGGGGGAGAGGAACAGAGAGAGAGGGAGACAGAATCCGAAGCAGCTCCAGGCTCCGAGCTGCCAGCACAGAGCCCGACGCGGGGCTCGAACCCACGCACCGTGAGATCCTGACCTGAGCCGAAGTCGGACGCTCAACAGACTGAGCCGCCCAGGGCCTCTGGGCCACATCACGCTCTGGACTCCTCTGACTAACGTGGCCGTGCTCATTCATGTGCGTGTCTTTTGGGGTGTCCCTGCGTGCACCTGGGAACGGGACGGCCAGGCCACGCACGGAACACACATATGTCCCCTTGAGCGGTGACGCCAGACCTTCGCCTCTAAGTCGTTGTCCCCAGGGGACAGAGTCGCCGTCCCCAGCTGCGGTGTATGAAAGGTCTTCCGAAGATGCCTTCATCTTCCAGCAGACGTGTTCTTAGCCCTTCGGTTTTCGACGCCGTTAGGAAAGGTCTTCCTGTGTAGTGGACCTTGGGATCGTTTGCTCTCGTGTGCAGGGCCCCAGACAGGGCAGTTTTACTCCGTGCACGTGCTCGCTCTCACACGTTGTCCGCGGGCCCTGTCAGGTTGTGTGCACCTGAAATCACGTCCTTTGTGAACAGTAAGTCTTATTTCTTCCCTTTCAAAACCTTACTGATTTTCTGTCATTTACTTGTCTTACTGAGGAGGTGGGGACACCAGGTCACCAGAGTAGAGGCCTTGTCCCCTTCCTCAAAAACACACAACATTGTCTCATTGTTACAGTCGCGGGGACAGTTTTGTTTTTGCTGCTGCTGCTGTACGTAGATTCCCTTCACCAGATTGTTGAATTTACCTTCTAGTTCTAGTCCACTAGGACTGTTTATCATGAACAGACGGCAAAATTTATTAAACGCCTTTCTTCCTCATCCACTGAAATTATGACGTGATTGGGGCACCTGGCGGCTCAGTCGGTTGAGTGTCCAGCGTCAGCTCAGGTCACGGTCTCACGGTTGGTGGGTTCCAGCCCCGCGTCGGGCTCTGTGCTGGCAGCTCGGAGCCTGGAGTCTGCGTGGGATTCTGTGTCTCCCTCTCTGTCTGCCCCTCCCCTGCTTGTGCTCTCTCTCTCTCCCCCTCTCTCTAAAAAAAAAAAAAAAAAAAAAAAAAAAAAAATTTAAATTTAAAAAAAAAGTAATTAGGACGTGATTTTCCTGCTTTATCCAGTTATCATGGTGAATTACATGATTCGATTTTCCAATTTTACACACCAACCTTGAATTTCTTGAATATCAAATTGGGTTGTGACGTATTATCCATATTATATAGGTGTGGATAAATCCTAATTGCTAATATTTTCCATAGAATTTTTGTATCTATGATCATAAACGAGACTAGCCTGTTACCTTCTTTCCTTACAATATTCTTATTTGGGGGTTAAACTTTTTCTTGGCCTCATAAATCAGACTGAGAAAAGTTTTCTCTTCCTCTCTGGGAAGCTGGGTAAGATCGGCAGTCTGTCTTCCTTACATGTCAGATAGCATCTGCCGGGAAAGCCACACGGGCCTAGGAATCTCTACATGGGAATGTCTTAAATTAAAGATGGGTTTATTACACATAAGACAGTATTTTCTACGATTCTTGTATTCATTAGATATATATGTATTCTATTTCTCTATATTCTTATTGTTGCTAAACTGTTTTTTCAGGAATTTTTCCATCACACTTAAGTTTTCAAATAGTTTGGCATAATCTCTGTTCACAGCCTGTAGGCTCTGTGGTGGCGTCACCTCCCTTCACCCTGATTCAGGCCATTGTGCCTTCCCTCGTCTTCCCCGAGTGCCCTGGCGGGAGCTGGGTGTCCTCGATGCCCGGGAGCTGTGTCTACCTCTCTGTCCTCTCCCTCTTCTCCACACGCCCTCCTTCCCAGGGGTTTAACTGGACACTCTTCATACAATCTGTGCTGTCCTCTGTCAAAATCAAACTGCTGCCCGATGAAGAGGTGGTGGTCTACGGCATCCCCTACCTCCAGAACCTCGAGGACATCATCGATGTCTACTCAGCCAGGTGGGGTCCCCGGGGGGTCCCCGGAGGCCTCGCCGTCTCGGCCGCTGCTCCCACGCCCTCAGCCTCTCCTCACGGGACCGTCCCCGGGGAGCATCTTCTCTGGGCGGGCGGGACCCCAGAGGCGTGGGGTGAGCTCCCTGCTTGCCCTGCAGCTGCGGACCGAGGGCGCGCGCCCCTCAGCCGCTGAAGGCCGGCCCCCCGCCCCCCCGCAGGACCATGCAGAACTACCTGGTCTGGCGCCTGGTGCTGGACCGCGTCAGCAGCCTCAGCCAGCGGTTCAAGGAGGCGCGGGCAAACTACCGCAAGGTGAGTGGGGCCCGCGAGCCGGCTCCGCCCCCGCCCCGTGGTCTCCACCCAGTTCCCCGCGCTGCCCACCTGCTCTGGGCCAACGCCAGGGTCCGCGCCAGGGGCGGAGCGAGAGAGGCTGACCGCGCCGGCCCTCCTGGGGCGGCCGACGACAGAGAGAGATCTGCTCTTTCAAAAGCAACAAGTAGGACATGACAGGAAGGGACAGGGCGGAGACGGCCTCTCCGCGAGGGTGACGCTGGCGACCCCGAGGCGAGAGCGACCCAGACACGAAGAGACTGGGGGCAGGTTCCTGAGGCAGGACCCCCCAGGGCCACGTGGTGGGAAGGAAGGAGATGAGGTCAGGGGGAGCCCGGGGGGCCGCAATCGTGGGACGAGCAGAGCGTGGGTTCCGTGCGCCCCGAAAGCCGCCGGAGTGTTAAGAACGGGAGCCACAGTCTGGTGTCCTGCTTACGTGGTCATTCTGGCGGCTGGAGGGGGGTTGCGGTCAGGGCAGAGGCAGGGGACCCACCGGGTGGCCCTGTAGTCACGGCGGTTGCTCCAAGACCACGGTCAGAGGGGGCGTGGAGGCAGAGTGCAGACGGGCGCACCGTCCAGGCAGGGTGCCGGGGGGACCAGGGCGTCGGCAGCACACAGTTGGGGTATGAACGGGGGCCTGAGGGGCAGGGGAGTCAGGCGGACCCCGTGGTTCTTCACTAGAGAAACGGGACGGACAGAGGTCCTCCAGCGCACGGGAAAGATGGGCAAGTCACAGCCTCTGCCTTGGTGGGTCGGGCGGAGACACGACTGGCCAAGCGTCTCCACTTTGGTGATGGGAAAACCCATCGGGGCCCGGAGAGCTGGCGGCTGGCGGCTGAGCCGGATGTGGCCCCCGTGGCCCCCAAGAGTCAACGCCTGCCTGTGCTTTGGGGTGGGGCTGGTGTCCGTGAGGTCAGAATTGGGCTGGCCAGCCAGGCCAGGGTGGCCAGAACAGGGGGCAAGGGGGCACTTGGGGCTGAGCAGGGCCCTGCCCCTGCGCCGGGGCAGAGGCCAGACTCCCAGCCTGGGTCGGGAGCCCACCCCGGAAACCGCACACCCCGTCCGTGGCCATGCCCACTGCCAGCACTCACCGGGGAGTCCGAGTTCATCCGCGCCCCTGGGAGAATGGCCGCTGGGCGCCCGGGCCGAGGGCCGGGGAGCAGTGGCGCGTGAGTGCGTGACTGGGTGCCGGCCACACAGGTGCTCTACGGCACGACCGTGGAGGAGGTGCGCTGGCGAGAATGCGTCAGCTACGTCAACAGCAACATGGAGAGCGCCGTGGGCTCCCTCTACGTCAGGGAGGCCTTTCCCAGAGACAGCAAGGATTCGGTGGGTGCCCTGCGCTGGCACTGCCCGTGGCCCCTCCCTGCAGGGTCCCAGCCGCCCCCCCACAGGGACCCCGCTGGCCACTGGCAGCACGTGTGTGCCCAGGGGCACTGGGGAGCACACGTTTGCCCTGCGCCCCGTCACATGGGGAGGCCAGAGGCCCCACCCCCAGCCCTACAGGCCTGCCTGGGAAAGGGGACTGGCCCTACAGGCTGTGAGTTCAGGGGCGGGCAGGCCCTAGGCCCACCCAGGAGAAGGACCAGCAGTCAGGACCCCGGCCCGGCCCCAGCGGGGCCCCAGCGCTGGCATGCAGGACAAGGGCCGTGTGCTCCTCAGGTCAGAAAGCTCATTGACAAGGTGCGGGCGGTGTTCGTGGAGACCCTGGATGAGCTGGGCTGGATGGACGAGGCGTCCAAGAAGAAGGCCCAGGAGAAGGTGCGCGGGTGGCCGGAGCCCCGAGGTCAGGGCGTCCTGCCCAGAGAGGGCAGCCCCAGCAGGGGGGCACAGGGTGGCCGTCATCACACCCCTTCAGAGACCAGGACACCGAGGCTGGGTGTGGCTTGCCGGAATGGGGCTGTGGGCAGAGGCGGAACTAGAAGCCAAGTCTGGGAGACCCCCTGGCACCTGGGAGCGAGCGGGAGTGAGCGGGAGTGGCCGTAGCTACGGCCTCAGAGCAGGACCCCTCAGAGGTTAGTGTCAAGTGGAGACTGTACCACCCCACCCAACCCTCGGCCGTCAGACCTCTGGCTGGCTGTCGGGTGGGAGTCTGGCCTCGGGCTGAGCTGGTCCACCCCTGTCCCCGTTAAATCTCCGCACAGCCTGCAAGGGGGGCCGAGTCCCTCACCCCCTACCCATACAGCGGTGAGCAGGGGGCAGGGGGCCTCTCCTGGTGGGGCAGTCACCGACCGGTCCCAATGTCCTCCCAGGCCATGAACATCCGGGAGCAGATTGGGTACCCAGAATACATCCTGGAGGACAGGAACAAGCACCTGGACGAGGAGTATTCCAACGTGCGCCCCCCCCACCCAGAGGCCTCCAGAACCTCACCTGTCCCCTCACCCCCCACCCGCCCTGCCCTCGAACCAGCCGTGTGAGCTATAAGCCATTGATGCCCTGGCAGGTGGTGCCGCCTTGCCACCTCCCTGGGCAGGCGGCTCCAGAGTCCCCTCTGTTACAGATGGGGAAACTGAGGTTGGAGGGAGAAGAAACGCGCTCCGTTGCATGAAGGCCCAGAGCCAGCACTGGCCCCTCAACCCCAACCCCTGCACCCACCGCCTGTTGGCCTCGTGCAGGACTTCCCAGGCCATCCCCAGGCGGGTCCCCAGCCACTCCTGACCTCCCCCGCCTGCACACCCGGCAGTGACCTCCCCCCCTCCCGCAGCTGAACTTCTCGGAGGACCAGTACTTTGAAAATGGTCTTCAGAACCTCAAGGCTGGTGCCCAGCGGAGCCTCAAGAAGCTTCGGGAGAAAGTGGACCAGAACCTGTGAGTGGGGGCGGCACTCGGGAATCGGGGACCATGAAGGGCAGCTGGCCTGACCCAGAGCCCCGCCCAGGGAGGCCCCAGGCCCCAGGCCCGGGGAGGATTCTGATCCACAGGTTGCCCAGACCCTGCCCCGGCTGTGGGCAATGCTGGTCTCCTGGCACGGCTACTGTGACGTGGGCCCTAAGGGCGGGGGCTCTGGTCGGCCAGGAGGGGCCTGCAGGGAGGGCTCCGGGACACGGGCCCCAGGTGACCGGCCCGCTCACCACAGCTGGATCATCGGGGCGGCGGTGGTCAACGCGTTCTACTCCCCAAACCAAAACCAGATCGGTACGTGCGAGCCCCTCCGTGACCCACCCAAGCCCTCCACTCCCTCTTGGGGGGACCTCCAGCCTGTTCTCAGGAGGAGAGAACCTCTCCCCACCTAGGGACTCCAGCCCTCACCCCATCTGCCGGAAGCTCCTCACCTCTGAGTAGCAGGGCCGGATTTTAGAGAGAGAGGCAGCAGACCCCGGTCCCGAGGGCAGCAGAGAATGGGGGTGGGGGGCAGCAGACCCCAGTCCCGAGGGCAGCAGAGAATGGGGGTGGGGGGCAGGAGACCCCAGTCCCAAGGGCAGCAGAGAATGGGGGTGGGGGGTAGCAGACCCCAGTCCCGAGGGTAGCAGAGAATGGGGTGGGGGGCAGGAGACCCCGGTCCCGAGGGCAGCAGAGAATGGGGGTGGGGGGCAGGAGACCCCAGTCCCGAAGGCAGCAGAGAATGGGGGGGGGCTAGGGTCTGCTGCATGCTGGCCCTGGCCTCTGACCTCAGGGGCCTGGATTGTCTTGTCTGTAACGTGGGGGTGGTGGCAGCCCCGCCTCCGGGCCATGTGGTTTGATGCAGGAGCCCCAGGGTGGCTGCCCGGGGCCTCACATCTCCTCCACCCCCTCCGGGCAGTATTCCCCGCGGGGATCCTGCAGCCCCCTTTCTTCAGCAAGGAGCAGCCACAGGCCTTGAACTTCGGGGGCATTGGGATGGTGATCGGGCATGAGATCACTCACGGCTTTGATGACAACGGTAGGGAAGCTGCGTGGGGAGGGTCACGCCCCCTCCTCCCCTTCCCACTGAGCAGCAGTCATGGGAGGTGTCCGTCCAACCCCTTCAGGACTCAGGTGGGGACGCTGAGGCCCAGGGCAGAGAAGGGGAGCTACGGTGGCAGAGACGCGGGGGAGAGGACATGAGGGCTCCAGTGCCAGACCCTGACCCCAGCTCACAGGCGGGCCGCTCCCCACCCCCCCGCCCCCAGGCCCCTGGATTGGCAGTAGCGACACTATCTGTGCGCTTCTCAAGCTCCAGGTCCTGGGCTGGCATCACTCCAGCCCAGAGAAGTGCTGACCTGACATTCCCACCTCCTGCCACGGGGTGCGGCCCCCTGCCTGGCTCTAGCAGCCTGTGACCACGCCCAGGGGCTCCAGCTGCCCCCCCACACCCCCGGGAAGGCTGGCTTTCCCACAGGGCTTGGCCATCGGGACCTACGAGGGCAGCCTCGTGTCCCCCAGGACCACATGCTCCCTTCCCCGGGGTCCACAAAGTTTGGACATCACAGCGGGGCCATCAAACCACGGTGTCTCTGGGACCCTGACCTTGAGGGTGGCCTAGTAGACCACCCGAGCCCCCCTCCTGGGCCTCAGCAGCCCGCTGGCCTTGTGCCAGCCCTTCAGCCAGGCTGGTGCCCTGAGGCGGCCAGTTTCCTGCTCACACACGAGCTCTAGATATTGGGGCTCCCGGGAGGGCGTGCGGTGAGACCGGCGTCGGGCAGGCAGGGCCGTGTGGGCAGCCCGCCTTTGCCCGCCTCTGCCCGCCTCTGCCCGCCAGGCCGGAACTTTGACAAGAACGGCAACATGCTGGATTGGTGGAGCAACTTCTCGGCCCAGCACTTCCGGGAGCAGTCGGAGTGCATGATCCACCAGTACGGGAACTACTCCTGGGACCTGGCCGGCCACCAAAATGTGAGAGCAAGCTGTCGGCTGTGCCGCCGCCGCCAGGGCCCCCCGAACCCCAGCCCGTCCCGCGGGGAGCCCGGCCGCCGACCGTCGTGTCCTGTGCGCAGGTGAACGGGTTCAGCACCCTCGGGGAGAACATCGCCGACAACGGAGGGGTGCGGCAGGCATATAAGGTGGGTCCAAGCAGGGGCCCCTCAAGCGTGTGGGGCACAGGTGCCTCAGTGAGGCAGAGACCGTGCCCTGCGCAGGCCGAGGCACGCCCGCTACCCTGCGCCATCTGTACGGAAGGCCCCGGGGAGCCAGCCTGGCCGCGGGTGGCTGTGCTGCCCACATTTTACCCCGACCTTAGCTAAACATTCAAGCCCCGGGGGAGCCACTGTCCATCCCCAAGCACGATAGTGACGTTCACCACATCCCCTCCAGCCGTGGCATCGTCCCGGTGCCTGCGGCCTCGTCCTGGGTGGGCGCGGTGTGGCAGCGAGAGGGGAGCCCCCCAGGGCCCAGCTGGTGTAGCCTGGAGATGAGCACGGGGCAAGTAGGGCAGAGCCCATCCCCGGGGTGCCCAGAGGGCCGTAAGGTGCTGAGGCCGGACCTCCGTGAGGACTGGGCCGGGAGCCAGACCCCCATTCTGCCCGGACCCGAGACCGGCGCCGAGCCCAGGAGCCAGGACGGGCCTGGGCCCAGCCCCTGCGTGGTGTCTGCAGGCTTACCTCAAGTGGATGGCGGACGGTGGCAAGGACCAGCAGCTGCCGGGGCTGGAACTGACCTACGACCAGCTGTTCTTCGTCAACTATGCCCAGGTAGGAGCCATGGGCCCCTCCCCGCCTGCCGCCTTGCCAGCCGGGCACCGGTTTCCCCCTCACGCTTCTGGAAGGCGTCCGCTTTGGGGTACTTCCGGGGGCACGTTGAGTGGGCAAGCCAGGCAGAGCCAGGGCTTGTCAGCCTGGAAGGCTTCCTGGGGGACAAGGATGCAGAGACTGGAGCTGAGGGGCTTCAGATGTAGCTGGGGGCGGGGGTGGGGAAGTGGCTCCCCTCCCCCCACCTGAGAAGGGGCAGCCTGGGACAGGACAGGAGGGACTCCCCTGTGCCTAGAAAGAAATGGGAGCACTCGCCCAGCGCTGCCACCCCAGGCCCACCCCACCCCCGCCTGGGTCCCCTCAGGGCCCCCCTTATTCCTCCGTCCCATCCCCCCCAGGCCCGCCCCTCCCCCTCCCATGGCCACGCCCCTCATGCACCCACAGGTGTGGTGTGGGTCTTACCGGCCTGAGTTCGCCATACAGTCTATCAAGACCGACGTTCACAGCCCCCTGAAGTACAGGCGAGTAGCCCCTTGCATCCCCGTGTGCATCATGCTCCCCCCCCAGCACCTGCCCCCAGCGCCCAGGCAAGCTGGCTCAGGCCCCTGGCTGCCCGCAGGGTGCTGGGCTCGCTGCAGAACCTGGCGGCTTTCTCGGACGCCTTCCACTGTGCCCAGGGCACCCCCATGCACCCGCACGAGCGATGCCGCGTCTGGTAGCCATAAACGAGCCGCACTGCGTGGCCCACGGCCCACCTGCCGCCAGAGGCCAGGCGTCCCTGTCGCGTGCAGCAGGAGCAGCGGGCAAGGTCCCCGCGCGTCGCGGCCCCAGCGCCCAGGGTGAGCGGTGACTGCCCAGTGCCCTCCGTGCCTGCGGCGAGGGGCACGGTGCCCCAGCCCTGTAGACGCACCCACTGTCCAAAGCGTCCCAGTCAGCTGTCCATGAGCTTCAGACTTGAGCTAAGTAAACACTTCAAAGAAGCCATCTGCCTCGTCTGTTTAGGAGGGGTGGGGGGAGTGCCCGCAGCTGTAAGCACCCGCCGGTTCACGGTTCGGTTCGCGGACATCTGGCTCTGCGCTGACTGCTGGTGGCCAGATAGGGAGCCAGCAGGTACTCCTGGGGTGTCCCTCCGGGGTCTCTGTGCTGGGGGCACAGCAGTGACCAGGACGCCCCCAGGTACTGGCCCTCAGGGACCACCGGTTCAGATGGGAGGAGGGGCCGCTGACTCAGGAGCTGGCTGAGGTCAGGAGGTGGGCAGAGGGGACTGGGGAGCCATAGCTCAGAATCTAGACTTGGGGTTTTATGTAACTAGAGGCCAGGGGCAGGGTTAAGCCACAAAGGGACACTGTCACCTGCCCTGGTGTTTTAAATGACCCCCAAGAGTAGTGCTGAAGGGGGCGGGGGGAAGGTGGGAGGAAGCTGGGAGCCACGGTGGTCATCCAGGCCAGGGCAGGGCGAGGCGGGTAGAG
This sequence comes from Hyaena hyaena, assembly GCF_003009895.1. Classification (NCBI taxonomy): domain Eukaryota; kingdom Metazoa; phylum Chordata; class Mammalia; order Carnivora; family Hyaenidae; genus Hyaena; species Hyaena hyaena. The sequence continues at coordinate 768,886 of NW_024080942.1, forward strand.
GACAGGTGGTGAGGCCATCTGAACCCACCCAGACCAAAAAGCCCCTGACGCAGTGGGGCAGGGGTGGGTTTCTGCTCTGGACACTAGGTTCCAGGTGCCTGTCACCTGCCCCCACCCACCCACCCGGGCAAGGAATGGTGCGGGGCGGGGGCGGGGGTGTAGCTGAATGAACCGGCTGGGGCAAGACTCCCCTGGCCAGCCACCCCCAGCCGGGTACAAATGACAGACCTCATCGGAGAAGGTCCTTCCAACGGACTAGACCCCTCACTGTCCACCACGCCCCAGCGGCTGCATGGAAACATCTCCCTGGAAACCCACCTAATATGAGCGCTGACCCTGACGCACCCTCACCTCCCGCACCCTGCGCCCATCCTCGGACCCCTGACCCTCATGTGCCAAAGGCCTGAGGCCCTCCGGGAGGCTGCAGGGCCATCTCCTCCCCTCTGCCAGCCCCTCCTGCAGCTTGCGGGCCCAGAACTGTGCCCCGGGCAGGGAGGAAACCAACGTGCACAGAGACGGGAGCTGCCCAGGACGAAGGGCTCAGAGCCAATGAAGACACGCTGCCCGGAAACGAGTTTAATGCTCATTGTCACCGAAAGCCCCAGGCAGAGTTTGGTGCCCAGTCCAGAGATTCCGGAAAGGCTCTTCCCATCCAGCTCCCAGGATGCTCAAGGCAGCAGACGCCTCCCAGACCCTCCGAGGCCTTGGTCTTCACCTTGTGCATGCCTCTTCGGTACACTGTGGGCACAGCAGGGGCCCCATCAGGCCAGGCGAACTTCCCAGAGTCCCAAAGCAGCTGGTCTGCGGTCCAAGTGCTAGACGCCCCCCTCTATTCAGGACACAGGAAGTCAGCCACCAGGACCACACTAACGCTGCCTGTGGTCACCCTGGACAAACTGTGACCCTCCCAAGGCTGAGAGGACAGGCTACAGCCCCGGGCAGCCCCCCGCCCTCTGGGGAGGGCCCTGCTGTGCCAACCCTGTCTGGCCACCCTGCCCCTGGTTCCCCTCTGTCCTCAGCCTGCTTCCCTCTGCAGAGTGGGGGGTGGGGGAGGGAGACAGTAACATCCTGGGCTGCCATGAGCACAAAGGTACCTCAACCTTGCAAGGTGCAGCCTGGCACCTGGCCGCACCCTGCACTCAGCCCAGGGGAGCTGCTGTTCTTGGCAGGCGGCGTGCTCCCCAGGCCCGGGCTCACCTGGGGTGACTCGCTGGCACCGACCTCCGCAGAGATCCCCAGGGCCTGCAAGATGCTCTCCCGGGGGACATAGTCTCCCGGAGAGTTCTGGACGAAGTGCAGCAACACTCTGCCACCACCTGCGGAGGCGGGGAGGCGGTCAGGACACCCCCGCGTGCCGGGAGGAGGAAGGCAGCCCCACCGGCCGCGACTCCACCTGGTTACCCTGGTCCCAGCTAAGCCACCACGCAAGAGCTGGGCCACTGCACAGAGAGGCCTTGAGGAGACCAGCAAGCCAGCGGGGGAGGAAGAGAGGGTTGGGACATGCCAGCAAGGTCAGCAAGACCTTCCCAGCTGAGGATGTGACCTTGGCGCCCCACGCAACCAGGCACCGGCCTCTGACGCCCCTCTCCCGGCCCACCTTTGGCGACCACCAGCAGCCCTCCGCTCTGCAGCAAGTCCCCGGACAAGTTCCCCTGGATGCCAACGGCCTTGGCCTGGAAGGAGGGAAGCAGGTCCGGGTCAGCCCTACAGGGGAGCCCCATCTCGAGTCCCACCCAGCCTTGGCCGTCACAAACCTTGAGGGCCACATCGCGCACGGGCTTCCCCAGGGCAGCCGGCAGGATGGTCAGGCTGTTGTACCTGTGAAGACACAGCTGGCGAGTCCGGGCACTGGCCCTTCGGTGAAGACTCAGCCCAGCACCTGTCCCCAGTCTCTATAAGACCCCCACACCAGATTGTCACCAGCAGGCCTCACCGCTTCTCACCAGGGGCTCGGAGGGCTGGGGCAGCCAGCCTGGGGGTCAGCAGGCCTGGGGCCCTGCAGAAGATTTGGGGAGTGTGGGCTAGACCCCAGGCTGGGTGAGCCCAGCGATCTGGCTCAGCTGGCACCACTAGTCAGGCCAGGCAGCCAGCCTATAACACAAGCATCCGAGGTGGCTGGAAAGGGGGGAGATGTAGACACCCGGCACCCAAGGGAGAGTCCTGTCGAAGGACCGACCAAGCACTGGATGCCCCCAGAGCCTCGTGCCCAGGAAGATGGCAGCAGGGAGTAGATGAATGAGGCAGTGGAGGCCCACACGCTCACCGCTTGAAGCCCAGCTCCTTGTAGAAGCGCTTGCTCTCATCCAGGTAGAGCTCTGGAAAGCAGAAGCCACAGGTGTGTACCCAGGCCCACCCACCACCCAGCTCACTCCTGCATCCAGCCCCTGCTCCCCTTGCTTGCTCACCCGGGACGTGGGGGCAGGGCAGGACTGAGTATTCCCACTAGTAGCAGGGGGGCCGAGGCCCAGAGGTGGCAGGGAAAGGGAGGCACAGGACTGGTCTGGACTCTGTCACTGGCCCAGGACCCTGTGAGGGCATATCATGCGTGCCAGGGAGAGGGGTCTAGCAGGGTGGGCTCTCGTCCAAGCCATACTCCTTCAGGCTCCTGGGAAGGTGGGGCGCTTGCTGCCACCCAGTAAAGGCCCTTGGTGATTCAAGGCCAGCATCACCACTGGGCCCTGCCTGTCCCTGGTGGGAGGGACATAGTGCCTGGGGGACACAGGTAGGGTCAACAGGGGGCGAGCCCCGGAGACATGACTGGAGCTCCAGGAGAGAGAAGGGTCAGGCCTGGGCAAGGAGGGGATGGCCAATGCCCTGAGCTTGGGAAGGGTCTCAAGGTAGCTGGCCGGGCTCCTGCGGGAGGAGGGAGGAGGCGCACAGGTACCTCCTGCGAAGTAGCCGCCGTCCAGGAACTCCCGCAGGCCCAGGGCCTCGGGCCCCACGCCCACTAGGCGCACGCCATTCTGGTCCAGTAGCCCCCTGAGGCCGCTGAGGTCCCGGGCGATCCAGCGACACACCGAGCAGCCGAAGCGCCGCAGGCCGGCCACCACGCACGCCTGCTCCCGCCACAGACTCTGCAGCTCCACTGCCTGCGCCGGGCGGGCGAGGGGCGCCGCTGGGCCACCTCCCACGGGCCTCGGCGCCCCCAGCCCCGCGCCGCGCAAGCCGGGTCTGCGCTCCCGGCCCCGCGACCCGAAGCCCGCCCCGCAGGCCACTGCCCGACGCCTGGGCTGGGGCCAGGGGCCCACTCACCACCCGGCGCTCGTCCGGCCTCACCTCTCCGGTCACCGCGTGCTTCAGGACACACGCGCCCACGCGGGCAAGGTCCACGGCGCTCATGTCCACCTGCCTCCGGGCTCTGGGCTGCGCACCCAGCTCCCGGCCGGCTTGGCCCCGCCCCCCTGCTCCGCCCCCTGCGGCCTCCCATCCAGGCCGCGCCCCCAGGTCCCCGCTCCTCCGCCGGCCACGCCGCCAGGCCGACTCTCCTCAGCGTGCCCCGCCCCCAGGGCGACGTCCCTCTCCTGGCTCCGCCCCACGCCCCGCCCATGGCAGCGCGGGCCGTGCCCTGCCACTTGTTTTGCATATGCATAAGCCTGTCAGCCAATGGCGTCGCTGCGCTGGCGGCCGGGAACTCTGAGCGGTTGGACAGCGGCCTCGCGTGGCGCCTGCGCACAGAGCGGCCCCACGTGGGTGGGCTCCGCTAGGCCTGTCAGGTGCAGAGCGGAGGACGGCCGGCGGGGGTTCCCCGCCCTAGGTCCCGACTTTGGGGCCCGGGGTCTGCGGTCCGAGCTCCGACCATTTACCCTTGGTCTTATTTCAACTTTAAAATCCACGCGAATGCTTCGCTTTCTCAATTAGATATCTGCGTTGGCTTTAATCATGACCCTGGCAATGTCCTAGGAGCAAAATCTTTTAACCCCCAAACTTTGGGTAAAATGCACCTGAAAGAGGGAAGAGTAGTTTACCACGTGCTTTGGGACTTTGCCTTATTTATTGCTCACCACAGCCTTTGGCAACTGTGATCACCCGGTTTTACGGATAAGGGCCAGAGACATTGGGGTGAGAAATGAAGCCAAGCTTTAACCCGGATAATGGGGCGCGCAGATCTGTGGGCCCCAGCACTCAGCCTCGCTCCTCAGGTCCCACCGAGAGCCCCTGGGCTAGGCTGGGGACTACGGAGTCTCCCAGGTTTGGGAGAGTCGTTGAAGGCCTTACATGTGTAGTAGTGGTGTTAATCATCCTATAGACTCTTTTGTTTAGTAAGCAATCAGGTAATTGATGAGGCGCTTTTATGGCAACAAAAAATATATAGATTAATGGTTAGAGGAAATTATACATCCAGTGTGTGTCTTGTGTGTGCCCGTGAGATTTACAGATGTCAGGCTTGGCGTGGGAACAGGCAGGAATCAGATGGACTTGTCTGGTTGGTAACCCGAATGTCTCTGGTGGTCCTTGTGAATGGCCCACAGAGATTGCATACAAGCTTTATGGCAGTTTCTCTGAAGTTTACCCCAAGGTGTCCAGCTTCGGCAAACAACGAACACTTAAGGACAACCAGAAGTAGAATTTAACATCTGCAGAGATGTGTTATTGAAACCTAACTTTTCTCTCCCAAATTACCCTTATTTCCAGAGATAGCCAAGACTAATTTGTTTGTAGACCAAGTCCAATTTTAACAAACTCGGCCTGATTACTTACATAAGCTCAGCTCGAATAGCAGATTGACCAAATAAATCTTTTAAAATTTGCCTTGCTGGCGCTTTTTATGAGAAATCGCAGTTGAACTTTCAGTAGCCTCTCAAGGCCAGAAGCCATGCCAAGTGCTCGCCATCACACAGCCCTGCAATACCTGGAGAGGCGAATTCCTCTTCACGAGGTCCCCCAGACACCCTGAGGTTCCTGCACCTGCCAGGAAGTGACCCTCACTCACCTGGGGAGGCTGCTGGGAACGCCTTAAGCAGGTATCCGGTCAACATTTCTAAGGGGCCTTATAGGCTCTATGTTTCATAAAGTCAGCCTCGATTCCTTTAAACTGTCTGCTCATGTCTGAGTCTATGCATGTCTCTCCCAAATATGACTTTCCACTCAAAGCCTTGGTGACATAGCCAACATTTCCAAGGACATCCTGTTACACGAAGAACAGATTCACATTGAACTTATGTAAATTATTATAATTTCCAGGAAAGAAAGAATACTGGGAGTTTCTGAATTTCGGAGGGTTCAGGTAGAGGGAAAAATTAAATGCTTTAATTTGTCCATGGAAGAGTATTTTCTCATACTTGGTTATATTGCAGACATCTTAATAGAAGGTTCTCTCAGTCCAGAAGAGCAAACGCTGGAGAACCGGTCACATTTCAGAAAAGAGCCATAAAAACTACAGCCATCTTTTCTAGCTTATTTAGTTCCAGGTTACTAGTTTTAGTTCTGTTTGAATGCAGCTTTTTCTGCTAGTTCTGGAAATTCTTAACGGTTCCAGTTTTATGATTTTAAAGAGATCAAAAACCCGCATTTGTTTAAAAAGTCCTCTTTATGAGATGAAACTCATTTTGTAAATTGCAAAAGACTGTAATGCAATTGAGAGGGGAATTCAGTTATTTCTGTGACATAACATTTCACAATACATTAAAATGTCAGGAACTTAGGGGCGCCTGGGTGGCTTAGTCGGTTAAGCGTCCGACTTTCGCTTGGGTCATGATCTCGCGGTTCGTGGGTTCGAGCCCCGCGTCGGGCTCTGTGCTGACTGCCAGCTGAGAGCCTGGAGCCTATTTCGGAGTCTGTGTCTCCCTCTCTCTCTGACCCTCCCCTACTCACGCTGTCTCTCTCTCTCTCCTAGAAATAAATAAAAATATTTTTAAAAAATAAATAAAATGTCAGGAACTTTACATATGTATATTTGAAGTTCTAGTGTTTACACAGGCAATACAAACTGAGGTTTATCATTATTTGCTAGACAGGGCTTCCCAAATAACTTAACATACCAAGTAAACAAGCCCAGTTGGTTAAAGACTTCATTTGCAATTTAAATATTGGGGAAATTTATGTAAAACTTCAGAAAATTATAAAGCACATGCCTAGATAGAATTACAGATCATTACAAGACTTAAAACTTAATTATTTACTTAACCAAGGTGGCAATAAGAGATTCCAAAGGCAAATATGTAGGGTTGTGTAGTGGTTAGCAAAACTCCGCTCCTTCAATGTTGATGAGTTTTAGTTCTTAAGTAACCAAAGACTCAATAAAGACAAAGCCTAAAAACCTTGATTTTTCCAGGGAGACAAAAGAGAAAAAAACCGTTGGGGCACCTGGGTGGCTCAGTCGGTTAAGTGTCCAAGATCTCGCGGTTGGTGAGCTTGAGCCACGCATCACAGCTCTGTGCTGACAGCCCAGGGCCTGGAGCCTGCTTCAGATGCTGTGTCTCCCTCTCTCTCTGCCCCTCCCCTCCCCTGCTCGTGCTGTGTCTCTCTATCTCTCAAAAATAAATAAGCATCGGGGCGCCCGGGTGGCGTAGTTGGTTAAGCGTCCGACTTTTGCTCGGGTCATGATCTCGCGGTTCGTGGGTTCGAGCCCCGCGTCGGGCTCTGTGCTGACTGCCAGCTCAGAGCCTGGAGCCTGTTTCAGTCTGTGACTCCCTCTCTCTCTGACCCTCCCCTGCTCACGCTGTCTCTCTCTAACTCTCCTAGAAATAAATAAAACATTAAAAAAAAAAAAGAAAAAAAATAAATAAGCATCAAAGTATATATCCTTTAAAAACTGGGCCCTTGGGTGGCTCAGTCAGTTAAGCCTCTGACTTCGGCTCAGGTCATGATCTCACAGTTCGTGGGTTCGAGCCCCGCATCCGGCTCCGTGCTGACAGCCAGCTCAGAGCCTGGAGCCTGTTTCAGGTTCTGTGTCTCCCTCTCTCTCTGACCCTCCCGTGCTCACGCTGTAACTCTCTCTCTCTCTCTCTCTCTCAGAAATAAATAAAACATTAAAAAATATTTTTTAAAGAAATGTAGAATTTTAACCTTATACCAGTGTACTTTTTAAAAAATATTTATTTATTTTGAGAGAGAGAGGGAGAGAGCCCAAGTGGGGGAGGGGCAAAGAGAGAGAGGGCAAGAGAATCTCCAGCAGGCTGCACGCTATCAGCACAAAGCCCGATGAGGGGTTTGATCCCATGAACTGTGAGATCATCTGAGCTGAAATCAAGAGTTGGACACTTAACCGGCTGAGCCACCCAGGCACCCCATACCAGTATATTTTTAAAATATATTTAGGGGGCCGCCTGGGTGGCTCAGTCAGTTAAGCGTCCGACTTCAGCTCAGGTCATGATCTCGAGGTTTATGGGTTCGAGCCCCCCCATCGGGCTCTATGCTGACAGCTCTGAGCCTGGAGCCTGTTTCCGATCTGTGTCACCACCCCCCCACCCGACCCTCACCTGCTCACGCTCTCTCTCTCTCCCTCTCTCTCAGAAATAAATAAAACATTAAAATATTAATTAATTAAATAAATTAAATAAATTTAGGGGCAAAATCACGCATCATTTCAAGTAATTCCTTTGCTAACAAACTGCAACAGAGAGAACACGAGCTTATTTGATCTTCAATAAACCTGGGTAGAAAAACTTTCATATTTTTGTTAATAACTCTGAAGATACCTCTATCATAATTGAACCGACACATTAGTGGAAATGCCAAATATGTTCCACCTGAGTCCACCTAAAACTCTATCAGTTTGTTCTCCACTGTCAACTTTTACCTGGGGCCCCGGGAACCCTGGATGTGCGCTGCTTAAGCCCAAGGGGGTGCCCTTTGCTCCTCGGCATTGAGGAGGACGAGCTGGTGGCACCGGATGCCCCAGGTCGGCGCTGGAGCCCGTTAAGCAGGTCCCACCCAAGGTGGTGCTGAAACTGGAAGGGGGAGGGGCCGCGGAAGAGGTGGGGGGCAGGGAAGCCCGAAGTTGAGAAAAGCCCAGAGGGCAGAGAAGGAGCTCCCCGGGTCCTAAAGCCCGTCATCTCAGACTGATGAGCACCTGCAGAGTTTTTCTCCCCCACGAACAAGCGAAAATGGGCAGTCGTGTGGGGCCAGAGAAGGCAGGGAGCTTCCCTGAAACCAAAGGCATTTCAGCAGCTGCTCGGGAATATTCCTTAAACTCAAGCCCCTAGGTAGACTAGCCAGAGCCGATGGGCTCCAGCTGCCAAACTCAGGAACCCTGGGAATGAAGGAGGGAGAGGCCCCCACATGCAGCTAGAGAAGCCCAGACTGACTGAGCCACCCAGGTGCCCCAGAAATAAGAACCCATATAAACAGGGGCACCTATTTAAACACACACACACATACACACCATATACATAAAATCAGAAACCCACTTGGGCACAGTAAGAGGCCTTTGACCACCCCCACCCCCACCCCCGCCAAGGTGGCCATAACATTGGGTTTGACTGTACTGTCACTATTCCTTGGAATATACTTGGGGATAAAACTCACGATATGACACACTACCAAACCATGTAGAAAAATGTCCAAGATCTCAGGTAAGGAGCTCTCTCTGATACCCCCTCCATTAGTACAAGGGACCAAAAGTTGCAACCCCAAATCCTGTCAAATCCTTCCATTCCAAAGCCCCTACCGCACCCTAATTCAGCTTGCAATCGTTTCCGAAGGTGGACCTCCACCCCTGTTCCATAGAAATGGAAGGAGGGATTGACCATGGAATCCATGGAGTCCAATCCATGGAGTCCATGTTGCTATACTACCCTTTTAACTTACTGGTTAACAACTTCTGTGTAGCCCTGCACGGAGGCATGTGACAAGTAAGATTTACAGTCTGTCGGGAAGAGCAGTGAGAGTGTCAGCGTCCCCTTCACCAGGGACGGCCTGTTTCCTCCGGCAACCCGAGCTATGCACACCGGGCCTGTTGAGACAATCATCCAATAGATCAGATGGGAGTTGATCACCCTGGTCACTGGCCAAACACAGTCTGCAAGAGGCCCTTAGATCAAGGTCCTGATTTAGGGCCATTCAGGGCTGGACAGAGGGAGCCTCAGACCACTTGGCCCGTTTCCTGCAGAAGACATCTGGCTGATAAGTGGTACTGGAGCTTCACCCCCAGGTGACATCTCCCGCAAGGTATGGCACAGGTTCCTGGTGTCAAAGTGACGGAGGCGTCCCTCAGGCAAAATCACTATGATCACCAGGCAGCCGAAGAGGCCCCATAGGAGGGATGCCAGCGTCTCCCCTGTCCCCGACACATTCTAGACTGGAAAATGGGTGTCTGCATATGGACCAAAAATTGTGCCTTGCCTTGCCTTTCCGTGTAGGCCGTGCCATTTTTAACACATGGAAAACACCAGGAAAGTTTTGTAAGGGGAAATTATCCAATTTTGTAATTTCAGTAGTCAGTAGGGGACACTGATGAAAAAATAGTGAAGATAGAAATCCTTCACAGTCTAAGCAACATTCCAGCACGTGTAGCCTTTTACAGCTAACTTCTCTAGGGAACCAACCCCTGTTGGGCTTTAATTCAGTTGGGTACTGGTTTTGGCCGGCTCTGAGCCAAAATCTGGCCACCAGAAATGGCTAGACCAGACCGGAGAGCATCATGTTAGATCGTCCAATGAGGAGGAAACCTCACATGTCTTTAAGATTAGCAGCCACCCTGGGGACTTAGGTGGCTGTCTTGTGCCCAAAAGACAATTATGTATAAGAATAGGAATAAAGAGGGGCGCCTGGGTGGCTCAGTCGGTTAAGCATCTGACTCTGGATTTCAGCTAAGGTCGTGATTTCACAGTTCATGAGTCTCAGCCCCAATTTCTCTCAGCCCCTCCTGGCTTGCTCTCTCTCTCTCTCTCAAAGAATAAATAAACATTAAAAAAAGAAAAAAAATAGGAATAAAGAGAGGGCATCAAGTTTCTGGGTCTTATTACCATTCCGGCCAGGGTACTAACTTCCAGCTAAAAGGCAGGCTTCCTCCTCCCCGTAGAGCAGCCATGGGCCAGAGGAGTGCAGCCTGAGCAGCTAACACGGAAGTGTTCCAATAAGACCAAACTCCCTGAAAAGCTCCTGAAAAAAGTAAAGGGCGAGAGAGGAAGTACTCACCAAGTTTGCCCCGAGGCTCAGAATCCAGATGAAAAGACTCAGAGCTCCACGTAAGGGCACCAAAATGATATTGAAGGGGGGTTCATGAGTGAATGGCCAAGAAAGAATTTTTGAGACAGTTTTTTGGTGCAAAAAAAGGTGATTCTATTATAGCACAGGGACAGGAGCCATGCGTGGGCAGAGAAAGAGCTGCTCTGGGATTGTGAGGAGTGAAGGACTATACGCTGTTTAATTAGTGGGGGTTATGGACAGTGTAAGTGTCTAGGGAGTTCGGAAGCAAGGCTTTCAGGACCTTGAGGGGCTAGCTGCCGTTAAATAAGGTTTCCCATTGTCTGTAATACAACATAAACATTAAGGCACCAATGCACCATGGGGTCCTGAGGAAGGTCACCCTCTGCACCCTCTGGGGTCTGCCAGTGGGCGGCAAGCTGTAAGGAGAGTTTAATTTAAGCTACATTTCTCTTGCCTTCGTTTCCCTCATCAGCATAGGTTAGTCCTTCTTTTTCTTGCTGGTTGTTTTATTCCTGTGAAATATATATTTTTTTCATTATTTGAATTTCTACTCTGTTTTACAGGTTCGCATCCAGGCCTTGTTGATTAGATCCAGTTGTCTTAAACAACAATAAAACGGCCAGTTACTTTATCAGCAAATACCGCGTAGACTGTTCAAAGCGCTACTGGAAAAACAGGGTGAAGCATAGTGGCTTCTCATTGGCTGGGCCGCGACTGCTTCTCATTGGCTGAGCTGTGAGAGTCTCTCATTGGCTAGGCTGTGACACTGCTTCTCATTGGCTAGACTGCGGCTGTTCCTCATTGGCGGGACGGTGAGAGTCTCTCATTGGCGGGACTGTTGCCGGGTCAGAGGACGCGCTCCCTCCTCCGGGTGAGGCGTGAAGAGGTAGCCTCCTCCGGAGGGTCGGCGCGCCCTGCGGGGTCTGCAGGTAGCCGCCCCTCCCTGCCCCTCCTGGCCTGTGGGCTGCGGACAGGCCCGGGCAGGCGGCTGGCAGGCGGCCACGACCCCTGCCTGCTTCCCGGGCGCCGCCCTGAGCGGCTCCTGAGGTGCCGACGGCGCGGGGGCCGCGCCTGCCTCCCACGCAGCGGTGCTGGCCGCTCGCCCCCGCCCTGGGTCCCGGGGAGTCCGGGGGCGCCACCGCCAGGGCACGTGTCCGCTGTCCGCCACAGCTGGACCTGGAGCCCTGCGAGATGCGTGAAGACTGCTTGCGGGCCTGGTAAGACCTCCTGATCCGCGTCCAGGACGCCCGCCGAGACCCGGACGGGTCTCCTGCCCCCTGGCCTCTGGGCAGGAGGCGCCCCGTGGGTCACAGTGCCGCGTTCACAGGGAGCCCCCTCCCCCACCCCTGGGCACCAGGACCCCTGCGCCTCAGAACCAAGCTGCCCGATGAGAGCACACTCACCGGGGACGCCGGGTGGTACCCCTCCCCGCCCCCCAGCACTGGAAACCAGCCCAAGTGGAGCCCCTTGTGCCCCGGAGGGAAGCATGGGGCCGGTGAAGGGAGGCGCAGGAAATGAGCCAAGGGCGGGGGGAGCCGTCGGGGAGGGCGCTGCCATGGGAGCCAGAGGTCCCTGGAAGAGAGCGGTCAGGGAAGGGCTCGGGGCTCAGCCAGGGACCGAGAGAGAGCAGGGGTGGGGGGACATGGGGGGGGATAGAGGGAGGTATGGACCCTGGTTCCCCAAGGTTGGGGTGCAGCTCCAGCATTTGGGCTCCTACAAGGAGATGCCTGCCCTGCCCCCACCCCCACCAGCTCAGCTGCAGAGAAAGGACCCACCAGGCCAGCGAGGCGCTCTGAGCCCTGCTGGCCAGAGGGAAGGGCACTGCTGGCAGAAAACAGCTGCTCACCGATGGACCCAGGGCCGCTGGCCTGGGTGGCCCTGCTCCAACCCCTCCAGACACTGGGCCCGAGGGAGGGGCTGAGGAGCTAGAGGTGGAGGCAGAAACAGACACAGGGGTGAAGTGGTCACAGGGGTGGGGCTTGCAGGGGGGGGGGCACTGTGGGGAGGGGCTCGCAAGGCCTGGGAGGTGGCCTGGTGATGCTGTGTGTGGAGTCCCTCTGAGCGGGGACCAGCCTGTCCTGACCTGTCCCGTGGCTTCCCTCTGGAAACCTCTAACTCATTCAACCCCCAGACTGGCAAAGTGGGGGCCGCTCTCAGGAGCACAAAATAAACACATTGGTTAAAGAAACCATGACTGCCACTGCCTGTGTCCCCCTGTAGTCATGAGCTCCTGGCTGAGGCTCTGGGCTGGTCTCTGGGATCCTATGGGCATCTTCTCCATGGCCGTGTTTCTTAAAAAAAAAAAATAGGTGCCTAATAGAATTGGGCCAAAAAAAAAGGCTAAGATGGCCCAGTGAAGGGTGGAAGCCTGTCCATCGCATGCACTGTCTGTAAAGATGTGCTCTGGGAGATGTTACACTTGAGTTCTGTGCTGCTTTCGAAGGTTACGCCATGTGCCTGTGATGTGCACGCATCTCACTCCAGAACTGGCACCCCACTAGTGCATCAGGTGGAATTTGCGGGGCTCCTGGGCATGCTTGGCTGTCATCCTGCACAGGCGAGCCCGAGGGCACCCCGAGCCCAGCCCTGGCGCACCCCACCTTTCTGCTGATCCTCGCGGCCCACCACCCACCTGGTGCCGTTTAGATGCTGGGATGAGGCACTATGTTCTGGTGGCCCCCGTGGCTGTGGGCAGACAGGAAAGTGACCTGTGTGGACTTGAATGGAACCCTCAGCGGGGACTTTCTGGGGGTGCTTTGGGCTGATGTACACCGAGCGCCCGCATGGGAACGTTCAAAGGGAAGTTTCACGGTGACCCTGTGCCTGGATGGAGACCCCTTCCCAAGGCCCCGGCCTGGGGCCCGCCCTTCTAGGAGTGGCCTGGTGGGCTTGCGGGAGAATGCTTCCGGAGCTGGTGTGGGGCTCTGCAGGCATCCTCGTCTCCGGGCTGAGGATTCTCGGGACACGGAGCAGGGACTGTGCGTCAGAAAGGAGTCAAGTAGCATCTTGTCGGGCAAATCTGGGACGTGTGCCTCAAAATAATGACAGTCTTGTGTCGGAGCCCGTGTAGGAAGCACTGGAGCCGTGGACAGCGTTGCACCGCAGAGGCTGACTCAGTAGTGTGAGTGGGGGGAGGCACGTCCCCGACTGGAAACCCTCACAGTCGCCTTTCAAGCAAAAATCAGCAGGGGCGCCTGGGCGGCTCAGCCAGTTAAGTGGCCAACTTCCAACTCAGATCATGATGTCGAGGTTGGTGAGTTCAGGCTCCCAGGTATGCTCTGTGCTGACGGCCTGGACCCTGCTTGGGATCCTGTCTCCCTCTGTCTCTGCCCCTCCCCTGCTTGTGTTCTATCTCTCTCTCAAAAATAAATAAACATTAAAAAAAATTTTAGGAGCGCCTGGGTAGCTCAGTTAGTTAATCATCCGACTTTGGCTCAGGTCATGATCCCACCAGCCTCGCGTTGGGCTCTGTACTGACAGCTCGGAGCCTGAACCTGCTTTGGATTCTCGGTCTCCCTCTCTTTCTGACCCTCCCCCGTGCACGCTCTCTCTCTCTCAAATAAATAAACATTAAAAAAATTTTTAAGAAAAAAATGTTTAAGTCACCAGTGAGTGAGGGTTTTGGAAGAAACAGGGTATTTACACACTCTCAAAACCTCTTTTCACAATACACTTTTTAAAAACGACAAATTAAAAATCGATTTTGTCTTTATTAAGAAAACAACCCCAATTTAAAAATCACTCCCAAACGTGACCGTCATTCATATCCTCATTCATATCGCGCCACCTTTGCGTCCAGTGTCACCCCAGCGGTGAGGCAGGTGCGGGCAGGTCCGTCCTGCAGGTGAGCAAGCTGACGCTCAGAGGCCTGGGAGTGAGCGGCTTGGAGCCAAGCACGGCCGAGTCCTCACAGGGCTGGGTCTACACGTGGGTACCACAGAAGTGGAGGGCGCATCTGAGTCCCTCAAGAAATGGATGGGGGGCGTGCGGGGTCCCGGAGCCCCCTGAGCAGCGGCCATCATCCCTTGGCTGGGTGGAGTCTGAAGCGAGCCGAGAGGGGGCCCCCAGTCTGCCCCTGGGGCCTGGCAGCTCGGAGCAGGCACAGCCGACATCCGTCTCCTAGACCTCCGGATCGGAGGGTTGCTCCTTCTCAGGAAACGAACGCCGTCTCCTCCGTAGCCACCGTGGTGACGTCCGGCGGGGCCTGGATGGACACAGCACGCCCTTCCATGTCCAGATGGGGACTGCACTGGGCCCGGCCTGTGGGCCACGCGGCAGTCGGGGTCACCTGGCTTTCTAAGACGAGGCGTCGGCTCGGCCTTACGCTGAGGATCCGGCCCCTCGGAGAAATGGAGCCCCACCCCCCCCAGCAGCACGGCCTCCAGGGTTGGAGGGGGAGGGGACGATGTGTAATACCTGTAAGGGTCTTTCCTTGGTGGCTTCGCCTGCAAGACAGAGACCCTGTGTCACGTGGGACCCTCTCAGCACTGCGGGTTGGGAGGACCCGAGCTCCCGACTTCTCTCTGTGTGAGAGGACTTCTCTTCCCTGAGAGAGGACCCTCTGGAAAACTGGCCAGACCCGTGTGGATTTGTCCACCAGGGGGCCCCAGGCACGTGCCAACAGGAGGACAACTCCTGCCCGAGTCTCCAGCTACCAAACCCTGGCCCTGGCCCACCCCAATGCGATGGTCACCCCAGGAAAGGGGGTGGACGCAGGGGAGGGTCCCTCAGGGAACGGGTGCCCCAGGGTCGGGTGAAACAACATTGGCCCACTCAGAGCCCGGGACCCCGAGACCTGCCTGCAACCTGGGGGCCCTCGGGTGAGGCCCCAGCACGGACTAACTGACAGCAGCCCGAGAAGGCGGCTCACCTCCCCCCTGGGGCTCTGCTGAGGGCCTGCTCCCTGCTGGGAGCCCAGAGCCGGGTCTGCGGAGCCAGGGCCTGGCCCCGGATGCGGAGCTCACAGCAGGGCAGACAAGCGGACAGGGACCGAGTGAGTGAGGGGGGACACGTGGCCTCTTGAGGGGACTCAGCCCTGCCCACGGCTGACCCTCCAACCCATGCTTCCGCCATCCGTCTTCGGCCTGCCCTGTGGCTCCTCTGCCCCACGGGGCAGACAGGGACTCGGAGCCCAGGGTGGTGAGCGGGCAAGAGGTGGGGCCGGCAGGGGATCCTGGAACAGGGGGGCCCGCCCTGCTGGCCCTCCAAGCCCCCCAAGATCCCATGACATCAGGAGTCGAACTCACATCCCTGAGCCGACAGCAGCCCCCCTCACGCCCCCGCTCCCGCCTAGGGGAGAAGCTCCTGCAGGCGCCTCCCTCCACTCGCGGAAAGGTGGGGAGGGGCTTGCAGATGCACCTGCCGGGCCCTGAGCCTTGATGAGACCACGCCCCATTGCTCACCGGGTGACCGTCTGTTTTTCATCCTTTTCATCCGTATCCAGGTGACCGCGACTGGGACTATTATGCCAACCAGCAGAAGCATGGGAATGATTATGGTCAGAGGAGAAGGAGAGTGCGAGGCGGAGCACGTGACATCGGAGCTGCTGGTCCCGGGGTTTACAAGGCTCTGGAAAGAGCTATTGCACCTGGGAGAGAGCAGTGTGGGGGCCTGATGCTCACTCGGGCCCGGGGTGGGGGGTCCCCGAGGCGCCGCCCCGTGACAAGGTGCTCTGGCGGCTCTGGGTGTGAACTCAGGTCCCTCTGCCTTCCCAGGCCGCACTGCTATGGGGAGACAGGCTGGGGGACAGGGACGGGGAGAGGACAGTGACTGCAGGGGAGGCAGCAGGACGGCAGGGTGGCACCGGCCAGCAGCACACGTGGTCCCCCCAGCCCCCCCCAGGGACACTCCGAGTGCCCGGGTTAGCGCCGGGCTTCAGGGATGGCTGCAGGAGTGGGGCCCTCACGCTGAGAACCCCCCTGACTCCACATTCGCTGGGAGGCCCCCACAGCCCTGATAGCTGGGGACACCCCAGGACCACAGGGGACTGGGAATCTGGCGGCAGCAGCCCCCCCAGACCAGCCCCAGGGAAGAAGGTCCACCCGTGGCATCCGGGAAGCTCATGTCCACGGGCTTTCAGTTCTCGGCTAATGTGATGGGGGGTGTGAGCCCCAGAGTCCCAGCAGGGGCTGTCCTGGGGGCTGGAGCGTGATGGGGAACAGTGGGGGGGGGGCTTATCTGCCAGGAGAGCACAGACGAGCCCCTCTCGGGGACACGGGGCTGAGACCACCCCAAGGTCACCTACTTGGTCCAGGGCTGGCACTGCTCCAGGGCCCCGTTGGGCGAGAAGGTCCCCGGAGGGCAGTCCTCACACACTGTGTCCTGCCACTGAGTGCCTGAGAAACGACAGGCCGGGCAGGGAGGGTGCAGGGGCTGGACCCAGGGGCTCAGCCGGGCTTCCCCGCCACGGGCTTGGGTCTGGGGGCTGCCTCTGAGAGGGTTCTGTCTCCTAGAGGGTCGGGAGGCTGGCTCCCCACCGTAGGCTGCTCACCTCTCTCCCGCACCCTCTGGCCGGGTCTGCAGGCCGTGTGGGGACGGCACTCCGCACAGTCACCCCTCGACTCGCTGACGCAGAAGTGGCCCTGGCCACAGATGCACGCGGTGTTGTTTTTTGTGGAGCACTTCTGCCTGGTCACCAGGCCCATGGCTGGGACCCAAGAGAGGAGCGAAGAGCAGCTGCGGTGGGCAGTGCTGAGCGCCCCGTCCCGGGAGGAGCCCCCGTCCCGGGAGGAGGCCTGGACAGCACAGCAGGCCTGAGGGCTCTGCCTGGGGACGGGTCGGTGCCAGGCGCCCCCAGCCCGGCTGTGCAGCCTGCTGCATGTGGGCCCCGCTCAGCCCAAACCCAGCACCAACCGGGGCACCGGCCTGGCCTGGTGGTGAAGCAGAGATTGGTCCCTGCGAGGCCCACACAGGAAGTAGGAACCACAGTCAGCCGTGGGGCAGCCCCAGGGGGCAGGCCCCAGCCCGACCCACACACACCTGAAGACCCCGCCCCTCAGGCAGTCAATCAGGCTAGTCAGATGGCAGCACCCTCCCGCCGCTGGCACTGGGGGTGGGGTAGCGCTGGGCCCCTGAGCCCCCACTGAGGGGCAGCCCCGTGGGCCGTCTGCACCCCAACCTCAGCCTGATAAGACAGGGGTCTGTGGGTGAGCCCAAGGCTCGCAGCCCCTGACCCCACCTGGCTGGACCCGAATGCATTCCAGCCTCCCGGAATTTCCTCCCAGAGTCCCTCCACCCCAGACCACCCGGCAGGAAGAAGGTGAGGGTCGGAGCGCTGAGCCATGAGTAGGGGTCCCCAGAGGTGTGGTGTGGAGGCTGGGGGGGTCCCCAGAACCTGCATACTGCGGGTGAACGAGGTCCAGCCCCTCAGGACCAGTGAGCTGGGGAAGCAGTCCGGGACCCGTGGCTCCGTCAGGGCTGGCCCCAGGCACCGGTGTCCATATGACCGACGGGGTCCCTGAGTTCTGGAAGGCCCGACTAACGGGGTTACAAAGGCACTGGCCCCGCTCTGGGAAGGGACAGGTGTGGACAGGCCCAAGGCTCCCTGAAGGATTCGCCTGCAAGCGTCTGCCCCGGAGGCGGGGTGGGCCTGGCCCAGCGCCTGGTCCTGGGCATGTGGGCACGCCCCCCACAGCAGGATATGGGAGGCAGGTTGGGGCCAGTGTTCTCACCTGGGTCACACACGCGGCACTGCAGACACTCACTCAGGCCATTGAAGTGGGCAGTGTAGGTCCCCGGGTCACAGGGAACACACAGCGTGCCGGTCACCTCCCCGCAAGCCTCCTTTACCCGGAAACCTGCACCCAGAGCCCCGTGTCACTCTGGCCTGGGGAGGGCCCTGCGGGGGCGCACCCGTCCTGACACCTGGAAGCCCCCAGCAGGTGTGACCTCACCCCAAGAACCGAAGGGCACCTGAGCTGCTTCCCATGCCACACAGGGTGCCCTGCTGCCTCTCACCAGTGAGCCTGCTCTGGGGGAGTGGGAACGTTCTGGAAGGAGGTGGGGGCCTCCTGGTGCGTGTGGGCATGACTGCCCTAGTGCTGGCTCTGGGCCCCAGCTCCTGGCCTTGAATGGAATGACTGGGTCCCCCAGGCCACATCCCTGGGCAGCGTGGCTGGGAGGGTCTGGGGGCAGGCAGAGTCGAAGAGGGGCTGAGGGGGCGCCCCCGCCCCTGCCTGTGCCCCTGCCCCCAGGCCTGCACGTACCTGGGCCGCACTTTGGGCAGCACTCGGCCCCTACCGGATACTCCTCCTCTTTGCACTGAGCCACAGCCAGGGAGCAGCGCAGGGGCCCCAGGAGGAGGAGGTACAGGGTCTGTGGAGACAGGGCACGGCTGGGGCAGGGGGCGGGGCTGCCAGAGCTCCCCCCTGTGAAACGTGGGGGCGCAGCCCTTGGGGAACCGCAGGGACCGCCCTGAGCAGTCACAGGCCCCGCGGGGGAGGCAGGCGGCTCCGGCCGGAGGTGAGGGTGAGAAGGGGGGGGGGGCTGGTCCCGGGGCTGACTCCACCCACAGTCTCGGCGGGGGGTGGGGGTGGGGTTGCTCCTGGCCGGCAGCCAGCCCGGTGGAGTCCCGGATCCCGCCCTCTCTGCACAAACAAGGACTTTGTCAAGAGGCACCAGACTGCGGGCCTTGGGTGGGGAGGGTTCTGGTTGCTGGAATCCTGCTTTCTGGGAGCAGCGCCCTCCAGTGGGGGGGGGGGGGCTGGCCCTCCCGCCAAGGAGAGGGAAGGGGGGAAGGAGGACGGAGAGGAACATGCCGCTGCTGGGGGTACGGCTTCCTGCCAATCTGCTCCAGAAACCTGTGGTCGCAGAGGGCTGGGTGCCGGGGGTCTGAGTCAGCCCAAGAGCGAGGGCAGCTGGGAAGTGGCTTCGGGCCAGGGCAGGTGGAGGGAGAGGACTGGGAAACGCCCGCGCGAGCACACACGCACACGCACACACACACACAGGCTCAGAGGACTCACCAGGCTCATGTCATCAGCCTCGGGTGCCGGGGTCCAGGGGGGCGGCCCCCAGCCTCAGAGAGGCTCCATGTTCCCCCTCAGGACCCCTCATTCCCCAGCTGCCAGCTCGGCCCAGGACCCCGGACAGCAGATCCGACTTGCACTCACGCACTCTGGCGGAACCAGCCGTTTCGAAAGTAAAAGAGTCTTGTTTCTGTGGGCCAATGAGGAGGCAGCGTATATCATGAAAGTTTCCTCACAACGGCCCCTGGCCCAGTGGCCAGGCTGGAGTGGGGTGCAGGAGACAGGAGGCGGCTAAGCAGGGTGACGAGGTTTTTGGGGTGACAGTGGGGGTTGCAGGGTCCAGAGGTGACCACCAACAAAGTGCAAAAAGGCAATTTTATTAAAGCGCAGGGGCAAGACCATGAGGAGACATTGGTTAAATACTATGGGGTTGGGGGAGGTAGAGTTCGGGGGAAGTTTCCAGCGAGACTGTCATATGCTGAAGAGTCCCAGGGTCCTGGCTGTGGTCGAGCTAAGGTGGTTTTCCCTCTAGCAAAGCCTGAGCAGTAAGACAGTAGGGAGTTCCTGGAGAAGCATTTTCCTCTGCGACCTTGACTTGGTCCCAGCAGCAGGCCCGGGAGGCTGTCCTTTAAGGTCATGATCTCACCTTTCCCGAGTTCCAGAGTTCAAGCCCTGCTCTGTGCTGACAGCTCGGAGCCTGGAGCTGCTTCCGATTCTGTGTCTCCCTCTCTCCCTGCCCCTCCCCTGCTCTGTCTGTCTCTCAAAAATAAATCAACATTAAAAAAAATATAAAGAATTTGTCCATGGGCTTCAGGTTACAAGGAAATTTAGTTCTGCCCTTTCCTTCTGCCTTTGTCCCCACACCTGGGGGCGGTGGAGACTCAGGTCCCAAAGGACTGTAAGCTCTCAGTTAACCCTTTGTTGGCCCCTTTGATGGGCACCAGGAGTGGAGGGGAATATCGCACACGTCCCACCTGGGGGGGGTTCGGCCTGTCAGCTTGCCTCGTGCTCCCTCATCAAGAGCAGAAGTGCAGGGAGGCGGGGGGGGGGGGGGGGGTGTGTAAAGGCAGGGGGCGGAGCCTTGGTGCAACTCCTCCTGCACACTCCTTGCACCCTAAGTCCTGGACTCCCATCCCCCCATCCCCCCCCACCCTCCAGGCCCATTAGCGCCTCCCTGGAGTTTCCTCCTCCAGGGGTGGGCGCCCTCCCCCACAACGCCCACCAGCCCAGGGAGCTGGCACGCCCCTTCCCTGCAGCAGCAGCACCGAGGCCACAGGTTTTCTGTTCCGTGTCTCAGCTTCTGCTGAAGCAGGGTGACCGTCCCCTCCAAAGGAGCCCCATCTCCCACGCAGTGCCCTGCAGGCCACAGCCCCTCCTCGGCCTGGGGCGGGGGTGGCGGGCTTCCACGTGCGTTTTCCTGAGCACAGCTCTGCGGCAGGGTCTCTCCCCAGAGCGCGGGAGCCTGGGGGTGGGGGAGCCCCCTGAGTCCCCCGTGAGGGTGAGAGAGGCACCCTTTGCTTCCCCTGAGCCCACGCACTGTGTCCGCACCCCGCCTGTCCCTGGGGCAGGGCCGGGCTGGTTAATTCTTGCTTCCATTTCACAGGGGGATAAATGGGCTCAAAAAGCAACCGGTCTGGCCCAGGGTCTATTGGCTTTCTGGTTTTTTTTTTTAATATTAAAAAACAATTCTTTAATGTTTATTTATTATTGAGAGAGAGGGACAGTGTGAGCAGAGGAGAGGCAGAAAGAGGGAGACACAGAATCTGAAGCAGCTCCAGGCTCTGAGCTGGCTGTCAGCACAGGGCCCAACGCGGGGCTCGAACCCATGCACCGTGAGATCATGACCTGAGCCGAAGTCGGGCGTTCAACCGACTGAGCCACCCAGGCGCCCCAGGCCCAGGGTCTCTTGGGTGCACGCTGTGCTTGGACCCGAACCCCAGCTTTCCCGTCCAGAGAGGCTCCCCCCGCAGGCTTCCCAGGATCGCGCTGCCCCTGGAGCTGGTGGGTGAGTGGACAGCCTAGGGGTGGGGGTCCGCTGCAGGCCCGGTGCGCTAAGAGGCCGGCTGGGGGCTGGTGAGAGGCGCCCGGTGGTTGGCCCCCACCCCACCCCTGCTGGTGCCTCCAGTGGGAAGTGTCCTGGGGAGTCTCCCTGGGGCCCCTGGCTCCCACGTCGCGTTTCAGCCCGTAGCCCTGTGACTAGCACCACCCTCTGACGTCCTCATCTGCGAGGCTGCAAATCAGTGAGACGTGGCTGGAGCCATCCCGGCCCCGATGCGCGCCGCCAGCCCCACGCGCCCCGGGCAGATCCCTGTCAGACGCCGAGGTGGAGCCCTCGGCAGACCCGGGAACTGAGCTGATTGCTGGTCACCCAGCCCAGGCTGACCTTGGCACCGATGTCCCTGGGGTCACTACCCATTCCATTTCCCAGGGGACGCTGAGGAGGACAGTCTAGGGACCGGGGAGGGAAGTGTAGGGGTGAAGTCCCGGGGACGGGGTGGCGGCCGACCGCTGTCCTGTTGTCGAAAGGCTCCCAGCGCTCAGAAGCAGGGTTCACGTCTGATCACCATCCCCTGGGATGGCCAGCCAGCCTCCAAGGGGGGGACGAGGGTGTCAGGTGGGACCCGGGGGTCGGGGGGTCCCCACGAGGCCCCCGTGAGCACAGGCTCGGCTCCCAGCCCTGAGGGCCCGTCAGAGGGACCCCCACCTGGACAGTCACCACGTCTTCCGCTGACTGTCATGGGGAGCACACCAAGACCGCTCTCCTGGGCCTTTCTTCTGCGTTCCAACTCCGTCGTGGATATCATCTTACAAAGAAGTCACCGAACAGATGAAGTCACATGTTGATGTGCGGCCACGGGTGACGTTTTAACAGACGCCCCCAGCCTGAGATGTGCCTGATCCCTGACTGGTCCACCCTTCGGGCCGCACTTACTTACAGGGCAGCTCTGTGGCCCGTGTGTGGCCGGCCGGCCGGGGCCATTGTTGGGGACGTTCCATTGGCTCTGTGGCCCGGGAGCCATCGAGGCTGAGGGACTGAGCTTTGCAGACGTCCCCACCCTCGGGCGACAGATGGTGACAGAACAGCGCTCTGGGAGCTGGGAGGGGAGGGCTGAGCGCCGTGTCCCCATGGGAGCAGATCACATTAACGGGGTGCCCCATGCCAGCCGAGGCTCGTGGCTCCAAAGGTGTGGAAACAGAGCGGTTAGGCGGCCTGTCCAGGGCCCCTCGGACACGGCTCGTGTGAGGCAGCGCCGTGCTCGAACCACCAGCCTGACTCCGTGTTGCGCCTGCAGGTCCCCCAGCCACTGCGGCCACGGAGCCGGGCGGTGGGCGCGGCAGGGTCCGCGAGACGCCCGTCCTGCGTGCGCTGGGCTGGAGTGAGCAAGGACGACCCTGGAGACAGTCTGGACCAGGCCACTCCTTGCTCAGAGAGGCCAGGGGACGCGGCTGACGCTCCCGGGGCTGGCCGGCTCCCCCCGCGCGCCCACGCCGACCCGACGCCCGCCGGGAGGGGAGAGTCCACGTGCGCAGAGTCCTGGAGCCAGGCGTGCAGGAAGACGTGGTCCTGTGTGACTCTGACCTTGGACACTGCCTGTGCGGGAGACCCGGGCTCTGCCACGGGCGCGCTGGCCCCCACCCATTTGGTTGCTCGGGAGAAGCCCCAGGCCTTGTCAATTAAGCCCGGGCACCGGGCGGCCGGCTGCTTTCTCCTTGTCCCTCAGCCGGCCGGCCGCCCCCCTGCTCTGCGGGGCAGGGGGAGTTTCCCTGAGGCCCCACCGCACCCGGAGCACTGGAGGGAGATGCAGAGGTCGCAGGAGAGGGGCCCTTGACCTCAGGCTCCTTCTTCCGGGGGTGTCTCTGGAATTGGGTGCCTCCCCGTGGGACGCCGTTCCTCACAGAGCCAGCCATGGCCTCTGGGCCTGCTCCCCGGGTCCTGGCGCTGTAGGTGGGGCTCCCCCAGGGGGCAGGGTGCCCTGCGTGTCCTCCCTGTGCACGGCCTCCTCCTCTTCCACTCTTCCTGCCTTCAGCGCCTGCGACGAACGCTCTCTTTCTGCAATGGTGGCAGCCTAAAGGGTCAGCCACCCCGGGCTGATCACGGTCCCCCAGGACAACTGGCCCCGCCCCTGGACACCAGTGACCTGAGGCCGCCTGGGGGCTTGGGAGGCCCTGGGAGACACCCACCGGCACAGGCTGTGTCCCCACACCGGAAGCCTACAAGAGGGTACCCCCGTGTTGCTATTTATGTGTGCACGTACACTCCCCTGCGTACAGGCCATCTGGGGGTTTCCAACAAAGGGGAAGGGACACCCTCTCTGCACCCTCCACTCAGCCCTCATTGGCATCAGGAATGTTCTAGAATGTTCTAGGAACCCCGGCAGCACACAGGTGCCTCAGAGCACACTCAAGGCAGGGTCTGCTGACACCCCCTCTGCCTCCTGTCACACCCCCGCTGACCCTCCACCTCCTGCCGTGCTCCTCTGGATAGGGGTGGCTAAGGGTCCCATTGGCCGGGACTGGCCGGCAGCTGCTAACGCCCTCGTGGTCACTACCTAATTCCATTTCTAAGGGACCGTGGGGTGGAGATCCTGGGCACCAGGGGAAGGATCAGGGCAGGGGCCCCTGCTTCATCGAGGAGGTGAGACAGAAGGAGGGCCCTCTGCTCCCCCCCCGTTGCTGGGTGTGACTCCCCTTCCTCAGTGCTAGGTCCCCAGGAATCAGCATGTCTGAGGCTCCCTGTCGCCCCCCCACCCCATCTTTCCAGGGGGTGAGGTGGAGCCCACACCCCAGGGCCTCTCTTCCCATGGGCCCCTGGGCCCTGGGACCCCTGCCCTCTCCCAGCTGTTCCCAGAGACCCACGGGGCTCATGCCGGGGCCTCACCCCGAGGGCCCCGTGCGGGCCAGTCCCTCTGTTCTCTCTGCATCGCTCTGACCTCCGGGTCAGGACACTGCACAGGAGCGCTGGGAATCCCCCAATCATATTTCCCCTTTCTTCTTGAGACAGAGATCTCCAGGTTCCTGAGGGGTAGGAGAGAGGTGGTATGAACCCCAGTGCTTGAGCCAGACTTGGGAGAGTGGGAAGTGGGGGTACCCTGAGGCCCCATTACAGAAGCTCCCCCATCTCACCCCTGCTTTCAGGCTAGCCTCAGCTCGCCCTGCTCTGTGCGAGCCCCAGGCTGGACAATGGGCTCACAGGCCTGACCCTTGGCCTCCTGGGGCTCAGGGCCTCAGGAGGAACCACATCTAAAAGCCAGAGGAAGAGGGGGGCCTGGGGGGCTCAGTCAGCTGAGCGTCTGACTTCAGCTCAAGTCATGATCTCACAGTCTGGGAGTTCGAGCCCCACGTCGGGCTCTGTGCGGACAGCTTGGAGCCTGGACTCTGTCTCTCAAAAGTAAACCAACATTTAAAAAAATTAAGGGGCACCCGGGTGGCTCAGTCAGTTAAGTGTCTGACTTCAGCTCAGGTCATGATCTCGCGGTTTGCGGGTTCAAGCCCCGAGTGGGGCTCTGTGCTGACAGCTCTGAGCCTGGAGCTGCTTTGGATTCCGTGCCTCCCTCTCTCTGCCCCTCTCCTGCTCACTCTCTCTCTCTCTCAAAAATAAATAAACATTAAAAAGTATTTTTAAAAATAAATAAAAATAAAAGCCAGAAACAGAGTCATGTGGGGAGCACCCACTTACTGGGGGGGCAGGAGCAGGGGCCGGGTGGGCTCTGAAGGACAAATAGCCCTGGTGGGGACGAGGTGGGGGAGGGCGTCTCTGAGAAAGCAGGTGGGAGGCACCTGGCGTCCATGCTCAGTGAGGCCGGGGTTGAGCACCGGGAGAGACGGGGCGCTCGGGGGCATCCTGTGCTCTGAACACGGTGCAGTGCTCAAGCCGGTGCTGGGGGTGGACAGAGAGGAGGTCGGCCAGGTAGGAACGGGGGGGGGGGGCGCTGCAGAGCCAGAGAGCACGGAGAGAGGGACGCAGCAAAGCCCAGAGGTGGGGAGCCTCCAGCGGTCACGGTCAAGGTCACAGTGCGACGGAGGGTGGATGGAGCAGCCTCGTGCCTGGGGCAGAGGGAAGGACAGCGGGTGAGGGCTCAGCGGAGGGGCCGGGGCGGCCTGGGACTTCCCAGAGGTCAAGGGCAGGCTCCCGGGAGCAGAACTGGGAGGCTGTCCTCCGCCCAGACCCCCGTCTCCCCCCAGCCCCAGGGCAGAGTGGCAGCTGCTGACCCCCGTCTGCCCGTGTCCCAAGCCTGGGGTGCCCCAGCATCCCCCCACCTCCTCCCACCCAAAACCAGGCCCCTAGGAGTGGCCGCGCCCCCCCCATGTCCCGCCCACGGGCCCTCAGCCCTCTCTCCCCAGGCCCCTGTCTCTGCTGCGAGGGCAGCGGCTGGGGCACCTTTTGCAGCCGTCACCAGGGCCGTGTTTGCCCCGCCCACACCCGCTGCTGCCTCTGGCCAGGGCCCCTCAGTGCCCTTGCTGCCTCTCCAAACCCTCCCCCACCCACCGTCGCGGCTCCAGCCACACCGACCCTCAGGTCAAGGTCTCGCGTATTCCAAGTCCTGGCCTCCTGGAGCCTCACACTCACCATCTCCTCTGCCGCCGCCCCCCCTGCCCTTGGCTCCTCCCGGGGCCGCAGGAAGGACAGCAGTTCACCTGCACGCGTCCCTGGTGCAGGCCTCACGCTCACAGCAGCCCCGTGCTGCACACAGTCAGCACCTGGGGACCATGGCTTTTCAGACAAGGAAACCGACGCGGGGCGTGGGGCAGGCAAGGGGGCCACAGCTCCAGAGGAGCCGGTGGGCGTGGGCAGGGGAAGCGTCCCCAGCACTCCTCACTGCTCAGCACTGCCTCTCGGCCTCAGCTCAGGGAGAGTTCTGGAAGGCAGAGGGCTCCCTGTCCCATCCAGGCCCCGGACAGGGCAGGACTGGCACTCTGGCAGGAGGGGTGTGGCGGGGCGGGAGCATCGGGCACCTGAAGCAGCCTCGGTGAGGCTCACAGTCATCCCGCTGAGGGAGAAGCCAGTCCCGCGGTGCCAGGGTGGTGGTCATTCTGGAACAGGCGGGTCTGACCTGGAGAGAGCGGGGCGGGGGGCCGGGGCGGGGTGGGGACTGCCTTGGAGGGGCTCGCACCTGGCAGTCCTCTGGGCTGTCGTGACCGCGTGCCCCGGGTGGGTGGCAAAACAGCACACATCTGTATTCTCCCGGATCTGGAGGCAGGAAGTCCAAGATCAAGGTGCCGGTGAGGCGGTCCCAAGGCCTCTCTCCCTGGATGGTGGGCGCTGCCGTGTCCCTGTGCCTTCGCACCACCTTGCTCTGTGCACACACAGCGATGGAGACCTCAGGTGTCCCTTCTTCTAAAGGACACCAGGCCTGTGGGGTCAGGCTCCTGAAAGCCCTGTCTCCAAATGCAGCCAAGTTGGGAGTCAGGGCTTGAACTCATGAATTTGGGGCTCACACAGTTCAGGGCAACGTCCAAGCGAAGTGTGAGACCCTGAGGACAAGGAGCTGTGTCCCCAGCACCCGCACGGAGCGGGCAGTCAGCACAAGGCCGCCGGGCACACGCGAGGTGGAGGAGAGCCGCCGTCCGCGGACAGCTGGCGCGCGCCGGGAACCCGGCTTGGCGCTCCCGCTCAGTTAAGCGACGTCGTGCTGCGTCAGCATGCTCAGGGACACGGACCCGGTGCGCCTGGATCCAGTCTGCTCCCGGCGGCGGCGAGGAGACCCCGGTCCCGGAGTTCCCTGCTCCCGGCCGCACTCAGACGCAGCACAGCCCAAAGCCGGTCCCGTCTACCAGCGCCCACGGGAGTGGCCCTGACTGTCACAGGCCATCCCCCAGCCTCACGGCTCGGGCAGGCGCCTGGCAGTTGGGGCCACAGGAGAAAGGAAGTGCTCTCTCTGGGCTCGTGCCGTCCCGACAGCCACACGCGGACGGCCGCGAGGACCTGGCGTGTGCATGGAAACAGCTGGCTTCCCGCACCGTGTGACACGTCAGGCGTCTTTCCACTGGGGGCGTGGGGAGGGCTCCCCGAAGGGCCAACTTCCGCTTTCTGCTTTCTTCTTTCCTGCACCACGTGGGTTTCACTTCTACACGAAAAACAGTGATGTGCTAGCTTTCACTGCTGGTGATGGCCGGGCCCCCAGGCCAGCCTCAAGGGAACCCACGTTTCCCCAGAAGAGAGGTCTTCCAGGCAGTCAGGATGGTTCCTGTCTGCCGCACGCCCCGCCCTCCCTCCCGCCCTGCCCTCAGCCCTGCACTGAGGGCTTCAGAGATGAAGCAGGTCCAGGCCCTGTCCAAGGGGCCACCTCCCGGGCCGGCACACCACCATTATTCACGTGGCCCGGGTGTCCTTCACACGTGCATGGACCCATCCGTGGAATGTCACTGGAGCTCGGACACGCGCTGCTGCGTGGCTGACCTAGAGGACCCCGTGCTCGCTGAACTAAGCCAGTCACAGGGGCGAATTCCCTCTGAATCCACTTGCACGAGGGGCCTAGTGCCGTCAAGTGCCTGGAGAGAGCGAGCCCCAGGGGCTACCGGGGAGCTTAACGGGCAGAGCGTCCGTGTGGGAAGACGGAAAGCCCTGGAGACGCGTGGCGGGCATGGCCACGGTGTGGGTGTGCTTAATGCCCCCGAGCTGTGCACTGACAAATGGTTAGGACGGCAAATCTTATGTATATTTTGTAATAGTTTTTAAAAATAAATCAAGAAACTTGTAAAAAGAAAGCAGGAGGGACCCTCCTGTGGATCGAATGTTCTGTATCTTGCCACGTCAGCGTCAATATCCCCGTAAGCCACGAAACACAGCTCTGCAGGACGCTGCGCCCGGGGGAAGCCAGGCACAGGGCACACGCGGTCTTTCTGTATTTCGTACAACTCTCTGTGAATTACACCAAAATAAGAAGGTCACTTAAAAAATAAAGAGATGCACCCTGAACCGACGTGCTGCACTTGGGTAGCATAGAAGCCCCCAGTCCACGGCCTCCGAGGTCCTTCCCAGGACAGGGGACAGGCCCCAGCCGCACACAGGAAGCCCCAGGCTGCAGGCTGCGTGTGAGCCCCTCCCCCACCCCGTGGAGAAGATGCAGCTGTTTTGGGGCAGTGGTTCTGTTTTCAGGATATTCCATAATCATGTTTTTCCCCTCAGTTGTCATTATGAAATAAAAAGTGTGACTCTACTTTGCCTTTCTCTTTTGTTTAAACAAGGTCATTGGATGTCATCTTTTTTTGTTTATTTATTTATTTTGAGAGAGAGAGAGAGACAGAATCCCAAGCAGCCTCCATGCTCAGCACAGAGCCCGACACAGGGCTGGATCACA
The DNA here is from genome assembly GCF_003009895.1 of Hyaena hyaena. Taxonomy (NCBI): domain Eukaryota; kingdom Metazoa; phylum Chordata; class Mammalia; order Carnivora; family Hyaenidae; genus Hyaena; species Hyaena hyaena. The sequence continues at coordinate 797,237 of NW_024080942.1, forward strand.
CAAACTGTGAGATCACGACCTGAGCAGAGACCCCGGGCTGGACGGTGAACGACTGAGCCCCCAGGCGCCCCGCACCGGATGCCATTTTACAAAGAAGACCTTGAGCACACGAATGTCGGTGTGTGGCCAGGGTCTCGTGCCCTCACTCCGTTCAAGCAGCATTTATGGGGCAGGCCCCAGCCGCCAGCGCCCCTGCCTGGGCATGTTGACCCCCACCCAGTGCGGGAGGCGGGGCCTGCGGGGCCACAGGCTGCTCCTCACCCAGTGAGTGTCCCCAGGCCTGCGTGTCCGTGTCCCCTTCTGTGGGACAGACCCTCAGGCACAAGTGTGCCCCCAGATAAGATAGGCTATCCGTGGGCCCCCCGATGCTGCTGCTTCCAGACCTGCCACAAGACAGACGGGCTCCCTGGAACCAGGACCCAGAAAGCAGGGGTCAAGTCCACAGCCGCAGGCCCGCCCTGGCTTAGGCCGCGAGATAGGCGAGCCAGCGAGGCAGGGGTGGTGCCCCACGGCCGAAGCCGGGAGGGTCCTGAGCCTGCAGGGCCTCCTCCTGACTCAGCTGCCCCGGCCTCCAGGAAGCGATGCTCTGCTCTGCCCACATTTATTAAGTGCCTGCTGCATGCTGGGTGGTGGGACACAGGGATGGCCGTCCAGGCTGTCCTGCCCACACGGGAAAGGCATGCTGACTGTAGCAAGAACACTGAGTGTGAAGTTGGGGAGCACCGAGGGGGCCCCACGAATGGGGGGCAGCTTGGGGCCCCTCAAGCTAGAGCTACACCATTAGCGAGGCGGGCTGTCGGCCGCCGTGGTCACTGCCCCTCCACTGACCTGTCCCCTCTCTGAGTGCCTGTCTGTACAAGGTCGGCTTCGCTGGGAACCGGTGCTTTCCCAGGAGACAGCTTCCCGCCTGGGCCAGCGTCTCCCCGCCCCCTTTCCTGGAACCTACCAGAAGACCCGCCCAGGCCTGGGCATTCCCTCCACCTCTGCGGCTAGGGTTGGGGCAGCTGTGGATCCCCAGGGACCCTCACCTCCGCTAGGGGGACACCTTGAGCCCGGGGAGCCAGGCCATGGTCAGGTCACGGAACACCAGGGGGCAGCAAACCCCAGACCCTGTGCTGGTGTCTGCTGGAGCCGGAGGTGTCTGCCCCCTTCAACCCACCTGGTCAGAGACGGGAGCGTGGTGGTTCCCCCCTCACCCCGCTAAGACGGGGCCCCCGGCCCTGCCCGGGCAAAACACCCAGCGTGGGCTCAGAGAAGGACGCTGGGTTGGGCCCAGAACAAAGCAGTTTCTCAGCCGTGATGCTACCGCGTAGAAGGCAGCGATCACCCTGGGAATACATGGGGTGCGACACTTGGGGGACCTGCCGGAAGACCGCTGGATGAGGCACGCCGCCCGCTTTACTGAGTGGCGTGCGGAGGGGGGCAGCCACGGCGGGGCGGGGCAGCCTCTGACTCCCTGCGTGTCCCTGTGTCCCCTGACTCTGCGGGCTGTCAGTTTGCTCATCTGTGAAATGGGGGACGGGGGGCAGTGAGGCTCCCGCCTCCAGGCTGCTGGGAAGGTGATTTTGGAACCCATGACTTGGGCGCCCAGCACACTGCCCATCCCACAGCGGAGCTCAGGGTAACCAGGGGGCTCCCCAAAGCAAGGGAGAACAGTAGCCCCCCCTGGTTCAGACCCGAGGGTCTGCTCCGTCATTAGGAGCCAGGGGAGCAGGCTGGGCCTTGACCACAGATCCAGAGAAGAAGCCAGCAGAGTAGGGGTCCGGCCCCAGATGCCCTTGGCACAATGCCCCATCCCGGGAGCCCCAGATCCGTCCCCACACCCCGGGCAGGGGCCCTGCATCAGTCAGCCTTGGGGGAAGGGGCAGAGATCCACCTGTATCCAAGCTCCTGGTCCCGCTGGGAGGCAGGCTGTGTATACCCCACACACAGCCCCCACTGACCAACAGATACACCTGCACCCTGTGGGGATGGCACCAGGGGCCCCGCCCACTGCCGTCCGGCACGCGTCATGCCCTTTGAACACGTGGCATTCCGCACCCCCTGAAAGCACCCCGTCCTTGGTCATCCCGGAAGGTCGCCCTGCAGCCTCTCACACCTACACACCCCTCCCCACTGTCAGCACCGCCCCCAGCCCCCCTGGTATGGCTCCCATGGCGCCCATGGCGCCTACAGCCTTCGCACAGAGCCCTTACCCCCACCACTACTCCTTCAAGCTGCGGGGACAGGCCCCTCCTGTCCGCCCTGTGCGAGGGCTGCGCCGCTCAGCCTGGGCCCTGGAGCTGGTGGGACACAGAACTCCCTGCTGCAAGAGCAGCGCTGTGGCCGGCCAGCCGCTTGCCCTCTGCTGGGTCCACGGGGCCTGGCAAAGCCACCCCCACAGGCCTGTGGGTGGGGGCCGTGCCCCTTCAGGGTGCGGCAGGTCTCCACCTGAGTGTCCATCTGCACTTGGTGCGCGGAAAAGATCACCATCCCTCAAGTGTCAGGGCTCAGGGGCTGTGGGGAGTGGGCTGGGGGAGCCGGCCACGGTGGGGGTGCTGCCTCAGGGGGAGCCCCTCCTAGCCACCGCACCCCCACCCCCCACTGGCTGTAGTGCTCACCAGGCCCCTCCCCCAGCCACAAAGTTCTCAAACAAAAGGGAAGCCAGAGAGGTGGGGAGGGCATCTGCCCCGCCCCACTCCCTCCCCAACTGCGGGGCCCCAGAGCCCATCCCATCTTCACTTTGGGGTGCGACCAGGCATGAGGGGTCAGAGGGTGGTCACAGGCGGCGGTGGCAGCGCCTTTATGCTGGGCTGGGCGCTGGGGCCCGGGACTCACGTGCCTTCCCGCGCTCCGCCACCAATCAGCAGCCCTGGCAGACAGACAAAGTGCAGGGGTGAGGGGGAGAACGGGGCTCCTCCCTCCCCCCCAGGGGCTCCCCAGCAGGTGGGCGTGTGGGCGGTGGCAGGGGACACGTGGGGCACCGGCCAGGATGTGGCCTGCGACCAAGTCCTGCTGTCTGATCCTCACAGGGCAGCCGCCAGCACTGCAGCTGCCTGCCCGGGTGCAGGGGCCAGTGCCGACCCGGGGGGCCCTGCGTGCACCCTGCCTTCCCATCCTCCAGGCACCGGTCAAAGGTCCTCCCTGGCCACCCCCTGACCGCCGCCACCCTCGGGAGCCATGCTCAGGCCTCTCACACCTGTGCGGCTCTGCGGCACCTGCCGGGCCTGGCCACGCTCTCGGGGCGAGGCGAGCGGCTGCAGGGAGAGCCGAGGTGCGGCTCAGAGCCGGTGCCTACGGGCAGAGCAGCGGCCTCCATCTCACTTTCTCAAAGGCCGGGCTCCAGCCGGCCCCCCTCGCTCCCCCAGGCTGGTCCTCATATTACAAGGTCATCTCCGGAGGTGCTTGGACAGTTAATTCCCCGCCCCACCCGGCTTCCCCGAGACCTGGTGTTTTTAAACAGCTGATCTCAGGAGGCCCCTCCACCAGCCCGGGGAAGGGGCCACGCGGTCCTGCCCCTCGGATGAGGGTGCCGAGGTCGGGGGGAGGCCTTGCCGGCCCCATCCCTGCAGTGTCGCTGCCCTGTCACCTGTGCTGTGTGATGGAGTAGGGGTGGGGGGGAGGAGCAGGGGTGCCAGGCTGTGTGGGGCAGAGAAGGGGTGGCCACGCCCAGCATCGCGCCAGGGGAGTGAGGGGTCCCCCTGAGCGGCCCTCCGCCCCAGGTGACCAGGGTGAGTGACAGGCCCAGGCACCAAGCCAGCCTTGGCCGGCACGCGGGGAGGCAGGCACGTGGCTGGCCAGGGTGGCCGCGCAGGCCGCCCCGGCCCCCGCCCTGGGGACCTCCCGGGCCCTTTGATGGTCAGCAGGCGGCCGCTGCCCCTGAGGACGCGGGCGGCTTGGGGGTGGCCAGGTAGGCCTCGGCCGCTCCTCTGCTCACCCCCCCCGCCCCCGCCTGCAGACCCTGAATGGCTGGGAGCCTTTTGTGAGAGAGCAGCTGGCGGCCGGCCCTTTATGTGGGGCTGTGGGAAAGTCGGTGGGCAGCCTCTCACACCCTCTCCAAAGCCCGGATTATCTCGGGGCCAGCAGGACACCCCCTCAAGGATGGCCCCCCCAGCGGGAGCGGGGGTAGGGTCCTCACAGAGGTCCTGTCTGCCGAGCACCGGCCCCAGAAGTCGCCGGCAAGGAAGGGCCTCTGCGTGGAGAGCCCCTCAGACTGTCGCCCCCACCCGTCCAGCTGCCCAGACAGAACGGCCGCCACACAGGAGGGACGTTCACGGAGCTCTGCCCCCGCCCCCCGGCCTGATGATCCAGGCCTCTGGCCCTCTCGGGCCGCAGTCAGCGGGAGCATTTCCTCGGGGCCGGGGGCCCCCACCCCTTGCACCGGCTGCTACGCCCACAGCGGAGCCAATGAGCCGGGCCCAGGGCTGAGGTCAGACTTCGGGGTGCTCAGGGGCATGGGTGGGGCGGTGTCGCGAGGAACTGCACACTTATTTATCACCGACTGCATACAGGTTGAGCAAGACACATATCTTCCTGGACCTGCTCAGGACCCTGGGGGGGGCAGGGCTACACCCGAGTACAGTGGCACCTGAGGTCACACTGTCCCCGCTGCACTTTGGGCCCTGAAACCCAGCCTTCCGCTGGTCTGTCAGCCACTCCCGGGCGGCCCAGAACCCGGGCGGGGGTCATGCCCGAACGAGTGGGTGTGTCAAGGCGAAAGCCTGGCAGAGCCTGGGGGTGGGGGTTCTTGATGACGGTGACATTAATGCCAGCTGCTGTGCAGGGAGGCCACCTGAAGGCTCCGCCTCTGTTCACTCCCTTCCTCCTCAGCATGTGACTCAAGTGGACTGTTACTAGCCCTGTTTTACAGATGAAGAAACTGAGGTCCAGAGAGCCCAGCTCCCGAGCGGTGGCGTCTGGATTAGAACCCTGAGCCCACAGCCCTGTGGACTGGGCCACGCTGCCTCCAGAGGTCCTCTGGCAGGAGCGCCGGGCGCAGCAAGCGGCAGGCAGAGCCGCGTGTGCAGGGACGGCCAGAGGCCACGGAAACGGGGAGGCACCAGCCGGGCCAGATGTGCAACCTTCCAGCGGGAGCTGCTGGGGCTTCCCCAACCTTCAAAGGCGGCCTGGGGGAGCCCCGCCTTGCTGAGGGTGCTCCCCAGATGGCCTCTGGGCCCGGGCTCCGCACACAAAGCCAGCACGCGCCTTTTGTGCAGGATGAATGTCCCCAGCGGGGGAGGAGTGTGGGAAGCCACCCGGAGAGGCCCTCCCGCCCCAATTCCCCTCTGGGTTGGGGGCAGGCCGTGTGCCCCACACACCCCTGGGCCTCCTTGCGTGGCATCACACTGGCAGGGGTCCACGGGCCCAGTGAGGCCCCGAGACCCCCTCACACCCCATTTCACACGCAGGGCAACAGCCCCACATAAAGGGCCCTTTATGTGGGCCTGTCCCCTCTGGCCCATGAGTGAGCTCCAGGGTGGCTGGGGTCCGGCCCCTCCCGGTCCCTCACCAGGTGGTTCCTCACCAGACCCTCCTGGGGGGAGGCCAGGAGCCATCTCAGTCCTGGGGGGGGGGCAGGACACTGCACATGAGGTCACTGCCAGGCCTGGGGACAGCCAGAATAGGGAGGGGCAGATTCTGAAGCCCTGCCCATGTCCCCCACACCCCGCCCCGAGCCCGGGCTCTGGGCGCCGTGCCTGGCACCTGACAGCCACTGGCAGTGGGTGATTACTGCCTGGCCGGCAGTGGGGGGGATGGGTCCCGTCTCCTCCCCTAAGTGTGAGGCCGGCCAGGGTCCCAGGACTGGCTTGGCCTCTCTGGCCTTCGCCTGCGAGCTGGGCAGCTGTGTCCTGGCAGGTCTCAGACCCCAAACCAGCGGCTGTAGGGAACGTGGGCGTGCCTGCCGGCCTGTGCTGAGCCCCAAGCCCCTGACAGCTGGCCCAGACTCCCAGTTATTTACTCCTTCTTTTTTAAGCTATTTATTTTGAGAGAGGGAACTTGGGAGAAGGACAGAGAGAGACAGAGCCGGTCAGTGCAGAGCCTGATGCAGGGCTTAAACCCATGACCCATGAGATCATGAGCTGAGCCGAAAGCAAGAGTCAGAGGCTTAACCGACTGGGCCACCCTGGCGCCCCCAAACTACCAGTAATAATGGGTGGAGTCTGTGGTATGCGGGTACCCAAAAGGAATGCTGATGAAGCTGTTTGGAGTCAGGACAGGGGTCCCATCGGAGGTTGGAGAGGAGCTGGCGGGGGGGAGTGTCCCAGGATCAGCAAGGAGTGACCACGGGGGGCATGGAGCTTGAACCCCAGTCTGTGACCCTTTGGGTCCCCACAGTGCCTGGGGAGCAGAGGGCCCCAGCTAGGATGGTACTTGCCAAACTGGGGTTCTTGGCTCCTTCAGCCATCACAGGATGAGGGCAGCTGAGTCACTGTCGTTTTGCAGGGCAAAGAGAAGGGACTTTCAAATCCCAGGGCTGCCCAGGCCCCCTCTGCCTCCATCTGGCCTCCCAGGTAACTAATCCACCATCGGGCGCCCCCCCCCCGCCCCCCCGCCCGCCTGGCTCACCTTGTCCTCTCTGTTCCAACATTCATGTGCAAATTAGTGGCTGTCCCCCAAAGCCCTGTGCCTTGGGGTGCTGCGCTCCCACCCCCTGCTTGTTTCGGGAGCCCCCGGGGACTTGACCCGGCAGCAGGGGAGCTCTTTAAAGATCAGCCAGGCCAACCCTCCAGCAATCAGATGGGGTGCATGAGGCCGGGAAGGCCAGCAGGGTCTCCAGCAGCCACCCCCCCACCCCCCCGCCCCCAAGCATGGAGCGAGGGGGCGGGAACAGCCCACCCCAGTGAGCAGACAGGGTCAGACTGTGCTGGAAGTGAACTTAGCTAGGGAGGGGGAGCTGGGGCGCTTGTAGAACAAGATGGGTCTCCCTCGGTGTAGACTGCTCTGAGGGCGTGGACCCGCCCGGAGGGTGTGAGGGGAAGGTGCCCCCCAGACCCTGGAAGCAGCACACGTGGTCGATGCAGGGGCGGAGTGGCCAAAGTAGACACAGCCCGGACGCCACTCTGGCCCCTTCTGTGAGGAGATCCCATCCGCCCTCACCCAGGGTCCAGTCCGGCCTCAACTACCAACGGGCAGCTTGGCCTTGCGGACACACTGGTTGTCAGTTTGCGCGCCTGTGCAAATGGGCATGATGGCGCTCAGCCTTGGCAAAGCGGCCGCTCCTCAGTGGGGTCCCACACCAGCCCCCAGATGAGGAGGGCGGGCGGGGCCGGCCCCCGGGTAGAAGCGAGGACCCACAGCCGGGTGTGGAGTGTCCACCCCGCAGGTGCCGCCCAGGTTCCGGGGCCTCAGGCTCTGTCTGCACCCCCCCCCGACCTTGTGTCAGGAGGGGGCTTCCCGACAGCACAGGGGTGAGCCTGCCGAGCTCCTGTGACGTTTTATTCATAAGCCCTAAGTTCCATCTCATTTTCATGCGTCACGAGATATTTTTCTTCCTTGGATGCTTTATTTTCAACGATTTAGGAATGTAAAACTGTTCTGAGGGGCGGAGGTCACAGACACAGCGGAGCTCCATCCCCCCAAACCTCAGGCGGCCCCGTTCTACAGCTGAGGAAACTAAGGCTCAGGAGGGTTAAGAGCCTTTCTTCAGGTCGCCCAGCGGGGAGACCCTGGAGGGGCCTCTGGGAGTGTGGCTTCCAGAACCAGGGCTGGGAGCCAGCGGCCGGACGCCCCCCCAGCGCCGGGTCCCCACGCGCCCCTCCTGGATGCACAGGGCTGTGGGTTTGCGCTGGCCTGTGGTTCCCACACTGCGGCGGGGCCATGGAAGTGTGCCTGGGCCCCCCGCAGCATTAGTGCCGGGCTCTGCCTCTGAATGAATGGGGGCGGCCACGGGGGGCGGCGGGGGGGGGGGGCAGCTCCCAAAAGGCCATCTGGCTCCGCGTTATAATAGAGCAATAAAGGGCTTGTCTGCCTTTCAGAGGTTGGGAGCGAGCTGCTCTCTGACACCGCAGGGTTTTAACCAGCTTGGGACTGCGACCTGGGCCTGCCCCCGGCGGTGGGGGTGGGGGGGCACGTGGGCCGCAGAGGCCCCTAATCCGGAGGGGGCCCATGAGACTCAAGGGCTGCGCACTTTCCCACACCACCCGCCTCTGCACGTCCACCCTAGCCCCTCTTTACACTGGGGAAACTGAGGCCCCGAAGGCTGGGGCCGGTCCAGCCTGGGGTCTGTGCTCTCCCTCAGTGCTGACTAGAGCACACCCCGTTTGGGAACACGGGGTCTGGTTTGGGCTGCAAAAGCCAGGGTCCTCAAATCTGACCTGGGAACTTAATGGGGCCACTGTCCATGTGTGATCTCCCCCATGAAGGGCAGGCGCCCCTAAGACCCGGGGACGCCCCGCCCCACCCCACCCCACAGTCAGGTTGCAGGGTGGAGCCAAGCCGTGATCAGTGGAGACAAGGGGTGGGTACAGAGGCCACTATCACCACCCCTAAGGTGGGGAGCCCATGGCCCAGACCCCCTGGGGTAAGAGCTGAGGCTGGAAGTCTGTCCAGGAGCCGCTTCTGCGGGAGGGTCTAAACCCCCTGAGTCACAGAATCTGCCGGAGCCGGCAGGCTCGTGCCCAGACTCCCAGTGTTCCGTGCGGGAGGGTCCAGCCCAGCCCACCTCCTGGGTCCTCACACACAGCCCCCCGCTCCCCCTCCCTGCAAAAGTCCCGCCACCCCCAGGTCTCCCCATCACGGAAGGAGAGGCTGGGCATGGACGTGGGGCGTGTGGAGAGCCCTGAATGCCTGACTCGGTGACCCCGACGCAGGGTACCGGCCATCGTTCGGGTGAGAATCACAGGCAGCCCCGAGGAGTGAGCCCCAGCAAGGGGGTCTCCTTCCAGGTCGGGAGCCAAGGGGGCCAGGTGGGGTGGGCACCACTCTTTTCTCAGCAATGCCCCACCCCACCTTGGCCCCCTTGGGCATCTCCAGGAACCTAGAACCAGCCCTCCGTCAGCTGGTCTGGGCTGGGAAAGCCCATCGCACACAGGTTAAACGGAGGCATAGGAAGGGCCAGCGTGTGTTCACCAGAAGGCCAAGGGCAGAGCCCAGCCTCGGCCTGGACTTGCCCCTGCGCCCCCAGCGCAACCTCCAGGGTCAAGTCGCACCCTAGTCTGGGCACTGCCAGAACGCACAGCGAGGCCATCTTCGGGGAGGACCCCAGGCGCTGGGGGGGCCGGCGGCAGCGTCGGCCTGACCACGGGAACGTCACAAAGGGCAGGGCACTAACCCCCCAGACAGTGCAGGAGAGCTGCTGGGGGGGGGGAGGGGAGGGGAGGGGAGGGAAGCTGCTGAGGGGCCTTTCCCCCTCGCTCCTCCCCCCCAGTCCCGGCGAGGTGGCAGCGAGCAGCGCCCAGCCCGGCCTGGACACTGTCCCGTCGGGGCCTCTAACGGCTGGGCAGCGGGCCGGGACCAGGAAGCGGGGGCCCCCCAGGGCAGGGGCCGAGCTGAGGGGCTCGGGGGCCAGTGCCAGGCTCTTTATTCCCAGAGCCCAGGGCACACCCACAAGCACACATGCACCGGTGCCCACACAGCGGAGCGCGCACACGGGGGAGCACGCACACACAGGGGAGCACACACACAGGGAAGCACACACACAGGGGAGCACACACACAGCGGAGCACACACACAGCGGAGCACACACACGGGGGAGCACACACAGAGGGAAGCACACACACGGGGGAGCACGCACACGGGGGAGCACACACACAGCGGAGCACACACACACAGGGGAGCACACACACAGGGAAGCACACACACGGGGGAGCACACACACACAGGGGAGCACACACACAGGGAAGCACACACGCGGGGGAGCACACACACAGCGGAGCATGCACACGGTGGAGCACACACACGGGGGAGCACACACACACACAAGGGAGCACACACACACAGGGGAGCACACACACAGAGAAGCACACACACGGGGGAGCACACACACAGCGGAGCACGCACACGGGGGAGCACACACACAGCGGAGCATGCACACGGGGGAGCACACACACAGCGGAGCACACACACGGGGGAGCACACACACGGGGGAGCAGACACACAGCGGAGCACAAAGGGGAGCATCACACAAGGGAGCACACACATGGAGGAGCACGTGCACCAGGGAGCACACACACAGGTGAGCACACACACAGGTGAGCACACACTGAGCACACACTGAGCACACACCAGCGCACTTGCAGGGATGCCTCCACCAGCCAGACTTGGAGACTATGCTCCCCTCTTCAACTGCCCCCCAAGCCCAGAGCCCACTGTTCTCTATGCCTGGCAGTGTCTGCGGGTCCGCACCTGGAGCATTGCCACCTGCCCTCCAAAGACCCCTGAGGCACCCCCTCCTCTAGGAAGCCCTTCCTTGGCCTCCCTGTTTCCCCCTCCCTCCCCCCAAACCCACTGCCCTTCTGAAAAGCATCAATGTCTCAGCGCCCCCAAAGATGGCAAGCCTACACGTGTATAGGCCCTTTTAGAAACTACAGGAGTAGTAGATGCTCACTCAGGAGAAGCTGGAAAGTACAGACGTGATGAAAACTAACCAAATTTTTGCCCCCAAACTGTTGGCATTTGGGGGGCCTTCCTCCACTTCTCTGCCAGCGTCAAGTGAGCACCCTGCCAGAGCGCTGGCCCGTCTCCAATGTAAGTCCATGCTGGGCTCCATCTACACCCGTCAAAGTCACCCCCAGGTAGGGCCAGGCCTCGGGACCCAGAGAGAGGGCCGGTGCTGGGGTCCATCCTCTGCCCTCCATCCCCCAAGCTGTGCGGACAGACAGATGGACAGACGGACAGGCCAAAGGAGGAGGGCCGTGTCCAGGAAGGGCTGGGATCAGTCTGCAGCCACAGGGCGACCTCGGACACGGCACTCGCCGCTGCCAGCACGCCTTTCAGAGACGCCACGGAGTCTTCGCACGAGTCCGTCGTGGGGCCTGGCCGATGAAGGGGCCACGGGCTCCCGGGTCCAGCGCGGGCCTCTCCGTGTTGTGGGGACACCTTCAGCCCGACCTCCCACCTCCGGGCATCAAGAGTCACCCAGTAATCGGTAATCAGGAGCTGCAGAGCCGCTGGAGGGAGCCGGGAGCCACCTCAAGGCGCGTCTCCCGTGAGGGTGTGGGTGGCCCACTGGGCCCTGACATATATATCCGTATATTTCAGGGGCACCTGGGTGGTTCAGTTGGTTAAGCGTCCGACTTCAGCTCAGGTCATGATCTCACGGTTTGTGGGTTCGAGCCCTGCGTCGGGCTCTGTGCTGACTGCCAGCTCAGAGCCTGGAGCTGCTTCAGATTCTGTGTCTCCCTCTCTCTCTGCCCCTCCCCTGCTCACGCTGTCTCTGTCTCTCTCAGAAATAAATTAAAAACATTTAAAAAAATTTTTTTTAAATATCCATATATTTCATAAAATACTCTTGATCTAAAACGTACTGTTTAACGACTAAATGTGCAGTTCAGAGGCATTAAGCTCGTTCACAAGGTTGTGCAGCCATGTCCGTGGTCCGTTTCCAGAACCTTCCACCTTCCCAAACTAATGCTCCACCCCATGAAACACCGGCCCCAGCCCCTGGCACCGCCCTGCCTCCTTCTCTGTGGATCTGACCCCTGCATGTACTGTGCGTACGGGGGGCCTACAGGGTCTGTCCGGCGGGACGGGCTTCTGTCACTGAGCACAGCGGCCCGAGGGCCATCCGTCCCTCCATCGGTGGACACCGGCTCCTGTGAGCAGTGCTGCCGCGAACGTGGGTGAGCACATGGCTCTCTCCGAGCCGGCACCCGGTTCTGCGGGCTGTGTGCCCAGAAGAAGGACTTCCGGACGGCGGGGCGGGGGGGCGGGCAGCTCGCTGCTGCATCTCCGAGGAGCTCCATGCGGTTCCCCAGGCCGCTTTACTTTCCCACCAAGAAATCCTCCTCTGACATCAGGATCAAATGCCCCTGGAGCCCTCCCCACCCCCTCCTCGCAGCGCTGTCTGCTCTGCAGTCAGCCTGGGAGTCATTTAGAAATGGGTTATGGTCGGGGCGCCTGGGTGGCTCAGTTGGTTAAGCGTCCGACTTCAGCTCGGGTCATGATCTCACAGTTTGTGGGTTCGAGCCCTGCATCGGGCTCTGTGCTGACAGCTCAGAGCCTGGAGCTGCTTCAGATTCTGTGTCTCCCTCTCTCTCTGCTCCTCCCCTACTCATGCTGTCTCTCTCTCTCTCTCAGAAATAAAACATTTTAAAAAATTAAAAAAAGAAATGGGTTATGGTCCCAGATTCCTGAGTTCCACCATAGTCATGCCCAGCCAGGGGAGCACCCCACATCCACAGGAAGACACCTCACCCCAACCAGCCACCCCTCAGACTCGTGAGCTTGCTGGCGGGGGTGGGGAGGGTGTGCAGGACAAATACTCCCTCCTCCTCAGAGCCTCGGCTGGGGGAAGGACCCCCATCCCCGGCTGCTGGGGGCAGCCCCGGCGGGTGGATCCCACCATCCCCTGCTTTCTGGGATGCTTCTGTGCAAAGCCCACCACGGGCCTGGAGCCGGGCCTCAGCCCTCCCCCACCCCGCCCCTCCAAGCCCCCTCCCCCAGGCCTGGCAGGCCAGCCCCCCTTGGATGGTGTGAGCCAGGAGCCCAAGGAGTTTCCCACACTTTGGCCCCATTCACAGTGTTAAACGGCCCACAAAGGCCAGGCGTGTGCCTCGGAGGCCACAGAGCTGCCATCTGGCCCGCACACGGGGAGGGACCAAGCCCCTCATCCGGCCCGGCTGGGATTTAACACCGTTCATTTCATATTTCCCACAACTGAAGAATGGACCAAAGCCACCCCAGTGCAGGGGGAGGAGGGGAGGGGGGAGGAGGAGGAAGCCCCCTCGCACCGGCCACGGCCCACCCACCACCCTCACCTTGGGCAGGCCACCCTGGCCCACTGCGGGTGGGCGGGCAGCTGGGGCGGGGGGGGAGGGGGGAGCTGGACCACATCTCCTGCACGTGTCTCATCTGGACCGAGAGCCGGCCTGGGGGAGGGGGCTGGCAGGACACAAGCCCCGGCCAACTGCCCCCCTCCGAAGCAGAGGAGGGGTGAGGCAGTGAGCAGAAGGGCCTGGCCTCACTTCCGATCAGAGTCCCCAGCTCCCCACTGCTGGCAGCCAGGCAGTTAGGGCGCGCGCGGGTGTGGGTGGAGGCGGTGGCCAGGGCCAGGCTGGGTGTGGCGCTTGCTCCTGGCCCTGTGTCCCCCCAGCCCTCAGCTAAACACTTCCTAGGTGCTGGCTGGGAGGGTGTGGCTGAAGGGGACACAGGTGACAAGTCATGCTGCCCTCCCCACCCCCAGGAGCCCATAAGCAGGCAGGGGACACAACAAACTACACCAGCTGTCCAGCATGGGCCCCATTCTGGATGCAGAAGTGTCCCCAGTGAGCATTACCTACAGCCCATATCGAAGTCGCTAGTCACTGTCAGCATCCTGGGCCACAGGGCAGAGCGGCGAGCACACGGCCTCGGCACGCCCGTCCCCAGCTCGCCCCGTGCCCTCTGCCTTTTGTACCAAACTAGAGCCAGGTGTCTATAGTGGGGTCCCTTCTGCTCAGCCAGGAGCCCCAGCTCAGGGTCACCGCCTCCCACAGCCAGCCCGGGGGCTGTGTCCCCTTCAAGAGAGGTGCCATTAGGAGGGAGAAGGAGCAGAGGGGTGAGCAGGGGCTGCCTACCCTCGCCCTCCAAAGTCACCTGAAGTTCCCACCACGGGCGCTCCCCCAGCCTCACCCACCCCAGTGGGTCACCAGCTGGCCCGTGAGGCGCTCCTAAGCTGGCTCCGGGCCAAGCCGCCCTGGCCGTCACGACACCAGCCTGCATGCTTCCCGGCTGTGCCCATTGCTGGGAGACCAAAGGCTCCTTGTATGTGACGGGGGAGGGGAGACTCCTGGAGCAGGTCCACCAGACAGGCTGGTCACGGCCGCGGGTCACTGCCAAGACCCACTGGAGGGAAAGACGTGACTGGACCCTTGTTAGAGTCCTGCAATTTCCAGCCACACGTGGACGTGCTCCCGGATCCACTCTGGCTAACGAGCCCTAATGCCAGCTGCCCGCCCCCAGGGCAGGGGCCCCGCCTGCCTCCGGAACCTGGCCAGCCTTGCCCTGGCCCGGGAGGGGGCCCCAGTGCCTGCGGCTCCCTGGGTCCCTGCAGGCCTCCTGGTCCCGGAGAATCGGAGGAAGATGGAGGCTCTGGGCAGAGGGGGCTCCCGGGGGGCCAGCGTGGGGCTGGGGGGCCCCGAAGCAGCTGCTGGCCCTCAGCGTGGCTGGCCAGACACCAGGATTACCGGTCTTCCAGGGCCACCCTCGGGGGCCGCCATCTGAGCCAGTACCGTGTCCACGTGGGCCCCAGGCCTGCCCTGCTCTGGCCTTCGTGTCTGCCACCTGGCCCCCTGCCTCCCCGCCCACTGGCAAAGTGCCCAAGGGAAGCGAGCCCTGCGAGTGCCCGGCAGGTTGGGCAGAGGGTAGCACGCTACAGGGGCTCCCCGAGTCTCGCGTGTGCAGCAACCACACGCCTGTGTCAAGCATATCCCTGAACCATGTGCCCTCCTGCGTTCCACGGACGGCTCTGGGGGTACTTCTTGCCAGATGCGGGTCGGGTGTGACCCCAAGGAGCACCTGCTGGAGCAGAGCACCCCGGATGCTGCTGCCTGATACGCTGCTCCTCCGAGCATGGGGTGCAGCAGCTCCTGGGGGTGGGGGTCGCCTGGGGAACCCGCTCCATGCTGGGCCTGTCACACGGTCTGCTTCCCCAGAGCGACCCAACGCTGGGCCAGGAGTGCAGGCAGCCAATTTTCCAGCTCTGGAGAAGCCACGTGTCCCAGGGGACAGCCCGGAGGTCTGGTCCAAAGCGCTTGGGTCCCTCTTCCACCCTCCACCCGGGCCCAGGGAAGGCTGAGGCGCCCGAGCAGGGAAAGTGTAGGCTCCTCTGTTCCACCGCCGGGGGGGGGGGGGGGGCAGCAGGTCCCTGACACAGAGGTGCCCAAGCCGCTGGAAGGCACAGCACTAATTCACTCTGAAGCTTTTCCCCACTAGTCTCCACCAGCGCCAGCGGGGAGCTCGGGGAGGCGGAGGAGAGGGGAGAGAGGGCCGGGGAGGGGCACCACTCTTTCCTGGCCCCCCCCCCATCCCCGAGGCCTGGGAAAAGGCAGCATATTGAGGCGCGGGGCTCCCAGCATCAGGCCCCGGGATGCTAATGAGGGCGAGCGCGTTCCCACAGCCCGGACATTGTGCCGAGCGGCCCACCTGCTCCTCGGGGAGCACCCATTGTGCCCGCGCCAATTCACAGGCAATTTAGCGTGCGCTAATGGGCCGGCGCCTTTGTGCGGCCCGCGAGGCCATTGGCCGCCGAGTGTGGGAACGGCCGCGGCGCCCGGGCCCCAGGCGCCTGCCCGCCGCCGCGCATATAAAGGGCCCGCCGGCCCCGCCGCCCGCCACTCCCCGCTCGCCAGCCGCCTCTCCGCGCCAGGCATGGCCCCTAGCACCGTGGCCGTGGAGCTGCTCAGCCCCAAAGAGAAAAACCGAGTAAGTGCGCCGCCCGCCCGCCCCCGCGCCCCCCGCGCCTGCGCCCCGGCCGCCGGCTGACGCCCGTGTCCCCCCGCAGCTCCGCAAGCCCGTGGTGGAGAAGATGCGCCGCGACCGCATCAACAGCAGCATCGAGCAGCTTAAGCTGCTGCTAGAGCAGGAGTTCGCGCGGCACCAGCCCAACTCCAAGCTGGAGAAGGCCGACATCCTGGAGATGGCGGTCAGCTACCTGAAGCACAGCAAAGGTGAGCCGCCGGCCGCGCCCCTGCGCTCCCCGCGCCCGCCCGGCCTCAGGCCCGCGCCCCCGCCGCCCCGCCCCCGCCCCCGCCCGCGCTCCCCGCCGCCCCGCACCCACCGGGCCTCGGGCCCTGCGCCAGCGCCGCCCCGCGCCCTCCCGGCCTCAGACCCTGAGCCCCAGCCGCCCCGCGCCCTCCCGGCCTCAGGCCCTGCGCCCCCGCCGCCCCGCGCTCCCCGCCCCCACCAATCCCCACCCCCCGCCGGCGCCCATCCGACCCCAGGCCTGCGCCCCGGCCCCCCGGTCACCACTGCGCCTCCCCCTGCAGCTTTCGCCGCCGCCGCCGCCGCCGGTCCCAAAAGCCTGCAGCAGGACTACAGCGAGGGCTACTCGTGGTGCCTGCAGGAGGCCGTGCAGTTCCTGACGCTGCACGCGGCCAGCGACACGCAGATGAAGCTGCTCTACCATTTCCAGCGCCCCCCAGCCGCGCCCGCCGCGCCCGCCAAGGAACCCAAGGCGACCAGCAGCGCGCCTCCACCCCTGCTCACGCCGGCCAAGGCCACTGCAGTCACAGCGCGCCAGCCCACCTGCAGCCTCTGGCGGCCCTGGTGACCCGCCAGGACGTCGCGGGTGGCGGCCCAGAGGTCGCCTGCACCTCTGGCCATTCGTGTGTCCCTCCTGGGGCTTGGACAGGCCCCCTTCTCCGGAAGGCTCTCGCTCCAGGCTGGCGGGCCAGCAGGAGGGTCCTTCTCGAGAGAAGCTGCTCGCAGAGTCCTGGTCACTCAGGACGGTCCGGGCCGCCTTCTCACAAGCGTCTGACTCCACGGGGTTGTTCTGTTTGCATTTCAGCAAGTGACTTCTGGGAAGTCCCCGCCGCCCGGGGTTCTATGATATTTGTAGGCGTCAGGGGCTCGGTCAGCCGGTGCCTCCACGTGTAGAGGACTTTCTTCAGGGCCTGCTGCTGCCGCGCCGGGGGGCCCGGCGGGCGGGCCGTGCCGTGGGCACATTTGCCTTTTGTGAAGGCGGAACTCAAGGTGTATCCTCATAGGAAAGAGTGTCAGCCTGGGTGGGCACAGAAGGGCCGTGCAGGGCTGTGGCCAGGAGGCCCTGCGTGCACTGGGCTGTCTGGTTGGGGCTCATAGTGGGCTTTGTGGGGAGGGGAGGGTGGGGGTCTCCACCATGATCCTCAAAGGATCCCTCTGTGTGGGCGGGTGCATGTGGTCATGACTTTGTACTCAGAATTTGAACTCTTGGTCACGTGGGAGCCCACGGGACTGCTCTGCAGACTTCCAATAAAATCTGACGAAGCAGCCCTCTGGGGTCTGTCTCTTGTGCTTGACGTGTGTCCTTGGCAGCCACGCGGTGGGCGGGTCTGCGTGGGGAAGGGGGACGGGCACCATCATGGTACTCAACCAGGGGTGGGAGCTGTCGCTGCCAGTGACCCTCTGCACGGCGGAAGAAGGGCTGGTCCCGGCTGAAGGAAGGAGGGAGGGATGCGAGGAGGCAGGCAAGCAGGGGAGAGGCAGGCTGCGAGGAGAGGCCCAGAGAACACGCACCCCCACGCGCAGCAGGAAGGAATGCGGTGGGAGACTGGGGTCTCTGTCCCAGGCCTCTCACTAGCTCCCTGCAGGTGGGGGGCGGGGGGAGGGGGTAGACTCCCAGCTCCAGGACCTGCCAGCTCTGTTCACCTGAGGGGGGTGCAAAGGCCACGGCCTGCAGGGGGCTCTCTTGTTGCAGCGAAAGGGGTTTCGTGGGGCCAAACGCAGGAGGTCTTGGCCTCCACACTGGCCGTCTCGAATGGCCCCTGATCCTGGATGAGCTCCTGGAGGCACCTGCTTGGCATCCACAGGTGGCCACCCTGCCCTCCCCTAGGCCGACCTCGAGCCAGGGCCGAGATGGGCAGTGCCAGGGGTGAACCCCCCGAGGGCAGTCCCCTCCCCCAGAAAGGGCGTCTGTTTTTCAGGGGGACCACGAGGTGCCGGCTGAGCCTGCAAGGAGCTGGAAGGGCCCAGGCTCCCCAAAGGACGGGTCCACCCAGGGGCGGTGGAACCAAGACGCCCCCCCATGTCTTCAGAGAGACGGGCAGCCAGGCCAGCCTCCCTCTTGGGCCCACCTCTCCCCTCTGCCTTCTGGAATCCTTTCCTGTCCGTTCCGACAGGAACATCCGAGGTGCCCTCTCCAGGCCAGCCCAGCACCCACCCACGGCCCAGGGTCCTTGGTGCTTGAGGCCTGCGTGCTCTAGGAGCAGACCCTCTGCCCTCCCCCACCAGGCCTCCCCTCCCAGCACACCCACCCCTTAGAAAATGCCAGCCCTTCCCCTGACCACCCCAGGAGCGTGGAGCTTGGGCTGCTCCACAGGCCTGTGCTCCGGAGGCCTTGCCATGCAGCTGGTGACATGTTCAGATGGAGGCTGAAGTCCGGAGACCAGAAGTAACCAGTCCAGGGTCACCTGGGAGTCAGTTGTCCTAGGGACAGTCTGTCTGCTGCCAGTACTGGGCTCTTCCCTGAAGCGTCCAGTGCCTCTGGGGCATGACCCCTCAAAGGTCTCCTGGCCAGCAGGAGCTTCCCAGAGACTGGCCCTGAAACCCGTGCCCACCGCCATCCGTGTCCATGCTGTAGCTTCAGGAATTTTTTTCAGATCGCTCCCTACAAACTCCTATAGATTTCCTGTTTTGCCATAAGGCAGCCTCCTCCAGGCGGGCTGCCCTGCTTTACCCTGCACTGTCTGCAGATCTAACCATCAGGGTGCATGTCTTCCCCACCTGAAGGTGCATCGTCCACCCCAGGCTGGGGCGCCTGGAAGGCAGGGTCCCTGGCATCCCCAGTTTGCATGGGGCTTTTGGAACCGAGGGTCCTTCGTCTCTGTAGGCCGGGGCTGGTGGGCCACACGCGCCCTGGTAGCAGCTGCACTCGCTGAAAGAGGCAGGTCTCCGCAAGCCCCAGGAGCCTCCTCTGCTCTAGCTCAGAGCACTGGAGGTCAGCATCCGGCCAGCTCGGCGAAGGAACAACAAAGACAACCGCCCAGACGTTTTGTGTTGGGCCAACGGCCGCGGGGACCCCCGCACGCGGGCAGGTCCAGCGGCCCTCCAGCTGCCGGACCACAGAGGCGCGCAGGGAGGGGCGGGCCCGGGTGACTCATTAGCATAATATATGCGCGGGAGGCGTTTAGCAGTCAAATATATGCGCATATATCTCCATGGCTGATGAGGCTGGCCGGGCACATTCAAAATGGCGGAGTGCGGAGCGAGCGGCAGCGGGAGCAGCGGGGACAGCCTGGACAAGAGCATCACGCTGCCCCCCGACGAGATCTTCCGCAACCTGGAGAATGCCAAGCGCTTCGCCATTGACATAGGTAGCCGCGGACCGGCGCCGGGAGCTGGGCGGCGCGCGGCGGGCGTGGGCGCGGGCGGTGGAGCCGGCGGGCCGGGGGCGGTGGCAAGGACGAAGGGCGGGGCGCGGGCCGCCGGCGCGCACAGCCTGTCGGGCCTCGTAGTCCGCGGGCCGTCGGCGCCCACGCTGGCCGCGGCGGCCGGACTACAGCTCCCGGCAGGCGCTGCGTGGCCGGAGCAGGGCACGCCGGCCCTCGTAGTCCCGCGCGGAGAGGCGGGCGGCCCGGCGGCCTCTCGTTAGTCCACCGGGTAGGGTCGGCGGCCGGCGGGGCCTGTCCGAGCCACGAGAGCGACCTGGGGCCCGCCGCCTGGGGCGGCGCCAAGGGCGGGCTGCGGCCCGGCCTGGGCCCGCGGGAACCCTCGGCGGGCTGCCCGCCTGGGCCCAGCCCGAAGCCCTCCCGCTGCTGCCTCGGCTTCTGGACCGCTGACATTTGGCGGGAGTTCGGAGGACCTGGACGTGGACCTTGGGACCCTTGCCGGCATCTTTCAGAAGCCTCCCTGCCCCGCGCGGGCCGCAGGGGTGACCCCACGGCCTCGCCCAGGCTCTGCCCGACCTTCCTGCTCCGGGCCCGCCCTTAGACCCTCATCTCACGCTGGCTCCGGCCGCCTCCCAGCAGCGCCTTTCATAGATGAGGAGCTGAGGTCAGATAGGTGACCTGAAATGTTTGAGGTCGGCTGGTAAGCGGCTACATGGGCCTAGAATCTGGTCAAGCCTCGGCACTTGGCTGCTCTGCCCCTTTCGGCAGCGGAATGAAGGGTTCCTGGGGGCAGCTTCACGGGGTGAGGCCCCTGGAGTAGACATGGTGGCCTCACGAGCCTCTCCTTCTCAGCTGGCTCTCCGCTGGGGCCTCAGTTTGCTTGGGGCCGCCAGTAGCCATGTGTGGGTGGCTAAGCATCCCAGCAGCAGCCCCCCCCCCCCCGACCTGTGAAGCTAGCCAGTAAGGTTAGAAGGGACAAGTGTGCTGCCCTCTCTGGCCCCGGGCCCTTCCTGTTGGAGCCATCTGCTTGTGATGCTCTTGCCTCTCCTCTGCTCCTGAGAGTCACTGAAGTGTCTCTTGGGCTTGGGTGGGGGAGGGTGTCCTCCAGGAGAGTGGAAACGTGGGCTGGGCCCTCCGTGTTCTCAGTGCTCACCTTGCAGGCTGGTGGGGTTGTGAGGGCAGTGCCTTGGGGCGCTGAGCTGGCAGCAGGTGTGAGGTGCCGGGAGGCCTGGTGGGCGTGGGGACCCCAGCGCACAGCAGGCCGTAGAATGAGCTGAGCGTGGGACCTGATTAAGCTCGGTGCCTGGCTGCACGCTGGGCTGGCAGTGGGAGAGGCCCTGCTCTGCCCATCTTCTGAGACCTGCCTGTGCCTTGATGTGACAGGGGCCCACAGGTGTGTGCTCTGATGTTCCAGACTTTGTTTCGCTGCACTTATACCTGGGGTTCTGCTCCATGGGAACAACGGGTTGGCCCCTAACGTTTCTGAAAGTGCAGCTGAAAATTGGCTCGCCCTGGGTTACCCTTAGATGTTCTTTGTGGCTTCCAGCATCCGGCTTGTAGCCACGGGGTGAGGGAAGTCAAGAAAGAAGTGCCGTGGCCCCCGGGGGTCCTGGAGCGGCCTGCCCTCCTGCACCAAGCCCAGGCGGGTTCCTGGCCAGAAGGACACTCAAAGGGATATCCTTAGAGCCAGTGTTCATTTCTCCTCTTTGAAGAACCCCCCTGCGTCTGGGTCCCGTGTCTGCTTGTTACTAAGGACAGACTCGTGCTTGTGCGGCCGGTGAGCACAGCTTGGACGCGGGTCGTCCCCCCGGGAGCCCACGAGTCAGTGTGCTTGTCCACAGTTTGCGTTAAAAACAGGCTTCTCCCGTTTCCTCTTCCCTCACCCGAGCCTCCTGCTCCAGGAGAGCTCAGCTGCTCTGTGTGCTTGGCAAGCTTTTTCCTCTCTCCGTCACTTCTGTCAGCACAGTGGATTCCCTGCTTTGAAAGCATCAGGGACGTTTTGTCTCCGAGCACATGCTGGAAGCTGACTTGACTTCCGGTCTCTGCTGGGCAGCAAACGGGCCCCTCGGGTGAAGAGGAAGGGGCGGCGGGGCAGTGACCTGGTGCCCACGGCGGAAGGACAGGCCAAGACGGCAGAGGAGAGGGCGGCCCTGCGCCAGGCCCCGTGGATCTGGATGAACTTGGCGGGGGGGCTCCCAGCTCAGGTGCTGGAGGAGGGGACGGGCGGGCTGATGTCGGTCCGGGTGCTGTCGGCCCTGAGCTGGGCACGGGCTCCACCGGTGTGTCTCTGGCATCCACGGCTGCGCGCCCGCCCGCCCGGTTGCTGCGCTCAGCAGGCGCGACCTGGCAGGGCCTGTGGCCAGATCGGCAGTCACAAAATCCAAGGGATCCTTCGAACGGCCGAGCCCCCTGCTGTCCCCAGGCACCCGCCCTCCTGCCCCGTGAAGCTGACCGCCCTGCTCCGCACGTCCCCCCTGCGGGCGGGCAGGGAGATGTGGCTTGGCTGCTGGCCAGTCCCCACCGGGGTGCATGGGGTGGGGCACACGGAACAGCTTGTCTCCCACCGCAGCCCCACGAGCCCCGACACCTCGTATTTGGTTGTGACGGGAAGCTCGTGTAAAGAGCTCACTATCGGAAACTGGACTTCTGTGACTTGGGGGCTTGTTTGCAGTAACTTTTGAAAAGTCTCAAAATACATCTTCTTCCCTTGGCGTTGTCTGTGTGAGGTTTATTCAGTTTATTCATGGGGTGAAAGACGCGCCGAGATGCTCTGGGCCAGGCCGGGACTGGGGGCAGGGAGGACGGATAAGGAGGCTTAAGACCGAGTCCTGCCTCTTACAGCCCTTGGTCTGGCGATGAGATAAGCCCGTGAGCGGGTGCGCTGACCATGGCCCGACAAGGGCAGGTCAGGGGGCCCGGGAGGCCCTGTCCGCGCTACCGGGCGGGCTCCCAGCGGCTGCCCTCGGTAGCGGCGGTTTGCGATCTGTGACCTGGAAGAGCTGCAGGCCTCTGATACCTGCTGTTTCCAGAGGTTTCCGGACTTGAGTGCTTGTCACGTGCTCCCAGGGGATGGCGTCACAAAGCAACTCTGGGAGATCGCCTCCAGCCTCCCGCTCACACAGCGTGTCCCGACGGCCGTTCTGTGGGCACCAGCCTTTGCCCCTCCCCCTCCCGCCTCCCCGAGGCCCCTCCGCCTCCTCAGAGCTCACTCTTGAAAGTGACTGCTCCGGAGCCTCTAACTGGCCCTGAACGTGTTTCAGGCAAATAAAGGCGTCTTCTGCTTCCTGATGTTTGGGCTTCCTGGTGGTGTTCACAACATCTGGTCGGAAGGGAGGAGACCCTGCTGCCCCCGTGAGGCCCCCCAGCCCCGAGCTTTGAGAGGGGCACTGCTAGAACATTCCCGACCAGACAGCCCTCCTCTGCCCCCCCACCCCCCCTCCCCACGGACAGTCGAGTGTGCTTGTCGGCAAAAGCCGTGTGTTTCTTAGCCTTTTTCTCCGCGTCGCTTTCCAGACCGGAGCAGAAACAGATTTTTCGAAACCGCTAGCGGTCTCCAGGGCCTCCCGGAAACAGGACGCTGGCCTTTCTCCTGGAGGACGCGGTGCGCGGGGGCCGTGGGCAGCCCGAGGCCCGCTCTGGCCCGGGGAGGGGCAGAGCTCCAGAGACGGCAGCGTGTTCGGGCCCCACAGCTCCTTCCCTTCCCCCAGTCGGTGCCCCGCAGAGCTTTAGCACCAGGCGACCACAGGACGAGCTCCCGCCCCTGACGCCCGCCCCTGACGCCCGCCCATGTCTCCCTGCAGGGGGGTCGCTCACCAAGCTCGCCTACTACTCCACCGTGCAGCACAAGGTCGCCAGAGTGCGCTCCTTCGAGTACTCGGGCAGGGTGAGCCTCGGGGGGGGGCGGGGGGGCCTGGGCGGGCGCTCTCGCCATCTGCCCTCTGCTGCTCACACGCACCGGCCCGGCTCCTGGCGGTTCCTCACCCGACACCCCCACTCCCCGCCCCCTAGCTCGGCCCCCCTCCATCTGCACCCCGTCGGGAGGCACGGCTGCCTCCTCCTTGGGAAGCCGGCTCCTTCCCCGCCCCCGCCCCGGCGCTGCCTCTGGCCTGAACTTAGCGTTAAGCGTTGCCTATGTTTCAGGCGCCTCATGTCCACATCTCTCCCTCCCCAAGGGCAGCACGCACACACAGACCCCCCACCTGTATCCCCAGGACGCAGAGCAGGAGCACGAGCCGCCCTACGAGATCTCAGTCCAGGAGGAGGTCACTGCCCGGCTGCACTTTGTCAAATTCGAGAACACCTACATAGAAGCTTGCCTGGATTTCATCAAAGATCACCTCGTCAACACCGAGACCAAGGTCATCCAGGCGACCGGGGGCGGGGCGTACAAATTCAAGGACCTCATTGAAGAGAAACTGCGGCTGAAGTAAGTGGGGAGCACAGGCTGGAGGGCGCGGGGGCCGCGGGCCTGGTTCTCGGGGCGGGGGGTGCTATGAAGTGGCTGCGGTGGCCCTGGCTCCCGCACCCACCCCACCCTGCGCTGGGGCCAGACCGGGAGGGAGGGTTCTGGGGGTCCGGGGGGGGCCAGGGGGCACAGGAAGGAAGGGGCCCTGCTCCTGTGGCATTGCTGCCCGTTGCCCTGGCACAGAGGTCCCTGTGGGCTTCGCCTGTGTGCGCACAGAACCCCGGCGGTGCCCCGCAGCGCGCTGGGAGCTCAGGCGCGAGGTCTGCACCGTGACGCTGGCCGCCTGCGGCCGTCTGCGCGCGAGGGGGAAGGTGCTTTTCGGAGTGGCTGAGTCGGAAGCTGAGCGCGGAGTGGCCCGCGGGGACCCGGGCGCCGGGCCGGCCTGAGCCACCGCGCTGCAGCGCAGGTGCCTTCTGTGGCCCGTGCTGTTTTCAGTGGCCGGGCTCCTTCCCTCGCAGAGTGGACAGGGAGGACGTGATGACTTGCTTGATAAAGGGCTGCAACTTCGTGCTGAAGAACATCCCGCACGAGGCCTTCGTGTAACAGAAAGACTCCGAGCCTGAGTTTCGATTCCAGACCAACCACCCCAACATTTTCCCGTACCTCCTGGTCAACATCGGCTCTGGGGTGTCCATCGTGAAGGTGAGCTGGGCTCCGCGGCCCACGCGCAGCGGCCGGGCCGGGACCGCCGGTGGGGGCTGCCGGTGGGGAGGCGGCCCAGGCTGGGTCTTCCCGTGGCGCTCCGCGCTTCTGGGGCCGTCCGCGGGACCTGCCCCCTGCCGCTGCCGCCACAGGTGGAGACGGAGGACCGGTTCGAGTGGGTTGGCGGCAGCTCCATCGGAGGTGGCACCTTCTGGGGACTCGGCGCTCTGCTCACCAAAACCAAGGTATCCCGCCGCCCGTGGCCAGCGCCCCTGCTCCGCATCCAGCTCCGTTTCCCACACCTGCTCGGGACGGGGGTGGTGCCCGTGGGACCCGAGGCGGCCGGGGTTGCTGTGGAAGCGGCTCCTTCCTCGGCCTGGTCCGGCCCGGTCCTGCCTGCGCCCCGGTCTCTGCGGGAGGCGGCCTGGGCGGCTGGGGTCTTGCCCGGTGTTGGGGGGTCGGTGCAGCCCCGCCACCCTGGCCCGGCTGGCTCCGCCGCGAGGGGCTGGTTCCTGGGCTGTGGGGACACCACCAGCTCCCGCACGGCACCCCCTTCCACCCGCCCTGTCCCCCCAGAAGTTTGACGAGCTGCTGCATCTGGCCTCCAAGGGCCAGCACGCGAACGTGGACATGCTGGTGCAGGACGTTTACGGCGGGGCCCACCAGACCCTGGGGCTGAGCGGCAACCTCATCGCCAGCAGCTTCGGGAAGTCGGCCACTGCTGACAAAGGTGAGCCGCCCGCCCCTGTCCCCCCCTGCGTGCCCGCGCCCCTCCCCTCCACGGCCTGGCCTCGCCAGCAGCGCCCTGCCTCTCCCCTCCCAGAGTTCTCCAAGGAGGACATGGCCAAGAGCCTGCTGCACATGATCAGCAACGACATCGGGCAGCTCGCCTGCCTGCATGCAAAGCTGCACTGCCTGGACAGGGTGTACTTCGGTGGCTTCTTCATCCGGGGCCACCCCGCCACCATGCGCACCATCACCTACAGCATCAACTTCTTCTCCAAGGTCCGCCCCTCACCCCCCGCCCTGGCACCCTGGGCTTTGCTCTTCCCACGCACTCGGCGTGGACCCTTGGTGTCTTCAAAACCAGCCGACCCAGGGGCAGGGTGGGGGGTGGGGGTGGGGTTCCAGGCCAAGGGGCCAAGAAGTGGGGACCCCCTGCCAGGATGGCGCCATGGCTGTCAACTGCTTGGGCACGATGCCAGCGGACAGCGCTCTGGGGCCGTCTGCATGGGGCGCAAGCTGCAGGCGAGTGTTGAGACGCCTGTCGTTCCGAGGGGCGTGGCGGGGTGGGCGTTAGTTTGTGGAGGATTATTTCCTCCTCCGGTTTCTTCAAATGCCGGGCCTCCAGCTTCCGCACAGAGCGCGGTTTCGTCAGATGCATTCCAGACTTTCCAGGAAGCCTCCACCACGTAGAGAGGCTGACCGTGGGCTTTAAAACTGCCCGGGCGTCACTTTGAGGTCAGCTCAGGTGGGGTTTCGCCACGCAGGGGGAGGTCCAGGCGCTGTTCCTGAGACATGAGGGCTACCTGGGTGCCATCGGAGCATTTCTCAAAGGAGCAGAGCAAGACAGTGAGTGGGGCGGCCGTGGGGGGGGCGGCCGTGGGGGGAGCGGCCGTGGGGGGCGGCCGTGGGGGCCCTGTGCTTGCTTCGGGCCGGGCCAGAGCCTGGGCGGCAGGAGGTGGGGGCTGGAGGCCGCGGGGGCCGAGAGGGTGGGTCTCTGACCTTGGAGGAGAGGCTGTGACCCCCCCAGCTTAACTCCTCCTCTGGAGTCCAGGGCCCGAGGGGTCAGTGGGAAGTGACACGTAGGTTCACGTGCCGAGCGATTGACCCTGGGGGCGTCCCTGTGGGTGGAAAGGGCTCTAAGCAGGGACCAGGGTGGCTGTCTGCCGGGCTCCGTCTCCAGCTGGGCCATCCCTTTTCAAGGACGCTTGAAGGACGTCACTGGCGGGGCAGGGCAGGGGCTTTGAGAGGCTTTGAAAGGTCCGGCGCCAGCGACGAGTAATACGGCAGTGTCAGCACAGAGCCCCAGGCCCCCTGTGCCGTGGAGACCTTCCATCCTGGGGTCCGAGTGACACCTGGTTCTCCCCTCCCCAGACCCTAACCAGTACAGCTGGGGAGAAAACTACGCGGGCAGCTCCGGCCTGATGAGCTCATCCCCAGAGCTGTGCCCCACACAGCGGGCGAGGAGTGGCACCGTGAGTACGGGGTCCTTGGTGGGGTCGGGTTCCAGAGGCCCTCTCCCGGGGCAGACCGGCCGTCGAGCGGGCCTGGACTTTGGGGCGAAAGAGAGGCATCGAGCCTGCTTCCCTCCTCCTCCTGGTACTTCCCAAGTGTCTGCCAGAGCGCCAGCCCGTGTTTGCTGGGAGAACCCAGAGCGTGTTTCCCCGGAGTCGTGGCTTCACAACCCAGAGCCGTACAACACGCCCTGCCCCCCCGCGCCCTTCCCTAGATCGCGTTCTCTGCCTGATGGTTTCAAACAGAATTAAAGGACAGAGTCTGCCGTCCCTGCTAGGCTCCTGCCCCTCCCTCAGTCCCCACGGGAGAGGCCTGTGTGACAGGAGCGGGGCCCCCCCGGCCTGCTGAGCGGGCGTAGAGAGGGTCTCCCAGCCGGGACAGGCGTCAGCCAGACGGAACGCTACCACCGTGGCCCCGTCCTGGGGGAGGTCAGGAAGTCACAGGCTGGTTGAGACACCCCCCAAATGGTGTGTCACTCTCCGAGCAGTGACCAGAGCTGGGGCACCGTGTTGGAGAGCCGTGGGCCCACGAGGACCAGCCTGCTGGCCTTCTGGACGCAGAGTTGATTTTCTGTTACGGACGCAGATTCCCCTCCTGGTTAGCATAAGCGTCGCAAGAACGCGTATGACCCGATCACGGCCCCCAGAGAGCGGGCCCCCCACGCCCCGGGCCTGGTTGGAGCAGCAAACGGCCTGCGACGGGTCTCTGCGCCTTTGACCCCTGGTCTGTGGTCTGTAGGGAGGCGACGCGGCTTGCTGCCTTAGGGATCGTAAAACCGAGCACATAAGCGAGCAGAAAGTCACCCTATCACCCTATCAGAGTGGACGTGGACCCGGGCCATTCCCTGCAACGCGTGCTTGGCGCCTCGCGTGCCTGCTGCGCCGGGTCTCCGTGCGGCCCTGCGAGGGGGGGCAGAGACCCCACTGCGCAGAGGGGGACACGGAAGCGCAGAGGGGCCAGGTCATTCCTTCGGGGTTGCAGAGCCTACGCGAGGCCAGGCTGAGGCGTGAGCTCCCGCGTGCCCAGGTAGCGGGGTCCCAGGTGGACTGGGCCGAGGCCCGGGAGGTCGGTGACTGTCCACTTTCTTTCCTCGTGTGGAAAATCCCAGCTGTTTCCAGGCCGAACCTGTTGTCACTCGGGGCCTCAGGCCCCATGTGGTGGCCCTTCTAGTGCAGACGCCACGGCACGGAGCACACCTGCTCCTCACCCCCCGGGCTTGCCAGCTATGAGGCCGCTGGCAGACCAGAGCCGTGTCCGGGTGCATGGCGACGGGGCGCGTCATTCCCGAGAGGCAAGGAGAGGCCACCAGGCGGGTGCTGAGTCCTCGCGCGCGTGGGCCCAGGCCGAGCTTGACTACGTAAATCAAAACCCTGGCCAGCCGAGTGGCCGCTCCTTCAGAAACCACCGGAGCACCAGCCTGCTCGTCGTTGGCAGCCATGCGTAGCACGTTGGGCATACAGTGGCCCAGGGGCCCCTCAGCGAAGCCGGCGGAGCTGGCGTCAGACACGGGCTGTGTGACAGGCACCCTGTGCCGTGGAGACAAAAGGAGCCCGTGTGGGGCCCAGACAGCCTGTCCCACGGGGTCCCCGTGGCCTTGCCGTGGACCTCGTGTTGTGGGGTTACGGATGCAGGGCCTGCGGGGCAGTGAGTAGGGACAGTGCGTGTGCAGCAGCAAGTGTGGGCCCACAAGCGTGGCCAGTGTGTCTGGGGGTTGTGTGGGGGCCCCCTGGCCACAGGGGTCCCAGGAAGCTCCCCGGGGGGGGAGGGAGGTGGTTTCCGTGGGGCCAGGCTGACTCAGGGTCTGGGGTGCGTGGGTCAGGCCACTGGCCAGATGGAGGGCGTGTGGCTGAGTGGGGGGGGCCACGGGCGGGGTGAGGGGGGTCTGTCCGTTTACACCCGCAGCAGCTTCCGCCGGGCCCCTTCTGTTGTCGCTGGGAAGCTGGTTCCCAGATTGGCAGGAGGCGCCTCGGTCTCCCAGAGCCGCGCGGGTGACGCGTCTGCCGCTTCTCGTCCTTCTAGTTTGACCTCCTGGAGATGGACCGGCTGGAGAGGCCGCTGGTCAACCTGCCGCTCCTTCTGGACCCGTCTTCCTACGTGCCCGACACGGTCGACCTCACGGACGACGCCCTGGCCCGCAAGTACTGGCTCACCTGCTTCGAGGAGGCCCTGGACGGGGTGAGGGCTCGGGGCGGCCGCCCCCACAGGCGTCGGGGGCCGGGGGCTCCGAGGGGCGAGCGGCAGGTGCGGTGATGGAGAAGGGGGGCGTCTTCCAGAAGCCACTTGCTGTGTGTGAGCCTGAGGGGCGGAGTGCGTTTCTCAGGTAAAAAACGTGGCTCCCGGTGGTTTGTCAGCAAGCTGGGACGTGAGCTCAGCGGGGATCTCCGAGCTGCGTACGTCGCTTCAGAAAGCAAAGTCTGCGCGGGGTCGGGACAGCAGCGATTGGGCTCTGGGCTCTGAAGAGTCATGACTCGAGGACTTCGGGGGCCCCCCGGGAACACGCGTCCCTCCTCCGCCCCTCGGGCCCCTGGGGTCCTCAGAGTGAGGGCTCCTGCCCCACCCCAGACCCACACAGCCTCCGAGGGCTGTCCCCCGACCACCTGTCCCCCTGGCATGGCCGGAGCTCGAGTGACCCTGTTCCCACCCGGGAGACGGCTTGCCAGCGGCGCGGGCCTGTGTGCAGGCCGTGCTGACCACCCCGTGGCCGCAGGTGGTGAAGCGCGCCGTGGCCAGCCAGCCGGGCTCCGTGGACGCGGCTGAGCGGGCAGAGAAGTTCCGGCAGAAGTACTGGCGCAAGCTGCAGACGCTGCGACACCAGCCGTTGTGAGTGTCCCTGCCCGGGGCCGCCCTGCGGTGAGCGGGGGGGCCTGGCGTGGGCACGAGCGCTCGCGAGGGGCCACATGTGCGTCTCTGCACGCACCCCTGGCCACATCCTCCCATCTAGACGCCGTTGGGGGCAGAAGGGGTGGTGGGCAGCGTGCTTGGCCGTCGGAGCCGCTCAGCCGCCCTTCCCCCGCCTTGTCCCCAGTGCTTATGGGACGCTGACCGTGCGCAGCCTTCTGGACACAAGGGAGCACTGTTTGAACGAGTTCAACTTCCCAGACCCCTACTCCAAAGTGAGTGCCGCCTTCCCATGCCGGGCTGGTGCCTGTGAGAGGGACCCGGCCCGCAGGGAGCAGGGGTGTGGCCTGGCTGTTCACGGGAGCGCAGGGTGGACGCGGGCAGCACCTGCCCCAGCGGAGGGTTGGAGGCCCCACCTCTTTGACCGCGTGATGTCAGCTCACCGCGTCAGCGTCCGTGGATGCCCCGTGTCATGGACACAAGCTGGCCGGAGCCTGGCAGGTGGCCTAGCCACCCTCTCCCTGGGGCCACACTGAGCAGAAGGCCGTGTGCGTGGGAGTTCAGGGCCGTGCCTCACACCGCTTCCCACCCCCCTGCCCTCAGGCGGAGCGTCTGCGGACGGGGCACGGGGCACCTCTGGGGGTCCGAGTCTTCAGCTCGGCCCTCTGCTGCCCTGCGCTGGGCCACGGCGTGGCCAAAGCCCGCCTGAGCCTGTGCCCCGCGGTGTGGTCTGAGCGTGCTCCGCTAACCTCGGCCGGACTTGCGTGGACGCCCAGGGTGGCGCATTGAGCACTGTGACCCCTCAGGGCCGGTTCACAGTGACATTCATGGTGACGCTGTCCAAGGGGTCCCCAGCAGGGCACCTCCCTCCGCCCTTCCGCCGAGGGCCCGAGGAAGGCAGGGCTGCGCCGTCGCTCCTGACCCGTCGCTCGCCCGTCCCCACAGGTCAAGCAGAAGGAAAATGGGGTCGCGCTGAAGTGTTTCCCGAGGGTGGTCCGCTGCCTGGACGCCCTGGGCTGGGAGGAGCGGCAGCTGGCCCTGGTGAAAGGGCTGCTGGCGGGAAACGTCTTCGACTGGGGAGCCAAAGCTGTGTCTGAGTAGGTGCTGCCTTCACAGCCCCCCCGCCTGCTGGGCCCAGCTCGGGCCCAGGACCGCCGCGCGTCTGCCCCTCCTGTCCCCCCGCCCCTCACCCCGTCACACGTGGCGCCCCGGTCGGCCCCCGATGGGGTCCCAGCGGCCCGGGAATGACGGGCAGCCCTATGGACCGGCCTTGCTGGCCGTCTGAGGGGAGCAGACATGTGGAGGGCTGGGGTGTGGCTTTGTGCACTGAGGTTTTCGGGGCTAGAAATCTAAACCCTGGGCATGCCGGAGTTGGAGTTAAACACCACTTAACGTTTGAAAGTGAGAAACGCGAGTGCCTTCGGAAGGAGTCTGTGGGCTAGGGTGGGGGCATGTGCCCCAGGACCCCAGAGCACCCAGGCTCTCGGTCTGGGGTGCCATCAAAACCCAGAGTGATTTCCCGGGGTCCCTGAAGGAGCAGCACACCGTCCCTGCTCTGGACCTCGCCCTGTGCCCTGTGCCCTGTCTCCCGCCCGCTGTCCCCTGCGTGGCCCTCTCTGGTTTCACACGTGGCATCCTTTCCCATATCGAGAAGAGCCATCCTTCTCCCTCCTCACCCTCGTCCCTGGCTGTCCCTGTGCTGGGCGAGGCTAGGAGCCAGCACCGACCTGGGGCCTTGCCTGAGGCTGCCCCCGACTCAGGACCTCCCCTGCCCACTGCCTTCTGCCCCCCCACCCCCACCCCGGCACCGCTGTCTGTGTTCCGGAGCAGGTGCTGCTCCAGGGGCCGTGCGCTTTGCCGACATCCGGCGGGATCAGCTGCGGGCGCAGCGATCACGGGCTTGGGAGGGGCTGCACTCAGGGCCCACAGCGGATCCTGTGAGCTGAGGTAGAGGTCCTTTGTGACTTTGCTCTCTCTCCCCCATGCAGTGTCCTTGAGTCTGACCCCCAGTTTGGCTTCGAGGAGGCGAAGATGAAGCTACAAGGTAGGCTGCCCAGGGCTGGGCGGGGGAGGGGGCCTGCCCGCGAGCGTGCGGCTGACCTTGTCCGTGCCCTGCAGAGCGGCCGTGGCTCGTGGACTCCTACAGCAAGTGGCTTCAGAGACTGAAGGTACAGCTGCCCCCACCTCTGTCCGAGGTGGTGGGGACGGGCCCCGGAGATGGCGCGGGGCTGCCGCGGGGCAGTGCACTGAGGGCCCCCGCCCGCTCCCCCGGCCTCCGGGCTGTGGGTCTGAGCTAACCGCCCCTGCTCCGGCCTGAGTCCCACAGGCTCTACGGGTCAGGCGGCCTCCGCTCGGAGGTGGTGGGGGCCGCGGTCCTGGAGGAGGCACGTGCCCCCAGCGCCCCGGCGCCCGCGGGGCGCAGCAGCCCTCGGCCTTCGGGGAGTGTGGAGTACGGAGGTGTCTGGAACGCTTGGACGCGCCTGTTCCCAACTGAACGTCCTGGTTTTGTCTTACAGGGGCCCCCTCACAAATGTGCCTTAATTTTCGCAGATAACAGTGGAATAGACGTCATTTTGGGAGTCTTCCCCTTTGTCAGGGAGCTTCTCTCTAGAGGGACGGAGGTGAGTGTCCAGGCCGAGTCGGGACCCCTGCCCTGGGCCCTCCACTCGCGGTGGGGGTTGGCGCCACGCGGCCAGGTAGGTTCAGGTGAGGCTCGTCATGGCACGGACCTCAGGTCAGCCTGCTCCGGGCCGCCTTCGTCCCGACCGGGAGCCGGCCCTCCCAGAGACCACGGAGCAGTGAGGTCACGGGGGCTGCACCTCCCAGCTGGCAGCGGCATGTGGGCGGGCGAGCAGAGGCCGGCTCAGCGCCGGGCAGGGACTGAGGTCCCTACAGAGCTCGGGGCGTCCCGCCATAGGTCATCCTGGCGTGCAACTCGGGACCCGCCCTGAATGACGTGACGTACTGCGAGTCCCTCATTGTGGCGGAGCGCATCGCGGCCATGGACCCTGTCGTCCAGTAAGTGGGGCGGGTGCCCCGGGGGGGTGAGGGCCAACCCGGAGAAGCGGGGGCCTGTGGGGGTTTCCCAGGGTGCCAACCGACCCCCTGTGCTCGGCAGCTCGGCGCTCAAAGAGGAGAGGCTGCTGTTGATGCAGACCGGCTCCAGCTCCCCGTGTCTGGACCTCAGGTACCCCCGAGGCTCCCCGCCCGCCCCTGGCCCCCAGTGTGCGTGATGGGCGGCAGGGTCATCAGTGCAGCTGTAGCCCTTTGGTCTGGGCAGCTTTCTTCCCTCGGGGACCCAGGAGGGGGACTGTCCGCGGCATGGCTGCCCCGTGGGCTGGGTGGGTCCGATGTCCCAAGGCTGCGCGGCTCAGGCCGAGAGTGGGGCCGCGGGCACCCCACATGCCCCTAGACGATTGGGCCTCCGTGTCGCCATTGCCTGCCCCGGGGCATCATGCGTGAGAGAGCCCGGCCTCCAGGAGCCAGCCCTGGGGGGAGGGATGCTGCTCAGGACCGACTCCTCCCTGTTCTGGGCCCGTCGTGAGTGCACAGGAAGGGGGAGCGCACCTTCCTGTGGGAAGGCGTTAGAGCCTTTGAAGGGCCGCACAGACTCGAGTTCTCAGGCCCCAGAGGGCAGGGGTGCGGGGAGGGCGTGGCGGCCGCCTCGGTGCAGGGGCGAAGGGGCCCCCGCCACCCCGCCTCACCGCCCCTCTCCTCCCCGAAGCCGCCTGGACAAGGGGCTGGCCGTGCTGGTTCGGGAGCGAGGCGCAGACCTGGTGGTGATCGAGGGCATGGGCCGCGCCGTGCACACCAACTACTACGCGGCCCTGCGCTGCGAGAGCCTCAAGCTGGCCGTCATCAAGAACTCGTGGCTGGCCGAGCGGCTGGGCGGCCGGCTGTTCAGCGTCATCTTCAAGTACGAGGTCCCGGCCGAGTGAGGCGCCCGCCCCGCCGGACTGTGCTCCACGGGAATGTGCTTCGACCACAGCAGGGAAACCAAGTTCAAATCAGAGTATTTATGTGGCGCACCTGTGACTGAGGGCCGGGTGCGCCCGGGGAGAGCGTGGCGCGCGTGGCGTCCGGGTCTCTGGTGCTGCCGAGTTCGCGGGGGAGGCGCAGCTTTGTCCGGTGAGACGTTCGTATTGGAATATATTTAACTGTTAAATAATCTTTTATATATATATATACATATGTATGTATAGATATAAATATACACACGCGTGTCCAACACGTCACCAGAGGCTTGGGGTCCACACCACGTAGAGCATGTAGAGCGGGGCCGGACCCCTGCCTGTGCTGCATGGTTTCAGAGAAGGGGTGCGGGCAGGGGTCCTGAGAGCCTCTCCCCTGGGGGGCCGAGAGCAGGGTCTTCCCTTCAGTTAGTCCTGGAGCCCCAGGCTGTGGGCCACGGCCGTCGCCCCCAGCCCGGCCCAGAGCCAGGAGACCCCCCGGTGTGTCTGTGTATACAGACAAGATTGCCCTCTGCACCCCCAGCCCCGCTGGACACAAGAGGGACAGACGGGTGGGGCGGCGCTCCCGACTAGACCGGCAGCCAGGGAGGGCCTCTGAGGGCCCTTGGGGGCCGGGAGCCTGGGGACACTCCTGCTTAGAGCCGATGACACCCGTGGCCTTGGACCTGGGCCCGGAGCCCTGGCTGTGGTGGGCACCTCTGGCTGGGCCCCAGGGGACAGGGTAGGGGGGGCCGCGAGATGACCTCTCCGTCAGGTCGTGCAGGGCTGCCGCCTCAGAGCGTGGCCAGCCCACCCCCCCCCCCGCACACTCAGGGGCCGTGACCATCCGCTGTTCCAGCCCCCCAGTGACCCCCACCTGTATCACTCTCAGCTGCTCCTCTGGTCAGGCCGACTGTGGCCCCATGGGCATCCAGCTCCGGGTCCCCCCAGGCCAGGCTGGCCCAGTTGGTGGTCCCTATGAACACCCACCCCTCACAAGGGCCCCCAGCCCCGACCCCACCGCAGTCCAGCCCCTCGCCTCCCAGCCAGCACCCCTGCAGCAGCCACGCCCCCTTGGTATGGCGTCTCCCCTCCTTCCCCGCCCCTTGGTCCCCTGCTTCCTGGTGTTGGAGCTACACCGGCCTGGCTGGGGGGGGGCCCAGCCAGAGCCCGGCTTCACCTGCTGTCAGGACACCCCGAGGCCCTCTGCCGCCCAGCCTGGCGCTTAGGAGGGGCACCAGGGCTCTGAGCAGCCGCCCTGCTCCTGGGCTTCTGGGGGCTAAGCCCCACCCCTGGACAGTAGCCGTGCGCAGCGGGCAGGGCCCACCCAGGGCTGGACGGGGATTGGCCCCTACTTCTCACGAGCAGGTGGGCACCACCTCTGGGAACCCCAGCAGCCGCCCACCCCACCCCACCCCTGGCCAGAACCCCCTTCACTGCACCCCAGATTCTAGGGTCCCCGAAGGCCAGGCACACCTGAGTGCCCTGCCTTGGTGCTCCTGGCCTTGGGGTGCAGCTTCCCACAAAAATGCACCCCATACTGAGTGGGGGAGGGTTCCCAGGGGCTTGGGGGGCCTGGGGGGTGTGGGGCCAGCAGATACCCTCCACCCAGGCCCTCGCGGAGATGGACAAGAGGCTGGTGCAGGGCCCTAGGGCCTACAGACCCCTGGGGGGAGGGTGTGCCCACCCACCAACACTCAGCCTCGCGCCGCACCCACCTCCCCCACGGTCTTATCTTGGTGGCAGGACACTAAGCCTCCCAGCCAGGCCCACGGCCTGTCACAGCGGTCCTTGGTGGTCCCGGCACCCCAGGTGGCTCCTACAGAGGCCACATGCCCGGGTGGGGGGCAAGCCCAGGCACGGATCACCTGTGGCCCAGCCGGCGTCCGGCTTCCCCAGGGCAGCCCCCCAGCTAGGGGTCCTCTGGCTGGGGGTCCCCTGTCCCAGAGTGGGCCTGGGGGCCAGTCCACCAAGCAGGTCCTCTGTGGACAGAGGTCAGGGGTGTTCTCACACAGACCTGGGCCGGGGAACGCTTAGCTCACGGTCAAGGCAGGCGGCGGGGGAGGGGCCCCCTGCGCCAGGCAGGCGCTGACACGTGTGCTGGAGTTGTGGCCGGGAATTCGGAGTCCAGGGCGTCCAGAGCAGCCTCCGTGCGGACCAAGCCAGCCACAGGTGGGCAGGGAACGGGCAGCTCTGGGCACGTAACAAGCATTCCCTGGGGCCACACTAGTGCGCCCCTGCACACATGCGCCCTCTGTGCACCCGCACACCTACACCCCCCCACCGCTCCCCTGAGCACCTGCACCTCCCATGCCTCTGCCCACCTCGCCCCTGCAGCCCCCACCGCTCCCCTGCAGCCCCACACCCCTGCTCACCTACACCTCCGGTGCTCTTGCTCATCCGCACCCCGTGCCCCTGTGCCTTCGCACCCCGTGTCCCTACACCAGAACGTTCCCCACACCCCTGCACCTCCCA
Source organism: Hyaena hyaena (assembly GCF_003009895.1). NCBI lineage: Eukaryota > Metazoa > Chordata > Mammalia > Carnivora > Hyaenidae > Hyaena > Hyaena hyaena. Next base: position 832,987 of record NW_024080942.1, read on the forward strand.
CACCCCTGCACACCCACACCCTGCATCCCCGCACTCCTATGCCCCGCATCCCTGTGCCCCTGCTCACCTACACCTCCTGTGCACCCGTACCCTTCATGCCCCTGCTCACCCACACCCCTGCACCCCCTGCGCCCCTGCACCAGAGCGTCCACCGCACCCCTCTGCACCCGCAACTCCCATGCCCCTGCGCATCTGCACCCCTGCACCAGCCCATCCCCAGTGCCCTTGCACCCCCTAGCCCCTGTGCACCCACACCCCCAGAACCCCTGCTCACCTACGCCTACCAGACACCGCATCCCTCACACCCCTGCACGCCCACCCCCCCACACCCCTGCACCCACAACCCCCGTGCCCCTCACACACCTGTACCCACACCCTGCGCACCTTCACCTGCGCCCCCACGCCCCTGTGCACCCGCGCCCCCACACCCCTGCACCAGCGCATCCCTCCCCTTGCGCCCCTCTGCACCCACGCCCCTGCAGCAGCGCGGCCCCCGCACCCCTGCACCCTCCGCGCTGCAGAAAACCATGTACGAGTGGAAGAGGACTGGGCACCATTTTAATGCAGTAGAAGCTTTGTCTCTTAAATTTTAAATACCTCTCTTGTGTATCTTAACGTCAGGAAACAGCCCCCGACGCGGGGCCGGGCCGCTTCCTCCCCGGGGGAGGGGTGCACACGGAGGGCCAGGGGTGGGCCCCTCCCTCAGAGTCGGAGCAGGAGGCCAGGGGCAGCGGAGCCCTTGCAGGCAGCGGGCACGTCCCCGCAGCCCCCCTGGCCCCCGGAGCAGGCACCCTCGGGGGTGCCCCGCTCCTCCCCGGGGGGTCCCCTCGGGCCCTGCAGCCGCTGCTGCCGCTCTTGGGCCTGCCGCGCCCGGCTGGCGATGGCGCGGACGCGGCTCTGGCTGCGGGACGAGGAGCGCCGCAGGAAGCCGGGGGGACCGGGCGCCCCTTCCCCCGCGCTGCTCAGGCTGGTGGGCGAGGTGATGTCGCCGGCCTGCTGGAAGCCCGTGAGCCAGCGCAGCTGCTCCGTCAGGGCGTCCCGCCGCACCCCCCGCCCGGCCCGCCCCTCCCTCGCCAGGCCCAGGCTCCGGCCCAGGATCTCCACTTGAGGGGCAAAGTCGTCAGCAGTCAGGTCCCCCAGGCTCTTGGACTTGGCGGCCGCAGGGCAGTCCCGGAGACCCACCAGGGGGAGGCGGCCCCAGGGCGGCCTAGGGGCCAGGAGACGGGGCTGAAGCTCTTCCAGTGCCGCGGGCAGCTGGCCGGCAGCCCGCAGGTTAGGGCTGGATTTGCTCTTGGACACGGCAGGCAGGTCCAGGCGGGCGGCCGAGGCCGAGCAGGGTCGCAGGGGCAGGCGTCCGGCCGGAGCCCCCGAGACACCGTCCCGGCCCGAGCCCGGGCCCGGCAGGGGGAGCTCGATGGCCGTGTCGCTGGAGGACACACTGGAGGACGAAGACACGCTGCTGCGGCGGCCACCCGGTTCCAGCCGCCGCCAGAGCCGGTCTCCGCCCGTGGCGTCCGAGTACACGGTGGGGCGGGGCCCAGCCAAGGGCCGCCACCCGCCCGGGCTCTCCGGGGGCACCTGCCCCTCAGCGTCCGCCCTTCTGACCGTCTGGCTGCTAGGGGCGCCCTCGCAGGCCCCCCCTGCGCCCCCTCCGTTGTACACGCGCCACTGGCTTTCCAGGGCTTGCTCAGTGTCCCCTCTGCTCCGGGTCCCGAGCTGGAAGGGCACGGGAGCTCCCAGGGCCACCGCTGGGGGGCTCGCCACTTGGATGGCACGTCCTGAGGTGCACGGCAGCCCTCCCGGGGACGGACTGGGGGGGGCAGCCACCAGAGGTGGGGGGCCGGGGCCCAGGGCTGGCTCCTCAGCAATGGTTTCCAGGCCACATAGGGAGGAGCCCGACCTCTGCACAGAGAAGGGGCGGGTGTCTGTGGACGAGAGGAGAGGAGGGTGTCAGGCACATCCCCCACGGACAGTGCCCACGGGACCCCCACCAGCCGGGCCCCTCCATGTGCACCAGCTGCCCCCACCCTGCCGTCCGGCTCCGCTGCTGCTGGGGCTGGGACGGGGCGGACAGGCCTGTGCCCATGGGCGGGGTCCACGGGGCCCGCCTCACAGGCCAGGCCGGGACAGCACAGGGTGCACAGGGGACCGGGCCCCATTACCTGGCACTCGGCTGCTCTCAGTCCCTAACTACAGAGGCAGCGTGGGGACAGAAAGGAGAACAGGTGGTCAGCATGTGGGAGGGGCTGGCAGGTGGATAGACAGCGAGGCTGGGCGGGTGCAGGGAGGGGGCGCGAGGGGACGCTCAGCTTTCAGCCCCTCCTCAGGCTGGGGTCCAGTCACAGCGGGTGCTCAGCACAGCTCAGGCCGTTCATGAATCCCCAGGGCCGAGGGGCAGGGGCCGCTCCTGCACTCTGGGCACCGTCCAGGGATCTCGGGGGCAGCGGGGGCCACTCTGCAGGGTGCCACTGACCCACGCCAGACTCGCCAGAGGCCTTCAGTGCAGAGTCAGGGGCAGGACACCTGCGGCCTGGCCCTGGGGCGGGGGGGGGGGGGCTGGAAGCTGCCCCCAGGGCTTAGGAAGGGCAGCAGCAGCCGGCTTACGTGGGCACTGGGGGCGCCGACCTCAGCCCCCGAGGCAGCTGTGGTCAGACTTGCTCTCACTGAGGCGCTTGGAGGGGAGGAGGGGGTGTGCGGGGGGGGGGGCGTCTGTGCGGGCCGTCACAGTCAGGCGGGGAAGGGGTGCTGGTGGCTACAGGGACCCTCAGGCAAGCAGGGAGCAATGGGAAATGAAGCCATTACGAGCACTTGGAGGCGACGGTTCTGGACACGAAGCGCAGCAGGGACCCCCGGCCCAGGCCATGCCGAGGGGCAGCGTGGGGGACGGCACAGAGGACGCCACCGAGGAGCGTCTGGTCTTACCGGTGGAGAGCATGGAGGATTTACTCCTAATCTCCTCCAGCTTTTGAACGAACAAGGCATTCATCTCCCTCTGCAGGGCCCCTGCCTGCCTGCGGGCGCCCTCGGGCTGGCGGGGGGCCACCTCAGGGCCGCCGGGGCCACTGGAGTCCGAGGACACAGAGCCGCCGCCGCCGCCGCCCGGACCCTGCGACCGGGCCCCCCGGCCTCTGCCCGCGGTTGTTGGGGGAGCCCCCAGCGAGTCCGCCCGGGCACGGGGCTGCTGGCTGATGGCCTCGTGCCCGGCCGTGGGCCCCGGGCTGGGCAGCCGCCCCGGCCGCAGGCCCTCGGGGTCCTCAGCAGCACAGGAACCCACCACACACTTCATGCAGGTGGCGGCCATCCCAGCGGGTCCGGGGCCCTCGGGGGCACAGGGGGGCTGCCCCTGGGCCAGACTCTCCCGCGCCGGGCTCCTCCCCACCGGCGCCTTACCTCGGGGGCTGCGGCTGCCCTGCTCCTCCGGGGCGGAGGCCTCCAGAGCGGGGCCGGGGCTGGGGGCCGCCACGTCACGGGCCTCCCCCTCGGAGCCGGGGTCCCGCGTGCCCAGGACCAGCTCCGGGAAGGCCTCGCGACTCGGCTTCTGGCTCTTAGTCGGGGCGCTGGCCGTGCGCCGCAGGAGCCGCTGGCTAACGGAAGGCCGGGGCAGGGGCCGGCCAGCAGCATGACTGTCCAGGGAGCTGGGCTTTGGGCCTCTGAGGAACAGGCCTTTTAGGCCCAGAGCCTGCTTGACCTGCAAGAGAAAGAGCCCACGTAGCCAGCAGCCGGGCACTGGGGACCAGGGACTGCCAGCCCGGCCCCGGCACGCTCCGGCAGGCGGGGACGGGACTGAGCCTCCCGCAGCCCGAGAGCCAGCTCGGCGAGGGCACCAGCGAATGCGTCGGGCTTGTGCCACTCGGGGCTGTGGGTATGGGAGAGGGCGTCCAGGGCGCCCCCTCCGGGACAGCGGCAGCTGCGGCCTTGGCGCAGACTAGAACGCACCCGCCTCCCCTGAGCACGGCTGGAGGGTGTACAGGTCTCAGGGCAGGTGGGCCCAGCGACGGCCAGACGGACGAGGCCCCCCAGAGTCCTCCCCGAGCCCTGGATCCTGCGCCCACACCATGTACCCCTCACAGGGACCCCAGAGCAGGCTGGCCCAGGGCCCGCGGGGCGGCGCTGACACGGGGAGGAACCCCCAGGGGAGCGGGCACCTTCTGCTCCCATTCTCCCCCGCCCTCAGGCGCCAGAGGCCGAGGAAGCAAGCAAAGCCAAGTGCGGGCCAGCGGTCTGCTCTCCCAAGTCCCTGCCCGGCCCAGTCCCCAGACGTGCTGCCTCTTCCGGGAAGCCTTCCTGGGCTGCTGCCAGCCTCACCCTGCTCTCTGTTCACGGAGCCCTAAGGTCAGGCCCCACACTGGCTCAGCGTTCCCTGAACTGCTGCTGGCTTCGGGCCTCCCTGGACAGCCAGGGCCTCTCCCTGCAGCCTCCCTGCCTGAGGGCAGCTGGAGGTCCCTGGGACCAAGCTGGCAAGTACCCAGGCTGACACCGGAGAGGCCAGCAGCTGCGTGTCCAGAGTGCAGAGGCCAGAAGGGTCCTCACATGCAGAGGCCCCAACAGCAGCCACCACTCCCCGGTGACGCGGAGGCACTTCCGGGCGGAGGTGTGACAGTGGCCAGCACTTGAATCAGCTTCCCGATTCAAGATCCCAAATCCAGAGCAATTTGGTCAAAGTTGCCCACAAAGTCATTTAGAAGAAGGTCCAGGATTCAAGCTCAGAGCTCCTGGTCCCTGGGGCCTCCCCACCCCACTCCAGATGGGACGGGCACACGGAGTCAGGGAGCACGTGGCGGGGCAGAGAGGAAAAGCGAGGGCAGGGGGGCGACGGGTGCAGGGGGCCAGGGAGGCTCAAAGCCGGAGGAGCAGACACAGGTGGGCAGGGGACACGGGGCGGCAGACAGGACGGAGGAGGGCCGGCCGGCCGGGAGGGGTCCATGCACAGGAGGCCTCGCTCAAGTCCTGGACCTGCCTCGTAAATGCTGCTCTGTGGCTGAACATGGCCCGAGGGACCCCAGAACCACAGCACGATCCATGTCACATGAGCTGACAAGTCTCCAAAATGCTACCAGGAATCACGGATGCTAATGGGCGGCCTGAGCATGCAGGGGGCCGGCGGGGCCGCCGCCCCGGCGCTGGGGTACCTTCGAGCTCCTAACGGGACTGTCCTTCTAAAGGTAGACTTTAGACATAGGGAAGTCCACTGCAAGACCAAAGAGACAGAGTGCAGGCCGTGAGACACCGACAGCCGCGCAGAGCCCGCGGAGACAGGCAGACGCCACAGATGGACGGGCTGACGCTGGGCCAGAGCCGAGCGGCCCACGGGGCCACGGGGCCACGCGGTGGCAGGAGAGAGGCAGCGCCAGGACCACACGGGCCGCCCGTGCACAGGGGACGGACCACCACACGCAGGCCCCGCCTGGGCCCCGAGAGCGGAACCGGGGCCCCCCGGGGCTCTGCGGACCTGGGGCGATGGAGTGAGACCCCCATCGGGGATGCGGGGGGCGAGAGCAAAGCCAGGCAGACACCTTCCAGAGAGGGACGGAGAACCGGGGACCCTGAGACATAGGAGCGCGGAGGTCAGGAGACACGAGGAGGGGACAGGGGGACCCGGGAAGGGCCAGGGTGTCTGCTTCCTGGCGCCTGCAGCCCCGGGACACAGGCCAGGTGTCCCCACCGCCCATTCTGCAGGTGGAGAAAGAGGCCCAGAGAGGTGACCACTGGGCCTCACTGCCTGGCAACATGGCGGGGGTGGGACGGGGGCCAAGGCAGGTGGCCCTTTGGGTGGCGCTCACCTTACCACTGATGTCACTGACAGCCACGTGGACGAAGATGGAGGCCTCTTCCATCCCCTCCAGGTACACGTGCCGATAGCCTGAAACAGCCAGGTCACGGCTCACCCTGCCCCGCACTCTCCTCGCAGGTCCCGAGGCCCTGAATACAACCCGTGAGCCCAGTTCTGGGGCCTCCTTCTCCAAGAAGCCCTCTGGTATCGCTCCATCCAGCTCTTCTTCTTCCTGGGGGCTGGGGAGACTCCGCAGACTGGGCTCCCCTCCTCCATCCCACCCACAAAGTGCCCGTGGCCTTATACCTTCCTCCTCAGCTCCCTGTGTGTCCCCAGGCCCACTCGTGGCAGGGGCTGACTCACAGAAGGAAGCCCAGTCCTGGTCTCAGCTGACCTGCGGGGGACACTGGCCTGTGGGGGGGACCGGTCTCTCTGGGGACACTGGGCTCTGCGGGGGCACTGGATTCTGCAGGGGACGCTGACCTGAGCTGGGGATGTTGGTCTCTATAATGGGGGACACTGGCCCGGGCTCTGCCCTCCCTGCCCCGCCAGTGCCCGGCCCACCTGGCATCATGCTGCTGAAGGCCAGTGTCCTCTGCCCAATGAAGTCACGCCCGATGGGGTCATGGTCCCAGACGAGGAAGCGCACCAGTGCGATCTCAGGCATGTGCACAGTGAACACCAACGTCTCCTCCCACATGGGGTTGAATCCTAGAGGCCACCGGGAGAGGCGTCACCTCCCACCGCAACTCCAGCCCGCAGGCCACCTGGGCCCACACCCTCTTCTGGTGCCTCCTTCGGGGCTGGCCGCCCGGCCCGGGGAACCTGGGGACCAGGCTCTGACACAGGCTCCTGCAAGGGGCAGCTGGCCGGCTGCTTGGGTCACAGGGTGGCCCCCCCCCCCCGCCGCCCTCCCCTGTGGCCCCCAGGCCTCACCGTTGTCGTCCACCACACGCGTCTGCTCCTTGTTGCAGTCCACGGGGAGCCCGATGACCTCCACCTCCACGAAGGGGTCAATGATCTGGGGGCAGAGGGCGGGGGTGGCACCAGGCCTGGCGTGGCACCCCAGCCCCGCCCACCAGCCCAGGCCCCTCCTACCTCGCCCCGGTCCCCCAGCATCGAGTCCCTGGGCTTGGGGAGCTGCTGCCCGCTGATGATGCGAAGCACCAGCTGCTTCTTGAGCTGCCCGGGCAGGGGGTCCTCGGAGTTGGGGTTGAAGACGCCTGGGGGGCACGGGGGTGCCAGGCTGAGGGAGAGCAGGGCCGGCCCCCACCCTCTCGCAGGGCGGGCAGGGCACCCCACCGCAGCCTACTGCTGGACCGGGGCAGGGGTCCCAGGCGCCCACGTGCCGGCCGCCCACGTGACCACCCTGTGGCCGGGCACAGCTCGTCCCCCCTCTCGGCACACGGCCGCCGGCACAGGGCCGGGTGCTGGGCTCCCAGGGAGCGGCTCTGTGAGCACATCGCTCGAGGAGGTGGCAAATGCAGGCTGGGAGGGGAGCGGGCAGGGTTGGGTTGAAAAGGGGAGAAAGCCACACGTGGTTGGGGGTCCCTCAGCCTGAGTCCTGTGGGGAGCCCCTCACACACGTCATCCTGGGGAACCTCGTGGGGCCAAGCACGGGGAAGGGCTCCCCGGTCCACTCCTCATGGACTCCTGGCAGAGCGGGGGTCCTCCGCCACACCCCCACCTTCTGGCATCCTGGGGGCCGTGTCCCCGGCTGACCCACCAGATGGCCCTGCTGAAGCTCCGTGTCCCTGGGCCCCCAGGCCTCACCCTGGCACATGCACGGGGGCTTGAGCACGTAGCCGCAGTTGCCATTGACACTGAACTTGGCCCGGTTCAGCTGCAGCATCCGGCCCTCCGACTGATAGTTCAGGGCAACTACGGGGAGGGAGGGAGGCGACGTGGCCAGGTCAGCGCCTAGCCGGCCTCCCCCGCCTCCGCTGCACGGCTGCCCGACTCCAGGGCTCACCTGCGTGAGCAGGGACCCCGGGGTCATAGCTGTGCCCCAGCGGGGCGTGCGTCCCGGCAGAACGTCCCCGGGGCCCTGCGCAGCCGCCCGTCCACCCCAGGAACGCGGGCAAACGTCCCGGGGCCCCTCGGCAGCGCCGGCCAGGTGACACCAGCAGGGGCTGGTAGGGGCTCCCCACGGCCACCGGCCACCCCGCGGCGCACCCATCTGGCAGCCGGCGTTCCAGAAGGGCTGCGGGTTGTAGTTGCTGGAGTCCACGCGGTAGGGGGAGGGGTAGATGCGGGAGAGCTGGTGCTGGTTGAAGCGCAGGTACTGGGCCGGCTTCTGCTGCAGGATCTGCTGGGCCCTCATCTCGCTGAAGGACGACACCTGCCAGCTGGACGCCACTGCGGTGCGGGGGGGCAGCGTCGGGCACATGCGGGCCAGCACCCCGCCGCCCCGGCCCCCCGGGCGCCCGGCCCCCCACCTTCCGCCTCCACGTCGTGGATGCCCACAGACTTGGTGTACTTCACCAGGTCCGAGAGGGCGCGCGACAGCTTCATGGTCTTCTTCTGCCGGCTCGCCCTGCAGAGCGGGTGCGGACAGGGGTCAGGAGCCCCCCACCCGGACCAGCCCGGGCGCCCCAGTCTGCGAGGCAGGCTTCCCCGAGGCCTGGCATGCGGGAGCGGCGGGTGCTGGCGCAGAGCCCACCGAAGGATGCCTCCCCAGGCGCATCGGGCGCTAGAAGCGGGCGCAGGGTGGACGCTGGCCGGTCCGGCCCCGCCAGAGGTCCACACCCAGGTGCCCCCGCCCCCTGCCACCCAGGGCCTGCACGCCCGCTCCCGCTCCTGCACAGACAAGGGACCCGGCCCTTCCCACTGCCCCCGTGGGTCCAGGGCAGGGCACTGACCCTCGGCTCTGGCTGCCTTGGGAGTCCAGGTCCTCAGCCTCCTCCTCCATGCTGGCCGCTTTCTTTAGCTTGCTGCTCTTTTTCTGTGTGGAAGGATGGCGGAGTGAGGCCCCGTGGGGCCCGGGCTCTGCCAGGCCACCTGCCATCCCGGGGGCCTGGCATCCGTGCTGCCTGGCTGGGCCTGCCTGTCCTCTGCAGTGTGCCAGTTGCTGGGCCCCGAGGGACCCAGGGGCGTTGGCCGGTGGGGGAGGTGGCCATCGAGGCACCTGCCGTGTCCAGTTCCCGCCGGGTACTGAGGTCAGCTCTGAACGCCAGCCCCAGCGGGGGGGTGCAGCTAGGAGCCCGAAGCGGGATTCGGGAAGACAGGTCAGGGGTCCCGGGGCTGAAGGAGGCTCCCCGGCCGGCCGGCACGGGGACCCTGGGCACTCAGGGACAGGGAACAGGCTGCCCCCGCCCGGGACCCCCCAGACCTTGCGCCTGGAGAAGCCGCTCATAAGGATCCGGTTGTTCCGTCTGCCGGCACCGGTGTCCTCCCCGGACTCCACGCCGTCCTCAGCCTAGGGGAGGGGGCGGGAGAGACAGTGCTGGGGGGGGGGCCCGGCCTCAGCGCCAGAGGCTCCAGGCAGCCTTCCCAGCCCGCCCTGGGGGTGCAGGGGCAGGGGTCTGAGGAGGGAGGACCTCGGAGGAGGTCTGCAGAAGCGTGGTTTTGAAGTCATTAAGGCCCTGGTTCTGACTTCTCCCAGGGAGGGTGTGTGTCTGGAACGTTCCTCGGCCGGGCATGCTTATGTAAGGCTTTTACGACGATCCCTGCCGCTCTGGCGTCCCGCCCCGCTCTCGCGGAGACCCAGGCTCTACCAATTAGACACCACAGTCTGCGCCCCCGAAGCGGCCGGCCGTTTCTCGTCGCCCTCAGGGCTCCTGGGAGCTGCCGCGCCGCTGTCCGTGGAGCCCCTTCCCTGCCCGCCGGGGCCCATCTTGTACCTGTGTCCGCACCCACACCCCTCCCCGCCAGCCGTGCCCCAGCCCGGACCACCGGGCTCCCAGCCAGGGGCTGAGCCAGGCCCCTGGTCACCTGGCGGAGGCAACCTGGGCTCAAGCTGGGCCCTGCTGGGCCCGATGCGGGAAGACACGATGGTCAGCTCTGCCCCGAGGCCACAGGGGACAGGACCTCATGCCACAGACGGCCCACCGTGGCGCCCGTGCCCTTGGCCTCCACCTGAAGACTGTCCACCGCGGCTCACATGTTGGAAAAGGAGCATGTGGCCCAAGACGCTGCCCACAGCCGCCCCCACGCTCGAGCCCCTGCCCTGCCCCTGCCCACGCCTGCTCTGGGGGGAAGCTTGGGCCCGTGGGGAGTCAGGACAGGCACGCCTTCGGCTCCCATCTCGGACCCGGCCCTGCCCTCCTCATGCCCCACCCCTCCCCGGCCAGTGGGCTGCCCAGAAGGCACACTGGGCACAGACCCGTGGCGGCAGCAGCACTGGGCATCCGCCTGCCCAGACGGCATTTACACGTGTCTCCCCTCCCCCGGCCTGGCCACACCAGCCATCTCCCTCCTGCCATTGACGGCTCCGTGGCACGTGGGCAGAGGCGCCAGAAGCCGTGTGCCAGGCGTCTGCAGCCAGTGAGGTCGATGCGCTTCACAGCTCTGTGCACATCGCCTGACACGCCGCGCACGCGCGCCTCTAAATCTGCGCACAATGAGGGAGGGGTGCCCGCGGGCCCAGTATCCTAGAGAAGCAGCCACCGCCTCAGCCACAGCCTGCTGTCACCACCCCACTCCCGCACGCCACACCCCTGCACATCCTGCAGCCCCACACAGCTGCAAGTCCCCGGAGGGGAGTGCCCACCCTCTCCTGCCCACAGACTGCATGGAGGGGGTGGGATGGGGCAGCCACCCTGGGGACCTCAAGGAAACAGGCCATCAACCACACCAGAGCAGCCACGTAAATGCCCTCCCCCCAGCCAGCCGCCCTGGGACACAGTGACCCCCTCCCCCCGGCCAGCCGACCTGGGACACAGTGACCCCCTCCCCCAGCCAGCCGCCCTGGGACACAGTGAGCCCCCCCTCCTCCCGGCCAGCCGCCCTGGGACACAGTGAGCCCCCCCTCCCCCAGCCAGCTGCCCTGGGACACAGTGACCCCCCTCCCCCAGCCAGCCGCCCTGGGACACAGTGAGCCCCCCCTCCCCCAGCCTGTTTCTCCAGGCCGAAGACGGCATCCGCCCCCTCCGAGCGGGCCTGGAGTTCAGTCGGGTGCTCCTCCGCCCGGCCAGCCGCCCTGGGACACAGTGAGCCCCCCCTCCCCCAGCCAGCTGCCCTGGGACACAGTGACCCCCTCCCCCCAGCCAGCCGCCCTGGGACACAGTGAGCCCCCCCTCCCCCCGGCCAGCCACCCTGGGACACAGTGAGCCCCCCCTCCCCCCGGCCAGCCGCCCTGGGACACAGTGAGGACTGCGAGGCCTTATGATCAGAATCAAAGCAGCTCGGTGTGAGCTCACCTCTCCGGGGTGGAGAGGCATGGCGGCAGGCAGCAGGGCCAGCGGGCAGGTACGGGTGCACACGCCAATTTGTGTGTGCAGGTGTGTGCACAGGTGTGCACGTGTGCACCAGTAGGTTGTGGGGGTGTGTGCACGGGTTTGGGGGGGTCCGTACACAAGTAAGTGTGCAGGTGTGTGCGTGAGTTTGGGGTTGTGTCTGCACACACACGTTCACAGGTATGCATTTCTGCACAAGTAGGTGTGTGCGTGGGTTTGGGATTGTATCTGTGTGCGCACGCATGTGCATAAGTGTGCGTGAGCATGCAAGTAGGTGTCTGCACAGGTGTGCACGTGTGCACCAGTAGGTGTGTGCAGGTGTGTGCACGGGGTGGGGGCATGTCTGTACGCACACACATGTGCACAAGCATGTGTGAGTACACAAGTAGGTGTGTGCACAGGTGGGTGTTCAACTGCATGGGGTTGGGGGCGTGTCTGCACACACACGTGTATAAGTGTGCGTGAGCACACAAGTGGATGTATGCAGGTGTGTGCACAGGTGTGCACGTGTGTACCAGTAGGTGTGTGCAGGTGTGTGCACAGGGTGGGGGCATGTCTGTACGCACACACACGTGCACCGGTGTGCACATACCTCATGCTCCAGGCCGTTCACCTGGCTGTAGGTGTCACTGGCCTTCGGCTCTCACCTTTTTGCCCTCTGCCCTGTGCCCAAGCTTCCTGGATGTGGGCAGCGTGGACACGGTGAAGTCGTTTGTGTCCTCACAGTCCCGAATCTTCGACTCCTTCATCAGGGAATCTAGTTTCCTCTTGGCGATGTTTTCCACACGCTTCCGATTGGTGGCGGCCTGCCGAGCCACCCCTTGCTGTCAGCCCCCAGTCCTGCGGCAGCCGCGGTGACGGCCCCTGGGGTCTCAGGCAGGGCCACAGGGGCCCGCTAGAGCTGGGGAGGCTGCACCCCATCTGGGCTTCTCACACCCAGCCCTGGCCGCACACTCACTCCCACGTTGTGTTGCTTACCCTCATGCCGCCCGTTCCTGGGGCACCCCACAGGCCCGCTATCCGCCCAGGGCCACAGCCAGTGACCTGCAGGGCCCGAACTAGGCCTCTCAGATTTTAATGCCCGCATCCCTTTAGCTGCACACCGCTTCCCCAGGGATTCAGGTGTCCGGCCAGCGGGGGAGGCAGTCTGTGCCCAGCGGCCACGCTGGGCTCCAAGAGCTCAAAGCAGCTCAGGATCTGGGATCCCACCAGGGGCAACCATGTACCGCAGGAGATGGGCAGGGCCCGGGATGGACGGCCGGGCCGCCAGCACCAGGGGCCAAGCCTCTAGGTGCCCCCCCCCCCCCCCAACTGGAGCAGCCCCAATCAGAGCCCTGACAGACTCGGACCCCTCCAAGGCGGCACCCGGGCCGTGGGCATCTGGGTGCCCCGGTGCCCAGGCTGGAGTGGTGCACGCTAGGCATCAGAAAACAGGGGAGTCCTGTCACCTGGAGCCAGAGAAATATGCAGGCGCCTCCAAAGCAAGAGTTCTGCTGCCTCAGGGCTTTCTAAAACAATTAGGCAGCAGGGCCGAGAACGCGCCTGCACAATTATGTTCCCATCCGATGGCCCATCGGGGAGAAATAATGCCTTCCCGCCTTGGAGCAGTGGCTTAGAACGGGGCCCAGAGGAGAGAAGATGCTAATTACAGAGTCCCCCCCCCCGCCCCCGCCAAGCCCCTTTTCACTCCCCGGGCCGGCCTTCCAGCGTAGCCAGCCCCCAGCCCCAGCGCTCCCGGCTGAAGAGGTGGATGCCTGCGGCAGGGAGTGCAGGGTCCGTGTCTTGGGTGAAGGAGCAGGCGGGGAAGGGCCCCTCGCTCCTGCTGAGTGTGTGCCCAGCCGTCTAGCTGCCGTGCAAAACACCCTCACATCCGCCCGATGTCCTGGCTCAGCCGCTGCCTGCTCACAGCAAGGCTGTGAGCCTGCTCTTCAGGGCTGCAGCCCCCCCGCTCCCCAAGAAGGGCCCCCCAGTCCCTACTCACATCGCCATTGAGGAGTTTGCAATCCTCCTCGATCTCGTCTGCGCTGTCTTCATCAGACACCTCGCCCTCCTCAGCATCCTCACTGATGTGGGCAGGGAGCTTCTTGCCCTGGGGGGAGGCGGTGGACCATGGGAGGGGTCCTGCGGGAGGTACTGGGAGGCCAGGACCCACATGAGCGGCAGCAAAGGGAAGGAGCCTTTCTCAAGCTTGCTTGTGGACCTCAGGCCACGGGGCAGAAGCCAGCCCGGCCCTTCCTTGCAGCAGCAGTGTGGGAGGGAAATGCCTGGGTTGAATTGAATTGAAATGAATGGCTACCATGGAGGGAGACTAAGGCCAGGTTGGGGACAGGGTCTACCCTGACTCCTCAAATCTGCCACAGATGGTGTGGAGCCCCATACTGTCTAGAGCAGGGCAACTGCCCCTCACCTGGCCACAGCTCAGAGGTCAGAGGCCCAGCAGGATGCTGGCCCGAGAAGGAGCAGGCAGAGGCTCACCTTCACCAGGATCTTGCCCTTGAGCATCTGCGGAGAAGGAAGCATGGTGGCATCCTCACCGCTCACTGATGACAAGTCCAGCTTATCCCCAAGAATATCAGTCAGATACTGAGCCATCTTCTTTTGTTGGATGACACTGCAGTGGTTCTCAATGGACAGGATCACTGGGTACCTGTGGTCCCAAAGTTGAATGAGCAGAGTAAGCCAGGGGAAGGCTAGGCCCCACCTGTGTAAGACCTCAAGTCACTTGCGCCAGTGAATGAAAAGAGATCTTCACCAGCAGCCAGGATGGATGGAACTGACAGCCACTCTGGGAGGGGGTCCATCAATGGCTTTGAAAGAGTGGGTGGGAAAGGAGCTGGGAGATTTTAGAGACAGGTAAAGAAAGCATGCCATTCATAGCCCAATAAGAAAAAACAAAGGCAATTAGAAACTCCAGGAAAACAAAAGGAAACATTTAAGCAAGTCAGCAGGTCATGGTTTAAAAATGATGTGGACTAAACAGGTGCAATATGGAACAATGAATATACTGAGAAAAATAATCTCATTGACCTAGATACTGGAGACACTGTACTGTGAATGGCTCTGGGGTCCCAACATTGGCTCCGTAAGAAGAGGAGACATAAGCCTGGCACATACCACCTGGTAGAACATTGTTATTACCTTCATAGTGCAGAATGGGGAGTGTAGCATGGGAATTGTCATTACATATTCCTTAGTTATTTGATTTATTTACTTAAAAATTTTTATTTTTTGAATTTTGATTTTTTAAAATGTTTTATTTATTTCTGAGAGAGAGAGAGAGAGAGAGAGACAGCATGAGCAGGGGAGGGTCAGAGAGAGAGGGAGATACAGATTCTAAAGCAGGCTCCAGGCTCTGAGCTAGCTGTCAGCACAGAGCCCAACGTGGGGCTCGAACCCACGAACTGTGAGATCATGACCTGAGCTGAAGTTGGACGCTTAACCGACTGAGCTACCCAGGCACCCCTTACTTAAAATTTTTTAATGTTTATTTATTTTTGAGAGAGGAGAGAGAATGTGAGTGGAGGAAGGGCAGAGAGAGAGACAGAGGATCCAAAGTGGGCTCTATGCGCAGAAAGCCCGACATGCAGCTTGAACCCATGAACCATGAGAACATGACTTGAGCCGAAGTCAGACTTAACCAACTGGACACCTAGGAGCCTGTTTGATTTATTTTTTTTAACTGTGTGCACATTTTACTTGGATTTTTGTCAAAAGGCAGCATGATGCTTTTAGAAAATGTAGGTGACCCAGACCTAGATGGCGTGAATCAGAGCAAGAGATGGGCAAGTCCTGTGAGGCGGAGAAGGCAAGTAGGACTTGGCATGAAGTTATTCATCTCCCCACTTCTCAGGCAAGAGACTGAATCCTGTAGCACAAGGACCTGGGGGGGGGGGGGGGGACTCTATGAGGTTGCACATGAGGTGCAAGCCCTGTCTTGAGATCCTAACAGGTCCCTGGGTCCTCTGCAGCTATAGGACACCTGTCTGCCTCAGCTTCCCTACCCTGAGATGCCTCTCTCACCTGTAATTCTAGGGGCCAGGCCACCACTCCTCACTCCTACTCCCTTCTGGCAGCCCTAAGACAGAGGTCAGGCAAGCTCTTTCAGGAGGGCCCCCTCTATTTCTATGTCCTAAATCAATCTTGCTTCTCCTCCCCTCCCTCATTAAATTAGCTCTTTCCTTGCCTCTGAGCCTTGTTTGGCCAGGACTTGAAGGTGACTCTGAGTGTGGGGAGGCAGTCTTCTATTTCCAGAAACTAAATTGGATTTTATTCAACAGTGTCTGTAGCTATAGCTGAGTGACAGCAAATTGAGTTTGGACATAGAGTAGCTTCTTGGGGGTAATTAGTGTCAGAGCCACCACTGCTGCAGGAGACTGACACCAGGGATTACCTAGTGTGTGGGGACAGGGGCTGCTGGCACAGGCACCCTGACCAGCCAATCCGCTGTCACTTCCTGCCCCCGCTGCCTTCCCTCTCTCCAGGGCTGCAGCCCCACTCCCTTCCTTGACCCTCAGCCTCAACAAAAGACCCCCAAATCAGCCCCTTGGCCTCTGCAAACACTGCCCCCGAGAAAGGAAGTGGGGGGAGTAGCAAGAAGAGCCATGTGCGCCCCTCCCTCCTACCCCACTGGCCACCCCCTCTCCAGTCTCAGCCACTCACTCATTCTTGACAAAAGCGTATTTGTTGATGGTTTCGATGACATCTTTGAAGAGGATCTTGGAGGTCAGAGTGTAGCCATGGTGCACAATGGGCTCCCCATCGGGTCCATCCCAGCAATCCACTGTGGGAAGGGGGACCTCAGTCAGCTCCAGGAGCTTGGCTGCCAAGGCCCAGAGACCCCTGGCTCATGGACTGACTGGAGGGCTCCTCTTGCTCAGCAATTAACAGCAGGAGAAGCCTTATCACAGCCCCTGCCCGGGAAGGAGGGCAGACACCCTGCTCAGAGACCCCAGTGCCCTTAGCCCGGGGGTTTGGATTCCTACAGCCCCCACCACTCACCCTCCACACAACGGCAGCCGGCCTGAAGGACCCAGGCATACATGTCCACCCGGGACTGGGACATGAGCTGGTCACCCACGAGGTAGGTGTTGTGGGACGAGGTGATGAAATAGTGGCTCAGTGGCCGCGTCATGTCCTGGTGCACACCGTGGTGCTCTGGGTTGAAGATGTCGCCGGCGGGGCTCCGAGTGTAGTTGGTGAAGCCTGCGTGGGGAGCATGGGCGAGTGCTTAGTGCCCGCATGCCGGCCCCACCATGGGGCTCATCTCAGGATCATCTCCCCACCCCCACCATGTGGAACAGGAAACTACCTGCTCAGGCCACTTGTCCAGGCCCCCAGGTTGCCCCTCAGCACCCCCCCATCGGCCCGCCGAGACAGCTGGACCGCAGGGATGCCCCACTCACCATCGATGCCCAGCACCCCCTTACTCTTGTTTTCTGGGCAGGGCTCAAACTGCTCGATGATGTCCTGGCAGCTCTCAAGGGTCACCCCCGTCATCTAGGCCAGAGCAGGAGCTTAAGCCCGGGCTAGCCCGTCGTTGGCCCGGGCTGGCCCGTCGTTGGCCCGGGCTAGCCTCGGGCAGCACCCCCTCCTCCTCCTGCACCAGCGCCACCTCCCACCCTGCCTCTGATTGTCACATTGAGACCGACCACGGTGGGCGCAGCAGGGCGGCTCAGGCCCCTGCAGTGTGCTTCCCTGACTGGGGGCACCCTGGCCACCCTTAGTGTCATTAGACCTGGGATTCAGTGGCCAGAGGACTACTGGTGGATCACATGGCTTTGGCAGAGCTTGTCAGACAGGATCCTTGATGCAGGGGAGGGGTCTTTGGTTATGAGCTGGGCCACCCCTCATTCCCACCATGTCGGGGTCTCAAGAGCTACGGACCAGGGCAGGCCTGGCAGGGAGCCATGTGTGTGAGAAGGTGCCAGAGAACAAGTCCCACCTTGGAGGAGACCCAGGGGCACAGGGAGCCTCCCCACATGCATCTCAGAAAAGCTGCACACGGAAGCTGAGCCCGAGCGGCCCTGGGCATCAATGCCCCGCCCCCCACGCCAGTCGGAGGCTGAGTGGTCTCCCGGGGCCCTGCGGTGCAGCCCATGCTAGGAGCCCCCAGTTCCTGGAAGCAGGCTCACTAGCAGGGCTTCCAGCAAGTCCAGCGTATGCGGAGGTGGGGGAGGCGTATCAGGTGATGCGGGGGAGCGGGGGCAAGTGGGGTCAGAGCCCAGAGCAGCTGTGGACCATGGGAGGCCCAGAGTCTGGGGACAGGGTCAGGGTTCAAACCACCCACCTGGTGGACAGCTTTGGCCCCAGATATAGGAAGAGTTCTGGAAAGCTCAGGGCAAAGGGCAGGGAATAATGAGTCAGTACTGCCCATCCCAGACAGGGCCACTTTCCTACCCTCCACCCTCATGTACACCAGCAACAGGGACAGAGAACCCACAGCCTCATTCCAATGCTGTGCACAGAGGCTGGGCTGGGAGTGAGCGGCCAGGGCATCAGCACCCAGCCAGCCTGGAGCCAGCCTCTCCTGCCTGGGTAAGACCCCAGGGCTCCCACCAGCAGGACTGGAGAGGAGGCACACCTCCACAAGGACCGGACCCCAGCAAACTGGGGGCACAGTCCTGGGGACGGCCGCGTGGGGTAAGGTGGGGCAGGAGCCAACCCAGGACAGGAGTGGGGGTGGCAGGGCGGGGGCAGAATCCTGGGCAAATACACACAGACCCAGCCTGGGTCCCGCAGCTGCTCCTGCAGTTCCAGCCACCAGCCCAGTGGCCTCTGCCCGTGGCCCCTAACCTCAGGCTGACTGCCCCTCCCACTCTGCCCAAAACTGGGTCTCTGAGGGTCCCAGGAAGTTACAAGTGTGGACGCTGGTCCTCATGGCCGCCTCGCACCAGCCCTTGGGGTGGGAGCCACACTCTCTGCCTGGGCCCCTCCACAGGGATGCTCTTCCCTAAGGAGACATTGGCCCTCCCCCTTCCCACTATGGATTTCCAGCCTCCTGCCCACCACAGCAGGTGGCACCCAGCCCCTGCCTGGCCCATGGTTGAGGGGCCCACATCCTTGAGCGTCCAGATGCTGGGCCCCCAGTCAACAGGGCAGTGCCCAGGGAGCACTCAGCCTCTTGGTATGGAACAGAAAGGCCTAGAGTCAAGAGAAATGGGTGGGCATGCCCCTCTGGCACCTGGAGGCATCTGGGCATCTACCGGGAGAATGGATCAAAGGTGGAGGTAATGGGCCTGCGGCTTAGGGGTACAAGCTAGCCAGACCCATGGCTGGAACAGGTGGGAAGGCTGGGCCATGCAACCCCAGTTCTACGACGTGCTACATGCTAAAGGTGCTGCGGCCAAGTGCAGGCTCCCTTGAGAAAGCTCAGTGTCTGTGGTCATGGCTGAGCCACTCAGAGGCCCACAGAGGAGCCACCCACTCAGGCCCTCCAGGGAACGCACCCTGAAATATGCTGGCATGGCCCATGATGGGAACCAAAGCAGGCCCACTAAGTGGAGGCAGGTTTGAGGACCCTGAGTGCCAGGCTGTGGCCCATCCTTCCAGACTGAAGGATTCTCAGTCACAGTGAACGGATTCAAGTGCTCTGGGAGCCAACGGCGAGGCCAAGTACACCAGGACCCACGCCTGCTGTCGTGCCCTCACCTTCTGCTCCACCTCCAGGAAGCGCTGGAGGTCAGCGGCATCCAGGTAGTCCTTGTGGTCGCTGTAGGTCAGCATGAGCAGATAGAGGTCCCGGCGGGTGGACATCATCTTGTAGAAGGCACAGAACTCCTCAAAGCCCAGTGTACCCTGACGGTCATCTGTGTCGGCTTCCTGCAAGCCAAAGCCTCTGGGTCCCCCAGTGTCCCACCCTGATAGCTCCTTGGGATCCTTGGCACAGTGAATTTACTGGCATCTCCCTCTGACTCTCCCACCAAGAAGCCACCGAGTGATCCTTTAACACAGATCTGACCCTATCCTCCCAGCCCCAGACTTTCGTGGTCAACTTGCACCTAAACCTGACACAGTCACCCACAGAGAGCCAATGTCCAACATTGGAGTCAAAACTCCACTACGGGAGTCAATGCCCCCCCCAGGAATCAACACCCTGAACTGAGAGCCAACACCCCACCCTGGAACCAGCACCCCACCTGGGAGACAGCACCCCACTTTGAGAGCCAGCATCCCAACCTGGGAGCCAGTACCCTACTCTGGGAACCAGCACCCTACATGGGAGCTAACACCTTACCCTAGAGTCAGCCCATCCTGGAGCCATCACCTTAGCCTTAGAGTCAGCACCTCACTCTGGTACCAGCACCATGCCCTGGAGCCAACATCCAACCTTGGAGCCAGCACCCCACTCTGGGAACCCTACCTGGAGTCAACATCTCATCTGAGAGTCAACACCCATCCCTGGAGTCAACACCTCACCCCGCCCAACGCCCCACATTGGAACCAATATCTTACTCTAGAGTCAATACCCCACCAGGGAGCCAACACCCCAGTCTGGAAGCCAACACTCCATCTTGGAGTCAAAACCCCACATTGGAGCCAACACCTTAGCCTAGAGACAACATGCCACCCTGGAGCCAATACCCCCTCCCTCCCCCCCGCCCCCCGCCCCCCGGAGTCAACATCTCACCTGGGAGTCAACACTTTACCCTGAGATCCAACACCCTATTCAGGCAGCCAACACCCCATCTTGGGGGCCAACACCTTACTTTGGAGCCAACATTGCACTCTAGGACTATATCCCACCCTGGAGTTAATGCCCACCCTGGGATGTGAGCCTGTAATTA
Source organism: Hyaena hyaena (assembly GCF_003009895.1). Lineage (NCBI taxonomy): Eukaryota > Metazoa > Chordata > Mammalia > Carnivora > Hyaenidae > Hyaena > Hyaena hyaena. The sequence goes on from NW_024080942.1 coordinate 852,936, forward strand.
CAATTGGCTGCCCATTGATTAGAAAAGCACAGGGCCCCAGGGTGCACAGGAGTGTCTAGGCTTCAGTCTCCATAGCGCAGATGAGAGCACATGGCCACTGTCTTTCTCTTGCAGACAGGGCAGCTCACACTACTCCTGCAGGAACCGCCAGGGGTAAACCCACTGAGACTCCAGTAAGACCACGAACTTCTTCATGAACCCACTTACTCAGGGAGCCTCTACTGAAGTGTCAGACCCTGGGAACACCAAATGCCAAGGCTGGGGACAGACACAGAGGACAAGGGCACCCAGCAACTGGAGGCCAGGCCGCCCAGGGTAGCCTGAGGTGACCTGGGGCCAGGGTGATTCCTGGGGAATGGACGAGAAAAGTCCCATAGAGGTGCTGATCCAGAGCCTGAGTGCTTAGGGCTGGTGGGTGAGGGGGGGCTGTTAGCAGGACCTGCCTGGAGGCTGGTCGCACAGCAGGCATTGACATCGGGTCAGCACCATGGACAGCAGTGCTCCCAGCTCTGAGCGCCATCTGGAATCTTTCTTTATGTGGTGACATAATCTGGGGTGGCTGGGAGATGGGTGCCAGGTCCCTGAGGCCTTCTACGAACCAGGAGCATCACAGGGAATCGGGTGGCCACAGCCACCCCCATGTCTCTGTCCCCAGGGAGAGCACTGCTCTTGGGAAGGCTGGTCTCTAACATCTGCTTCTGGCATGCACGGAGGTGGGCACCCAGCGAGGCCACAGCCTCTCACCCCAGGACCCCAGCATCCGTGCCAAGGCTGGGGCAGGACCAGAGCTCAGAGCCAGTGGCAAGGGCCCAGAACATATCAGAAAATGACTTCTTTGTGCCTGGAGCTCAGTTTGAGAACAGCCATGGGTCTGAGGGCCGGCAGGCTTGGCCAGGCCAGGACACACATTGCAGACCAAAGGGCCCCCCTGGGACAGAGCCAGGCCAGCAGCCCTCCCCAGGGTGTAGGTGGAGCCAGGCGGAGATCCCCACTGTGTTGAGTGTCCAGCCACGGGGTGACTTGGCCTCCCCTCCCCGAGTTCTGTGCTAGGCGGGACAGCGGGGAGCCCAGGTGGGGTGGCTGCCTGCTCTCTGTCCAGCTACCAGCCCGCAGGGTGAACGACAATATTTTATGAGGATGAAGTCCTCAGGAAGCCCCTAAGGACAGACCCGGGCCCTGAGCCCCAGAAGCGCCTCCCGGCATCATCCCTCAGCCCTTCTGTCCACAGACCTTAATGGCAGCAGGGAAAGGTATGCTTGGCTGGAGCAGCTCTGCAGCCCGAGGCCCACACTGGGCCTTCACTCCACAGTTATCTCAGACTTCATGAAACTATGTTCACACGCTCTCTACCCACGACACAGACCTCTCCTTCGATTAGGGAAAGGTGGTGGAAACAACACTGAGATTCCTCAGAGCTGCTCTGCCTGGCGGGAGGTCAGCCCTTCTTCTCTGGGGCCCAGAGCCCTGCAAGGTGGGCCGTGACGGCCAGGGAGGCCCAGGCACTCGGGACCACGTGGACAAGGCTGCCTGGGTCTGAGCTACCCAGGGCCCGGGGCCCTCAGCTCTAGGCCAACATCATTCCCCCACCCCTGTTGCTCACTCCCCCCCCGATCCAGCCCAGGGCCCCCCCGCCCCCAGACCCCACAGACAGGCTGCAGGATCTGTCTCCACTGCTCCGGGACTCCTCAAGGGCCTCTGGTTGGAGCCCAGACATCGCCAGGCCAAGGGCTGGTCAGAGGGCTCTGTGGGGAGCCCTGTGCCTGGAGAGCACATGAGGGGCCCCAGGAGGGGCAGGGGGCACGGGCTCCCCAGAGCTCCCAGCATGGTGCATTTTCAAGCCAAGGCTTTGCAATGGACCTTCGGGGCCTGTGCACACTCACCCCATTCTGTGAGGGTACACTCCTCTCCTCCCACCCCACAGGCCAAGCTGGACCCCAAGTTCTAAGCCAGCCTATTGCCTGGCCCCTGACAGCCCATTCTGGAAGGGCCTCTCATCCCAAGGCTACCCTGGAGGTAGGAAGGGCAGGGGGCGGGGGGCGGGTGCTGATCTGCAGGCCTGAGCCGTCCACCAGCTCCTCACCGCGCAGGCAGGGATCCTGTGGGTCCCCCTAGTCCCTGACCAGCAGCCTGAGAGCATCCCACTCACCCCTGCATTCATGCACAGACCCATGTGCTCTGAGCTGCAGGCTCCCCGCCCCAGCTGAGCGCCACCAGCTGTCTACTGTGAGAGCACATGTGAAGCCACTGGGGGCCGTGCCTGGTGGAACAGCTGGCTGTGCGTGTGTGTGTGTGTGTGTGTGTGTGTGTGTGTGTGTGTGTGAGTGAGAGAAAGAGAGAGAGAGAGAGAGAAGCCTCCTCCTGGCTCTGCTTGCCCATCAACCCCACAAACCAGGACCGACTGATGCCACCTTTCCTCCCCACTGCTCCAGCAGGAGTTCCGGAAAGAAACTAATTACAGACAATAAAGGCCGCCTCCCAGCTGACAGACGCATTTTCATAACTTCTAACACCAGGGTGGTTGCAACCGGGAGGCTGCAGGGGCGGGGAACCAGAGCTAAGGCAGCAAGAAGGCCAGTGCGGCCCCCTGGCCCAGGCATGCGCCGCATAAAGGCTGGGGGGTTGGGAGAGGGGCGGAGGAAAGGGGGTGCAGCCTCCCGGGGTGGTCTCCCTCAGGGACCTGACACCTGCCTGGAACACCTAGGCTGCCAGGCCAGGGAGGGCCCCGCACAGCTGCAGAGAGAGAGGCAGCCACTTGGGGCATCTTGGCAGATGCAGGGCGCCGGGCAAGCTTCCCCCTGCTCCCCATTTACTGCAGGCCCAGAGGCCCCACCCAGGACCTTCCCCATCAGGTCCCCTCCTCTCCTCTCCGGACGCAGCTGCAGCCCCACAGGGCCTGTGCCCAGGGTGCCCACGCCAGGGGACCCCGCCTGCCCCACCTGGAACATCTGCTTCACCCTCTGCCGGGGCAAGTTCACGTTCAGTTTGTGCAGCAGCTGCAGGACCTCACTGATGCTCAGGCTGCCGTCCCCGTTCTTGTCCGCCTCGTCAAATGTCTGCTTCAGCCACTTTAGGGCCGAGTCAGGGACCAACACGCGTCCAGCAGGGACAGTGGCCACCCCCCCCCCCCGTGCAGGCAGGTGGGAACAGTGGACCCCAGCCCAAGCACCGCCCCGCCCCTCCCCCAAACGCATGGCCCGGCCAGGGGTCTGCCCCCCCCCAGGCCAAGGATATTGGTCCCTAGTGCGCTGGCGGCGGGCCAGGCTGTCCTCGTCGCTGATGCCGGCCATGAGGTAGCGCAGGCCCGTGACCCAGGTGCGTGCCTCGTCCCCGCTGGGCGAGACCAGGTCCAGCGACTCTCGGTGGCTGCCGTGATAGATGCTAAAGCAGCAGTTGGGGTCGAAGCTGCCATCCGGGTAGCGCTGGAAGATCTCAGACTGTCGCCCTTCACTCACCTCCTGGATGGAGTCAATGGAGACTGCGGGCGGGCGGGGGCGGCCGCCGGTCAGAGCCTGTCCCCAGGGGCCGGCTCCGCTTTCCCCGCTCGGCCCCCAAGAGGCCAGCCTGGTACCTTTGTGGGTTCCCTTCCCATGTGAGGCTGGGGGCAGCTGGGGAAGGGGTATTTCAAGGGACCCTCAGGGCGGGAAAAAGAAAAAGTACAGATATCCTGAGGCCGGTGAGCCCGCCCCTCCCTGCTCTGCTCTGCCCCCGCGGCCTGCACCCCCTCCCGCTGGCGTGGGGGCTGCCTCTCCCTAGAACCTAGTGAGGGAGCCCAGACAGGCCAAGGGCGTCTGTCGAGCTCTGCCAGCTCAGGTCTCCACTCTGACAGGGCGATGGGCCCGCCCCCCGGTGCCCCCCCAGGAAGCTTGGCCCCAGCAGGCGGGGGGCGGGGGGCGGGGTCCTGCCGGCGGGCACCAGCTCCAGGTCCACTGAGGGTTCCATTACTGACCACAGCACCCGGGCTCCGTGGGGCTGCGTTCAAAAGCTAAATTACCAGGGGTCGCTGAGCTCTCAGCCCCTCCCAGTCATGCAGGGCACCAGCAGCCAGGGTCCCCTCTGGGAGCCCCCCCCCCCGGCTGGGCCCTGACCACCACACCCTCCTGCCGGCTCTCACCGCCCCCCAACACCACCCGCCCCTCTCCGGCAGCCCTCCCCCGCGGGCTCCGTGCCCTTCCGGGAGTTATCCTGGGCAGGGCTGTGCCCGCAGGGCTGCCGGCTGTGCAGTGAGGGGAGGCGGCCCCCGCTGTCCTCTGCTCCCACCCCCTGAGCTCCCAGGAGCGCGGAGCCCACCAACCGGCCTCCAGTTCCCTGCACGCATGCGTGTGCGTGACAGGAGGGGGGGTCCCAGCCCTAGACTAGGGGGGCTGGCAGGGAACAGCTGCACCCCTTTCCTTCCTCCGCGGGACCCTCCAAGGCCACAGTCAGCTCTGAGCACTGCACACGGCCTCCCCCAGCCCCGCCCTGCCCCCCTCTGCCTCACCACCCATTCCCTGGGGAGCCCCCATGACCTCATCTCCCTGTCCCCTCTGCGCTGGGGGACAGAAGTCGCCCTAGTGGGAGGGGCCAGTATCCGCCTCACACCAGAAACCCAGCTCCCACACAATGCCCACAACGGGCGCAGGGCGGGGCACAGCGGAGGAACCCCATCTGAGCAGCCCGTGCCCAGAGGCCGGCCCCAGCCCTCCCCACCAGGATGCCTCCAGGGGCTCCGCGCCAAGCTCCCAGGCCCCGTGGCGGCAGCCGTGCCCTTGGCAACTGCTGGGCCGAGGCCCTGCCCGGGCGCAGCCGGGTCTCTCCGGGCCTGGGGACCCTGACGTGTCCCTTCCTGACTCCAGCCTGGTCCCTGACAGGCCCTGCTCCGACCTGGGCCTTGCCCTTCTGCCCCTCAAGAGCCCTCCGGCTCAGCCCCTCCTGCTCCAGGCAGCCCTGCAGCCTCCACAGCCCGTGCCAGTCCTCAAGCCCCAGGCCGCCAGAGCCAATGTGTGGCACTGAAGCCCGGCCCTCCGTGTGCCCAGCCAGGGTCTCTCTGTTGGCGGCAGGCCTAGAACCGGCTAGACTGAAGGTCCTGTTGCCCCTCAGCCCATTCCAGATCCAGCACAAGAAAGGGCACTCGGTCCCTAGAGTCCTAGAGGGCCCTGAAGGGCATGGGGCCCTGTCCCCTCCATGCCTGGCACCCAGAGGTCCCCTTGAAACTGCAAGGCCAACCAGATGCCTGTGCCAGGCCCGTAGCCCCCTGGAGACTTTCCCAGCTGCCCCGCGGCCACCTGCCCCCCTCAGGGCTGCCCCCTCCCCCCAGGACCGCCCCCCCCCCACGGCCACCCCGCTCACTCTTGGCCTTCTCGTTCTTGCGAGAGGGCCGCCAGCGGATGCAGGAGCGATGCTCGTCCAGGAAGTAGAAGCGGACCAGGCCCTTGGAGCTGCCGCGGAGCTTCACCATCTGTGTCCCCGCCTGCATGGCGCTCATGCATCTCTCCACTGGACATCGTGGACGCGGCGGGCAGAAGACAAGCGACACAGAGACCGACGAGGCTCCGTGAGAGCCGGGCCAGCCCTACCTCCCACCCCCATGTGCGTAAAGCATGCAGAGACCGCCCATCCGCCCGCCCGCACGCCCGCCTCCGCAGCGGCGGGTTCATATCCCCTGGCGCTGGCCCGGGGCCACAGGCCCAAGCTGAGAAACAGACAGAGCTGCCCAGGTGAGCTGTGGCCACCCTCCCCGACCGTCCCGGGCCAAATGAGGTCCCAGGAAGGACCCTGTCCTCCACAGCTGTGCTTCCCTTCGCTCCAGCCACCTGTCCATCCCAGCCCAGTGACCACCGTGACCTGCCCCACCATCTGTGACACACGAGGCGCTGCGGTGGCTGAGGCCACGCTCAGGAGCGGCCATGTGCACAGGCCTCTGTGGGTAGACAGGCCGTGGTCTACCCCGAGAGCCTGCACCCACTTCCCGTGCCAGTCGGGAAAGCTGGCCTCCTCCTCCCCCGTGCAGTAAGGGTGAGGGTCTGTCCCTGGAGGCCACCGAGCGAGGCCCCAGGAGGCCAAGGCAGCACCAGGCTTCAGCTCCAGAATGCAAACCCTTCCCCCAGCACCCCTCCCCTCCCTTCCCCTCTTCTGTCCGCTCTGCCTCCTGTCTGCAGCTCTCAGGTCTCCCAGGTCCTGTGGGGAGGGGGCCCTAGCCAGGCCAGCAGCCCCCCAGGGCTGGAGAGGCTCCAGGCTCCAGGGGTCCAGGCCAGGGATGGGTCAGCCCCCGCCCCCCAGGCCCTTCATACAGAAAGCCCAGGACTCAGAAGGTACCGTCAGCTGCAGCATCAGCAATTCAACCCCACGTGACCCACCCACTAAGGGACCCTTGAGTGGTGCCATGAAGGCCCGTGCCCTCTGAGACCAGCCAGTGAGGACTCCTGACACTCCAGGGTGGCGGTGGCGGTGGGGGGGGGGGTGGGGGGGCACAGGGAGGCTGGGCTCCACACGGGACACCGAGGGGCCTGCCCCTGATCCCCACACCCCCGCTCTCCCTGCCGCCTGCTTGGTGCTCAGCGTCTAGGCCCGGGGGGGGGGGGGGGGGGGGGGCCGGAGCTGCCACGGGAATCCCGTAACCTCCAGAGGGAGACCTGAGGGGCAGGCAGTTACAAGCTTGCTTCGGCGGGGGGGGGGGGGCTTTCGCACCCCCAGAAGCAGCCCCCACCCTCCCGGCCCAGTGGCCCTAGGGCAGGGCTCCCTTACCTAGTGGGCCGAGCTGCCACGGCGGGGACACAGCCACACTCGCTCCGACCCAGAGGAGGGCCTCTGCCAGGCAGGCCACTGCTCCCCCTGTCTGGCTGGGGGTGGATGGCCAGGCCACAGACATTCTAGGACGACGGCCAGGGGTGGCCCACGGAGGCCAAAGGGGGCCGGTGTCCCCCACCCCGCCGCAGCCGCAGGTCAGGCTCCACGGGCCCCCCTCCTCTCTCCCGCTTCTTCCTCCTCCTGTTTAGAGCCTTGCGAGGCCCCCACAGGGCTGCTCCCAGGTCCCTCTGGCATTGGCCCGACTGTCGCCTGCTGTCCTCGATGGCCCTCAGGCCAGCCTGCCCACCCACCAGGGCCACGAAGGGATCCCCAAAGAAGCAGCGTCCCAGAGTCGGAGGGCGGGGCAGCCGCAGGGCCTCTGCCGGCCCCGCCCACCCGCTGCCCAATCCCCTGTGCTAATCCAAGCCCGGGTCCGGCCCAGCTGGCCAGAGGATTTAGGGCAAGGGAACTCCCAGCTGGAGACCAGGAGGGCACCGGGCAGGTGGCAGTGCCAACAGGGGCCCAGGCCACCAGCCCCCACGTCCCGGCTAAGCGACAACAGTCAAGACAGAGAGGGGGCCACCCCAGGACCCTGCTGTAAGAACACCACTGTAAGGCCTGGGGTGCCGGTCCTCATGGGATGGTCCACTATCCCCCCACCATGCTGGACGTGAAGTCTGCTGCCCCTTCTCTGTCCCAGCCTGAGCCCCAGAATCCCCCACTCCTAAGCCCACATCTCTGATCCTTGCCAGGGGCTCTGAGGGGCTCCCACAGTCCCCAGGATGGGGGGTGTGGAGGAGGATGGGAGGGGCTCCCACAGTCCCCGGGGTGGAGGGGTGTGAAGGGGGAGGGGTGTGAAGGGGGATGGGAGGGGCGCCCGCAGTCCCAGGGGAGGGGGCGTGTGAAGGGGGGAGGGTGTGAAGTTGGGGTGTGAAGGGGGTCGGGAGCAGCAGCGTCTCACCCTCAGCGTCCAGCCCTCCGTGGGCCTCAACCCAGAGCGGAGCTGAGCAGGCTGCCTGCCCAGGGAGGACCCGGGACGCGGGGCCCCTTTCTGCTTCCACTCCTAGCCCTAGAGGGACCGTGTGGGTCCCCAAGCCTGGGCCCCGTGCTCCCGGCCCCTGGCTGTGCAGCCTCAGCTCCCAAAGACCAGCCCCTCCGCCCGAGCTCTCCGGGAGGCGGCCCGCTGCCCTGGGCGCAGCCATCACCGAGTTCTGCCCCCAGAGGCTGGGCTGCAAGCCCCCTCCCTCCTCATGGTGGGCCTGGCCTAGTGGGGGAGAGCCGGGCCCAGGGAGGACCCGCTCACGCATCTGCTGACGGGACACAATGGCCGCTCACAGCCACACCAGCGAAGGCCCAGACAAGGAGAGCCCTTGGGGCAGCCAACCACACTCTGGGCAGCTCTGGGCATAAGGAGGCTGGGCAAACAGACAGGGTGGCATGCTCGCCTCTCCCAGGGCACAAGACCCGAGGGGCAGAACCCCACTCACTGTCACAGCGATAGGCCGCCGTGAGGACTGGGGCCTGGTCCCGAGGGCCCTGGAGCCCTTCTGCCACTGAGCCCCCGAGCCCCTGGTCCCCCGGGGGCCCCCTACCCCGGCATCACTGGGCTGTGCTGAGCAGAGACTGTCACCCTTCCGTCCCCAGCACAGAGGGGAGTAGCTGGGGCCCGGGCCACGGGCTGGGCACAGTCTGGTCCAAGGTCAGAGGTGGGGAGTGGCGGGGAGGCAGCAGGCCATGCGATGGTGATGGGCGTCCTGGGCTGACCACGGAGAACAGGGCCCCACCTGACCAGAGCCCACGTAATAGACTCAGAGCCAAATGCCAGAACCCAATTAAGAGCCTTTGCCAGAGCGGCGCTGCCTCGGTCCCTTCAGGAGGCAGCACTACGTGGAATTAGATTAGGAAGCCATCAGCCTCTAGAACGGGAAAGGTCCTGGGTCTCCTCCAGAAGATGGGGCTGCCGGAGCCCTGACGGCATCCGCGTGTTGGGGGGGGGCGGGGGTTGGAGCGGCAGTGGGACCAGAGCGGGAGCCGGGAGGCGGGTCTGAGGGCGGCTCCCCACACCCCACATGCTGGTCCTATGTCACGGCCCGGTCCATCAGCTGGCCCTGCCTGACGCCGCGGGGCCACTCCCTCCTGCCGCAAAGCCTGCGGCTCTTCACACCCAGGTCACACCTGGTCACACCCGCTCCGCTTTCCTCCCCCACGCCTGGCCCCATTCGGGGGGTGTTCTCACCGCGCCTGGCCCCATTCGGGGGGGTGTTCTCACCGTGCCTGGCCCCATTCTGGGGGTGTTCTCACCCCGCCTGGCCCCATTCTGGGGGTGTTCTCACCGCGCCTGGCCCCATTCGGGGGGTGTTCTCACCGCGCCTGGCCCCATTCTGGGGGTGTTCTCACCCCGCCTGGCCCCATTCTGGGGGTGTTCTCACCGCACCTGGCCCCATTCTGGGGGTGTTCTCACCCCACCTGGCCCCATTCTGGGGGTGTTCTCACCGCGCCTGGCCCCATTCTGGGGGTGTTCTCACCGCGCCTGGCCCCATTCTGGGGGTGTTCTCACCCCGCCTGGCCCCATTCTGGGGGTGTTCTCACCGCGCCTGGCCCCATTCTGGGGGTGTTCTCACCCCGCCTGGCCCCATTCTGGGGGTGTTCTCACCCCACCTGGCCCCATTCTGGGGGTGTTCTCACCCCACCTGGCCCCATTCTGGGGGTGAGAACACCGCTCCCGGACAAAAGCTCCCTGAGCCGGCCACACCCTGCCATCCTCGGGTCAGGCCCTGGGATCTCAGCCACTAGCTGATCAATGGTCTCCTGTCATCAGCCAGGGGGGCTCGGGCACCCTAAATCTCCCTGGGCAGGGAGCCCAGGAGGGGCACACACTGAGCGGCCCGGCCCCTGCACTCCAGACTCCCTGAGTCCTCCTCATCCAGCCCAGGATGGTCCTCACTGACCAGGCAGAGGACGGTCCATTTAGCCGAGCCTGATGCAAGGCTCTGCCGGCAAAGCCTCTCTGTTGCCTGGAAGCCCCTGGTAACCCCCACAGAACTGTGCGGACACAGAACTGTGGCCCCCATGCAAAGCCAGGGGTGCGCCGGGACCTTAGGACACCGTGGGGGGAGCTCCTGACTCTGGGGACGCCATGTGGCACCCCCAGTGCTGCTGAGCATGCTGGGTACCTAGAAAGGCCCATACCCCAGGTGACTGCCAAGCTGGGCTTGAACCCAGGACAGGCCCCGAACCCCAATGGCTCAGCCCCCCAAACCCCGGGGGCGAGGCCCCTCCCTTCGCTCCCTCCCCCATGGGGGCTGAGCCCCAGGCCGCGAAGGGAAGCGGCAGCAGAGCCCAGAAGAACCAAGCACAGAGCAGGGGCACCCAGCCCCCCAAACGCACCAGCTGGGCCACAGGAGCCCCCACGTCTGCTGTAGTCGCCGGAGCCAGCCCCCACCCGCACCCTCGGGGTCACAGAGGGTGCAGGTCCCAGGACCAGAGAACCGCCCCCCCAGGCGCTGCGTGGGAACAGGGCGGGGCCCACACCAGGAGGGTTAAGAGCCCAGCCCACCTCAGCCATGGGCTCGCTCCACTCGCACCCGGGACACTCGCCACCACCCACCCCTGCTTTCACCCGCTTCCACCCTGCCTGTCCTGTGAGCACCAGCCGCCCTGTGGGGCTCAGGGAGTTCCCCCAGCCCCTTCCTCCTCACACCTGCCCCGCACACACCCCTGCAGCTTCCGTAACCCAAGTTGTCCCTCCGAGGACCCTCCTGCCTGCCTTGCGGCTGCCGGACAAGACCACACACGTTTCTCCGCAGGCCGCCTGAACCCCCAGGGCACTGCCGGGTGGGGACCACCCTGTCCTGTCCCTGGGTCATTCAGGACTGCCCCACAGCAGAAGCACAGGCTGGGCCCCCAGTGCCAAGGCCACACAGCCAGCTCCAGGAGGTGACATGAGCCAGCGCCCGGCACGGCCATCACTGGCCATCTAGTGGCCATCCAGCCTCCAGGGCTTGGCCACCGCCAGGGAGCGCCAGCACCTCCAGCGGCAGTCCCAGAGGAGCCTGGTGCCCGATGCACCCGGCACAGATGAACCGGCAGCGCCACCTGCCCGTGGGGGAGACGGCAAGGGGAGGGTCTCCCCTCCCTCCCCATTGACACCCCAGAGGAAAGGTCCCCATGACCTCCCTCAGCTCGGCCCTGCACCGTCGCTGAACCACTGACTCGGACGCCTGCCCTGAGCAGTTGCCAGGAAGCAGAGTCTGAGGGCAGTCCTTGCCTGGCTCCATGCCTCAGTTTCCCCATCTGTCAGAGGCTGCCCCTCAGACCCTCACTCCTTTCTCCCTCCAGTGGCCACGGGACATTGGTGGCAGCTTCCACAAGGGGGAGACGTCCTTGCCATCAGAAGCTGGGCAGCACTGGGGTTTTTTTTTGTTTTGTTTTGTTTTTATACATTGGAGATTGACCTGCCCTCACAAAGGAGGGAGTAAGAGGCGGGGCAGCGGGCACCCCCTCTCCCCGGGAGGGCTGGAAAACTTTGTTACGCTTCCAACAAAACCCACAAATCCCGCCCGAAGGCTCCCTTGCATGAGCACGCGCACTCACCGGCTCTCTTGAGGGCTCACGGGTCCCCATCCACATGGGGTGTGCGCGCAGGTCCAGGCCCTCACCCCTCCACTGATCGCAGGGGCCGTGGGCGCGTGCCTCCCCCTCCCTGAGGGCACCGGCCCTGGATTCCAGGCTGGGCAGCCCCCCCGCCCCCCAGCCCCTCTTCTCTCCAACATTTCTCTGCCTTTTCGAAGGACCTTTGAGGGGCCCTTCCTGTGTCCACTTTACTCAGACAGGCAGCAGCAGCAGGACATGCGGAGCCCAGGGCTCCTGGCCCGGCCCCCGGCCCGTCCCTGCCACAGCCCTCGCGAGTCCTCAGCCCCCCGCCTGTCGCCAGAGCTGCATCTGGGCTCTCCATCAGGGCAGGTTCCGCACGCAGAGGGCCCTGAGCAGGGAAGGGGTCAGCGGGCCCCGGCTGCCGCGCTGGCCTCCCGCGCGCACCCACGGGGGATCGGCCCGGCCCCTGGCCAGCGCCTCACAGGAGGGAGGGACAGGCCCACACACATATGGCGGAGATTATTTAAACGTCTGGGAAGCAGCTCGCGCCCCCCTCCCCCTGTCCGTCTGGGCGCCTCCTCCCAACTATTTTTATTTTATCAGGGAGTGTGAGTCGGCTCCCTCAAGCCCCCTCCCGGCCCCAGGCAGGGTCCAAGGTGACTGTGCCCAGGGGGGACAGGAGCCAGGACGGGCCTGAGGGTCTGTACGAGGGCAGTAGACCCTGGGGGGTGGTTGGCCAGGTCAGCGAGGCCCAGGCCTGGCCCCAGACAAGACTGGGGGAGGGCCAGGGGCCAGGGGAGCGGCCGGGGATGGAGATCTGTGCTGGGCCTCTGCCAGCCAGGATGGGCCTTTCCTGCAGCATCTTCCCTGTGGGGCAGGAGGCTCAGCCTTCTAGCAAGAGCCACAAGAGAGTTTTGTGGGCAGGGGGCCTGGCCCGGCGGCATCACCCGGCTCAGAAGCAAGGAGGGCCCGAGGGCATCGACCAGCCAGACTTTGCTCTGCCCCTTTGGGCTGCTTCTGGCCACCCCACCCTTTCATGGCCTGTGCTGCCAGGGAGCCCGGGGAACAGAAGTGCCCTTGGGCGGGACGGGCTCTGGCTCCCAGCAATGTCCCACCCCCCCTGCCGACTGACCCGCCCAGGCCCCGGGCCTGCACCTTCCACCCACAGAGGCCCTGGGTGCCTGCGCTTCTGGGGAGGGGACAGCAGCAGCTTGGCCCATTCCTAGCTGGTAACACAGGACCCTTCCCGTGCAGCGGGCCCCCACACTGTCACTGAGGCCACTGAGCACCACGGGGACCCGGAGCCCCAGGCACAGCGGGGGCCCCAGTCTCCTGCTTCCCTCTGCTGGCCCAGCAGAGCCCAGGGCCGCTCACACCAGCCTCCGTGAGGGTCTTTCCCCCCCGGTCCCGTCTTGGTGGCCCCCAGCCCAGCCACGGCACTGGCAATAACCCCACTGGACAGTCGTGTGGGGAGAGGACTCTGTGAATAGCCTGCCCTCACAGGTGCCCTGGGTCATGTGTCTGGGGGCTCCTGTCCCAGACCCCAGCCCTCATCTCCCAGGCACTGGCTGAGCAGAGGCTGGGACGGAGCAGGACGGCCATCATGCAGCCATGTCAGCCTGGGCTCCCTGGAGGCAGGGACCCAGCTTTGTCAGCTTTGTCTGACGGACCTACCCCAGCGAGCCCTGGAGTGGCTGCCGAAGCAGAGAGAGAGACTTCCAGCGGCTCTGGGGGTGGGGGCATGTTCCTGAAAAGTCACCAGATGGAGCTGGGCCTGCCTGCTGGGAGGAGAGGAAACTCCCGCAGGTGGAGGGGGGGGTGGGGGGTCCTCCCTTCACTGGAGGAACCGGCCGTCCCCACCCCACACCCACCTGGGCCTGCGCAGGAGGCGGTTGGCAGAGTGGGCACAGAGCCGCGGAGGCAACAGGAAACAGAAGAAGGCTGAGCCCCAGGCCTGGTCCCTGGGCCCAGCCGTTCCTCCCGGTCAGGCCAGCTTCCTCGAGAGCCCTGGGGCCTCAGGCACCTTGAGGACTCTGCGAAGCAGCTGGGCTCTCCCAGCTTGACTTCCTAAAGTCCCCTCTATCTTGTCTCCTGTGTGGCTGGTGGGGGGAGGCCCTCCCTGAGCATCACCCTGACTTCCCTCAGTGCCATCCCCCCACATGCCCACCATGGACCCGGGAGGGGGCTTACCAGGGGCCGCCCACACCCGGTCCTTGGTCAGCACCACCACAGGGGCCTGAACAACAGGGAGTTCCCAAAGGTCAGCAGCTCAGCTGGCCGGGGCTGGGGCCTGCCAGAGCCAGGATGACTTTCGATCACTGTGAACCCAAGACCACCATGAGTTACTTGGACTCTGAAAACAGCTTCCTCCTCTCTTCACCCAACCATCTAGCACCCGAGGCCCCAGCCTGGGGTCTTCAAGGGCATGCTTCCCCCGGCTGGTGTGCAAGCCCGTTTGGGGGCTGTCCAGGTGGGCAGCTCCCTCTCCCTCCAGCTTTCAAGAGCTAGACACAACATTCCATCCAGGAAAGAGTGTCCATCACCCTGCCCGAGGGGCCTTTCCCACACAGGAAGTCTGTCCAGCCAGCGGAAGCCCACGTAAGCTGTGCTGGAAGCAAAGTCCCAGAAGAAACAGGCACTTCTGATTACTCATCCCCTCCTTGATGCCTCTACCCCCCAACAGCCCGCAAGGAGCACGGACCTGGCCCCTGCACCCCCTCACTCGCGCCCTCCCCGCCCCCCCCACCCCGGCTTTCCAGGAGAAAGGTGCCAAGAGCTTGGAAGCCATGGCCTCAGCTCATTAGCTGTGCAGATGGAGGGCCGGACTCAAGACTCCAGCCCATCTGCTCCGTCCTCAGCTGCACATTTGAGACTGTTCTCTCCCGGGGTGGCTGGGGGGAGGGGAGCAGCACACTCATCCCAGCAGACAAGGGCCAGGCCACGTGTCTCCCCTTCGAGGCTGGCTGAGACCCTGACCCAGGCAATGGGGGCACGAAGGGTGGGCTCACATCAGGTCCTGGGGCTGTCCCCCTCTCCCCTCCTAGGACCAGGGCTCTTCCCTTGCTGGCTGCAGAGCCCGGGTGTGTCAGGCCTCCCCGGACCCTGGGGGCGGCCAGTCCCTCCTTGGTTCATAGGCAGGCGTCCTGCACCCCAGAGCCCTTGATTCTGACCAAGGCTGTCTGCTGATTCCACAGAGCTCTCTGCAGGCCAGATAGGCAGGGGTGTGCTGGGCCAGGCTCTTGCCACACTGGCATGGGGGCTGTGGTCATCAAGGGGGTGTACCCACGAGTGGCCCAAGCACACAGCCAAGCCAGGAGTGTCTGCACCGCCAGCCCCACCTTCACCTGCCATGCTGTCCTCCATTCATAAAGGGCATCTCAGCAAGGAAGGGGAGGTGGGAGGGGGCCGGGCATTCCTGGACCGTGCACGCAGACAGGCACGCTCTGTTCACAGACACTCTAGCAAGACGACTCCATACTGTCCCTGTCCTTCCGCGGGAGACTCAGAGAGGGTTGATGTCTTGCCTGTGATCACACAGCTCATCAAAGGCACCGCCCGGGTCTCGCCCTCAGTCTCCCTGGCAGTGGCGTCCCCGCTCCCCCACCTACTCTCCACAGTCCCTCCCGTGTCCACACCAACCAGAAGGAAGAACTAATTAAGTCCAGAACAACTGGGATCCAGACAAATTTCCAGAAGGCAAGCTCAACCCTCCTTGGGGTCCCAGCCCTCAATCAGGAAGTTCTGCTGCCAGGCTCCGGCCCCCCCAGCTACAGCCGTCGTGGCCCTGGCCCTTCTCCCCACTCCTGGCTGGCAGCAAATGCTGCCTCTGAGAAGTGCTGCCCCATCTGGCCCCTGCGGGGACAGGCCCTGACACCCTGCACCTAAGCTCCTTGGTTCTGGGCAGCCCTGGGCAGCATTGAAGGGCTCCTGCCACCCCTGTTGATCTATGCTGTCTGCCCAGGGCAGAGCCCGCGGCTGCAGGTCAGGACAGAGTGGCAGATCTGAGCAAGAAATCTCCCATGGGGGCACCTGGCTGAACCCCGAGGGCTCCGCAAACCACCGCAGGCCCCTCAGGGAAAGGCAGCTACTTGCTACTGCCCTGTCCATGGTGCTGATGAGGCTCAGGGAGCCCGCGCTGCCCTGGCTGATGGGGGCAGGAAGGGGCCGGGCCAAGTGAGCCCCCAAGGTCCCACAGGTCAGGATACCCCAGATCTAATCCCCCACACTGAGGCTGGTGCCCCATGGGAGCAGACTGGAGGTCAGGAGTCCGTCAGCTCGAATGGGGCACCTCCTCCCCCCGCCCGTCGGGATTCTCCACTTTTTGCAGGGAAATGCCAGCACAGTGGGAGATGATGGAGGGGACTGGGATGTGCAGGTGTTGGGGGAATAGGGTCACCCCAGAGACCCCTGGGGGAGGGGGTCAAGCCCTGCCCATGTGGGCTCAGTGGGTCACCGATGGGCAGTTCAGCGTCTGACCCCAGCTCCCTGCGGGGCAGTTACAGCCTCTTCCTTGAACCCCTTCTGTTCCCTCTTACCTTCGTCCAGGCTGAGCCCACCGGGGTCCCCGGGCTCTTCCATGGCCCACGGGTACCACCCCCACGGCTACCGGCGTGGCCCAAGGGGGCCCGGGTGGTGTGCCGGCCCCGCGTGGTCTCTGCGACTGAGCGCGGGCCCATGGCCGATCACCGAGTGCTCAGCCCGCCGCTGCCGGGACCGCCCCTCCCGCCAGAGCCCCGCCCGCCTTAACCCTTCCTGGCCCAGGCCCGCATTGGGCAGGGGAGGAGGCGCGCGCTGGAGTGGGGGTGGGGTCTCAGCAGGGCGCGCCTGCTCCTCCCACACGGCTCCCCAGGCCACCCTCCGCTGGCTCTGACCTCCCTCCCTCCAGGCCAGCGCCCCCCAGGAATGAAATGCCCTCCAGCTGGCTGCCCCCCAGGACCACAGGGTCCCTCTGATCATTACATGCGGCCTTCCCCCCGACCCTGTGGGCTTGCTCTAGGACAAGTCACCCCCACCAGGAGGGTCCCCCCAAAACGCTCAGTGCTTCCAGGATGGCTAGAGTGACATTTCACTGGCTGCCTGGTCAGGGGTGTGTGCAGGATGACAGGAGGCAGTCCCAGCCCCCTGGCACCCGAATCCCGCCTATGCCCCTCTCTGCCCCCCCCCCAAATATCCCTCAGTGAGAGTCCTGAAGAAGATCCTGGGGTCTGGGGTCCTGTCTGGGCCGAGCAGGGAGCAACCTGGGGGCGGGGTGTGTGCAGAGCAGCGCCCACTCTTGCTCCAGCACCACCTGCCTCTTCCTGGGGTGTGTTCTGGTTCAACCTGATGCATCCAGAATCCAAGAGAAATAACTTTCCCCACATCAGCCAAAGAGACTGGTTGCCCTGAGCTGCCCCTCGGGCCTCAGATGCTGTTTTGAAAGCCGCCCCTCCTGCCCACAGCCCTGAGGGCGGACTGGGAGGTGATGGAGATGTGGGAGCCTGGGGCTGAGGCGGCAGGCAGGCAGCCCAGAGCGGGACCTGGGGCTCCGCGGGAGCTGCCGCCACCCCAG
Source organism: Hyaena hyaena (assembly GCF_003009895.1). Taxonomy (NCBI): domain Eukaryota; kingdom Metazoa; phylum Chordata; class Mammalia; order Carnivora; family Hyaenidae; genus Hyaena; species Hyaena hyaena. The sequence continues at coordinate 869,839 of NW_024080942.1, forward strand.
GGTGTGACTGCCTCCTGCCAGGCCAGGCCCCCAGGTGCGGAGGGAGTGAGACACCTGAGCCTGCCACCACCACCACCTGGGTCCTGCCCAGGGAAGGCCACAGGGCTGCTGCCTGGCTCCCTTAAAGGGGCAGCCACCTCCCTTTGCTGCCACTGGTGGAACCCAAGCCCTTCAGTCTCTGGGGATCTGCCCTCGTGAGCTTCACCCTGTGACCCTTCTGTCGCAGTGGCCACGCGTGCCCGGAGCAGGGTCAGGGGCCCCGGGCCAGTGCGCACGGCACTGGCACACCCTCCCTCCAGCACCAGGTGTGGCTGAGGTTCTCTGCTGGCCGCCCCGGGAGGGGTCCTACAGCTGAGTGGAGGCCTGAGAGGAGGGAACCAGGCCAAGCAATGGCCCCAGTGCAAATGTGCAAGAGACACCGTGGCCGGGAGCAGAGGGGAGAGGGGCCCCCCGGCACCCCCAACCTGGGCTTTGCAAGTCCCCTCACACAGTCCCCGCTGGGAAAGTGCCAGCAACCCCAAAGTCCAAGAAGAGGGGAAACTGAGGCAGGAAGAGAAGACAGGCAAAACCCAAGGAAGAAGGGACTGGGTGGTGCAGGGGGGCAGGCAGACACAGGCTCCCCGGAGAGGGGCCAGCTCCCTGGAGTGGACAAAATGAGGTTCTGGTTCAAGTTCAGGTTCTGATGAATAATCCATAGCAGGGCCAGGCCTCCCCCTCCCCCGCACAGCGCAGTCCGGAGCTGATTTTCCTCAAGGGGCGGGGCGGGCTGGTGATTACCGTGGTGATTAAAAGCCGCCTGCCGCACATGTTAATTTGCTTAAGATTCTGATCTCCTAAATCTCCTTTCTGGGCATTTAAGCAAAATTCTGTCTTTGAGAGCATTTGGCCTGGCTGGCAGTGGGTGGGGATGCACGTCTGGAAGAAGGGCCTGAAGGCCCCCAGGAGTCTAATTTTCTTCTTGTTTGAAGAGGGAGACCGGAATAAACAAATCCTGACGGGAGGGGGTGGGGCATGAGCCTGGGGCCCCCGCCCGAGCCCTTCTCTCTTTGGGGGGAGGGGATCATGCTCTAGAGCCTCTATCCTGCCCTCCCAGGCCCACTGCCTCCCCCTCCCCACTCCCTGCTACCTGCCAGCCTCGCAGGGACATCCAGATCAGCCCCAGCCCCACTTCCTGCCTGGAACTGAGGGGTCATGCAGAGGAAGCTGGGGTTGCAAGGACAGGGCCTCCTCACCCCTGGGGACAGAACCTGGGCCCAGATGCCGGCACAGGGGGCTTGCATGTCGGGCCCAGGGCTGCCATCCGCCTACCCCCACCCTCTGGAACTTCCAAGATCTTAAACCATCAGGCAGGGGCTCCAGCCGGGCCCATCCCTTGATCTCCAGCATGGCCAGGAGGAGGCCACTCTAGGCCCTAACACACTGGAGGGGGGAGGGCAGTGCAGCCTGAACCCTGGGCCCGGAGTCCCTGGGTTCCCAGTCAGTCCTGTAGGTGGGCAGACCCCGTCCCCTCCGTGCCTCAATTTCCTCATCTGTACTCATGTTCCTAGGACTGGGCTCTCCACAGGTAGACAGCCACAATCTGGCCCTGACAGCTTCAGACACATCAGGGTCTGCCAAGCCCTCCCCCCCCCATGGTGCTGAGCTTCCCCCCACCCGAGCTGACCCTGAGGGCCCACACATGTTCCGGGAGTTTGCCTCATCTGCACTGTGCACCCCAGACCCTTCAGCGTGTCCATCTAGCTGTGCCTTGCTGGGGGGGGGTGGGGACAGAAGGCAGGTCCCACCGTCTGCCAGCCTGCACTGCCCGTGCTCTCGCGCTGGGAGTCCTGCGGTTCCCTGGGACGCAGCCGAGACCCTGGTCATCTCTCAAGGGACTTTCCTACATCTTTGACCTCCCAAAAGCACTGTTTGGGCCGCCCCTGTCACAGGGCGGTGTGCACTGACCAGGGCTCCTCCTGGCGTGCGGGGACCCCCAGGGGTCTGCGTGTACACGTGCGTGTGCCCAGGGGCTGGTGGGAGCACACAGTCTGTGTCGGGATGAACCAAACGATATTTGTAAAGGAAAATAGCCCTGAGGAGAGACGGGGACAGAAGAGCCCCTGGTGGAGCCCAGAGACACGGGGGGTGGCCCGGGCACGGGCAGAGCAGAGGCAGGAAAGAGAAGTGCTGCCCTGCTCGCTCCCTGGCCACCCCTCCTGCGGCGCCCCCCTCCAGTCAGGGCAGCCGCCCGGGGACAGCAAAACCCGGCACGCGTGAGCCCAGCACCGTGTGCCCTAGGCTGACCTGAGCGTGTCCCAGGAAGCACCGTGCCCCGGGAGGGGCCATGAAGACCACGGAGACGGGAGGAGGCACACGCAGGGCAGTGCCCCGGCCAGGTGTCGGGAGACCCCCGTTCAACTCCTGCTCTGTCCTGCCTCTGTGTGACCCATGGAAATCCACGCCCCCTCTGGCCTGTGTTTCCCAGTGAGGGGCCTGGACAGCCCAGAGCCTCTAGTAGAGGTCAAGGAGAAAGGTCTGGAGGGCAGTAAGGGTGAGGAGGCACAGGGGGCATACCTGGGGCCAGGCCTTCCTGGACTAAAGATCCCAATGCAATGTTCCCTTTGGCGCTCGCCGCTGTGTGACGAGGGGCCCAAGGGCACTGCCTCGCTATTCTCGGGGTCACAGGCCCTGACAGTGCCTGGGCGGCAGCCTCCAGGAACAAGAGGCTGTGAGCGATCCCTCCCCACGAGCGCAGGACAGCAGATTCGCAGCTGCAGAAACCTCCACGGGGCACCTTGGATTTTGCATCCGGACGTGTGTCCTACATAAATCTCCAAGGAAACGCTTCCCCGATGACCCGCTGCGGTAAACCAGCCCAGGGGCAGGCGTGCTCTGCCTCGAGCCCCCCTGCATGGGAGACCCAGGGACACAGGGGGCCTTGGCCTGTCCTCTCTGCTCCTCGGAGCCTGAGTCAGAAGGGCCTCCGGAGGCCACCGCGTCCAACCTGTTTGCTTTGAAAATAGGGAAACTGAGGAAGACGGTTCGTAGCCAAGCGGAGGCAGAGCCAAGACAGGGACTCAGGCCCTGACCCCGGAATGAGTCCCAGAGGGGGCATTTGGGAAGATGGCTGGAAAAAGTGGGCCCACGCAGACCCCAGACGCAGATAAACCCCAAGCACCGGGAACCTGAGTGGCAGGGGCTGCTGCTCAAAACCTAGCGTTCCCACCGCCCCCAGCACCCCCAGCACCGGCCCCAAACCAGGGCACGCGTCTGCCTCACGGTCCCCCCAAGCCCAGCTGTGCCAGCAAACAGCTCCGAAAGAAACAGCACCAAATCCCCAGGCAGGAGAACAGAACACACAGATACAGCACAACAGGAAGGCCTGATGGACTTGGTGTCCGTGAAGATGGGGGCAGCGGGGAGGGCAGAGCCCCTCGGGTGACCCTCATGGTGGTCACATCCACACAGCATCCCCCAGGGCTGCCGGGGCAGGAGGGGAGATGGGCTCCGGTCCACGTGTGAAGCAGAATGCAGCCAGAGCCCTGGGGCCCGGACAGACCGTGGGAGGAGGCGGGGAGAATGGGGTGATTCGCCAATGAAGGGGTGGGCTGGCAGGAAACGCGGGCCACAGACAGCCGGAGGGATAGGGGCTTCCGGAAGGCTCTGCCAGAAGAGCCACAGCCACGCCCACATGTCCTGGCCCCCAGGGGCCTTGGCCCCACCACACACACTGCATTTGCCCCCCCCCCCCCAGTGCGGCACCCTCAGCCACAACACCTCTCCACTCGCAGCCCTCCTTGCCCCCAGGACAGAAGCACCCCCCACTCCCATGCCTTCAGCCCCTCCCCCGCCACTGAGGTCATCAGGTCAGGCCCTGCCCTGGGCCGCTGTGGCCCCACTGGACAGCCCTGCCTCTCTGCACCAGCCTGACCTAGATTCCGTGCCTGCAAGCAGCGGCCGGGCAGAGCCACAGCCAGCCTGGCGTGAAGACAAAACGGCCGGATTCCAGGGCAAACAGCCACGCGGCCACCGGCCCAGCCCATCCAGTCCCCCAGTGTCCCTGGAGAGTTCTGTCAGGAGCTGCCCTTCTCCACCCCCATCCCCTCCCACAGCCATGGCCCACCCCCCGGGGCAGCCCCCAGAGCCTGGAAACATCTACATCGGCCACACCTGCCCGTAAGCTGTGCCCTGTGCCTTTGCACCGTGTGCCACCCTGGGCCCGGGGATGGGAAGCCTCTTGGCCACTTGCATTGATTAAAAACACAAAAATCCTCGAAATTGGAGGCATGTACGTGCAGATGCAAATATATGCAAATCAGCCCCTGTCTCTCGCTACTAGGCCTACGCGCAGAGGGCACGTTTCTGGGCCGGTGGGGGCCATTCAGGCTGGAGCCGCCCGTGTGCACCCCGCCACCCTTCCTTGCCCTTCTCCCTCCTACCAGTCTGCACCCCCAGCTGTCAGTCTGTGTCTGTTAAGCACCTGCCGTGCATCAGGCTCGCACTGGGGGCCAGGAAGGAAGTAGGGAGCAAACCAGAAGCAGCCTCCACCGTCAGAGAAAGACAGAGTGGTAAGAATGGGCCCAGCTTCCCGGGACAGCCCTGGGTGGTGGGGGTGCAGAGAAGCCCCCCCCCCCAAGTGCTGTACATGAAGCCCAGAGAAGCTCAGGCCACTTCACTGCAGAGCAGGAGCCTCTGGGGCATGGGGTGCTCCGGCCAGAGACGAGCTACTTCTCCGGCTCGACCCAGCGTGGGAGGTGAGGGAGCCAGGGGCGTGAAGGGGGTGGGGCGGGGGCCAGAGTCTGCCAGCTGGGGTGCCGTGAGCACAGGGCTCTTAGCCCAGCACCCGGCTTGGGGTACGGAGGAGAAGGAGCGGCAGGCGGCTGCCTGATGGCCCCCTCGCTGGCCATCAGCACCCAGTCGTCACACTGTGCGCAGGATGGACAGCCCCATCACAGGGCACACTCCTGAGAGCATCCTCTGAATGCTGCCCCCCCAGCCCACTGGCGGGGTCTTCCACAACATGCTCTGTTGTGCATAAATTGTAGCTGGATTGGCTCCATCACCACATTCAGATGCCCATTTGTGGAGGGTTCATTGGCAGAATGGAAACAACTGAAGAATCCTGGGTGGTAGCGCATGCATCTCCAATAGCAAAACTAAATAGACACCTTGGAGGGGGCTATGGTTAGTGCAGAATTTGTCCTGATGTCTCCCCCGGGGGAAGGCGAGGTGCCCTGGGAGGCTGCAGCTCACGCGGAGAGAGCCACTCACTGCTTGGCACCTGCGAGTTCTGGGAGCCCCACCCCCAAATGGGGACCAGTGCCTGGGGTCTGGGAGGGGCTTCTGGGCTGACTCTTTACAGAGGGGGGACTCTGGGTCCACGGGCACCTGGAATACCCTGGGTGTCATGTGATCTCGCCAAATAACCCGAGGGCTGCCCCAGTGCAGGGACCCACCCGAGTCACCACACACACTGCAATAGCCCCAGATCAAGTCACCCTTTGCACCAGAGGAGCAATGGTCGCGTCACCGCACATATTAAATGCCAGTGAGGCTGGGAACACAGGAGGCTGCCCAGGGAGTGAAACTTGGCCTCAAGACCAGCTGCATGGTAACAGGTCTATGTGGGGGAGGCACCCACATAGGAAGCGGGTCTGGGCTGGGGGTCTCCCTGGGGGCAGGGCTGTGCCGCCCACTGCTAACCCCGGTGTCCAGAGCCATGCCCAGCACACAACTTCTTGCCAGGCATTTATTGAGTAGCCTCCCCAAATACACACCCAAGCAGCAGGAAGGGCCAGGCTGGCAGGGGGCGGGGGCAGTGCCCAGCAGCACTGGGAGATTCAGCTGCTGCTCTGCCAAGAGCAACCATAAGAACACAGGGTCTGCCCAGGGTGCCTCAGCCAGCTTCCCACTCAGAGTGACTGTCCCTCTAACCCCCAGGGCACTGCGGTCAGAGCCGGGATTCCATTCACCTTCTAAGATGGGCAATGCCTTGATCAAATAGCAGGCAGAGGGCAAAGTCTCAGGGAGGCTGACACAGCTCAGAGAAGAGGTGTGAACACACAGCTCAAGATGCTGGGGGTGTGAACACACTGCTCAGGGAGGGGAGGCTGGGGTGTGAACAACAGCTCAGAGGCTGAGGCTGGGGTGTGAACACACTGCTCAGGGAGGGGAGGCTGGGGTGTGAACACACAGCTCAGAGGCTGAGGCTGGGGTGTGAACACACTGCTCAGGGAGGGGANCCCCCCCCCCCAAGTGCTGTACATGAAGCCCAGAGAAGCTCAGGCCACTTCACTGCAGAGCAGGAGCCTCTGGGGCATGGGGTGCTCCGGCCAGAGACGAGCTACTTCTCCGGCTCGACCCAGCGTGGGAGGTGAGGGAGCCAGGGGCGTGAAGGGGGTGGGGCGGGGGCCAGAGTCTGCCAGCTGGGGTGCCGTGAGCACAGGGCTCTTAGCCCAGCACCCGGCTTGGGGTACGGAGGAGAAGGAGCGGCAGGCGGCTGCCTGATGGCCCCCTCGCTGGCCATCAGCACCCAGTCGTCACACTGTGCGCAGGATGGACAGCCCCATCACAGGGCACACTCCTGAGAGCATCCTCTGAATGCTGCCCCCCCAGCCCACTGGCGGGGTCTTCCACAACATGCTCTGTTGTGCATAAATTGTAGCTGGATTGGCTCCATCACCACATTCAGATGCCCATTTGTGGAGGGTTCATTGGCAGAATGGAAACAACTGAAGAATCCTGGGTGGTAGCGCATGCATCTCCAATAGCAAAACTAAATAGACACCTTGGAGGGGGCTATGGTTAGTGCAGAATTTGTCCTGATGTCTCCCCCGGGGGAAGGCGAGGTGCCCTGGGAGGCTGCAGCTCACGCGGAGAGAGCCACTCACTGCTTGGCACCTGCGAGTTCTGGGAGCCCCACCCCCAAATGGGGACCAGTGCCTGGGGTCTGGGAGGGGCTTCTGGGCTGACTCTTTACAGAGGGGGGACTCTGGGTCCACGGGCACCTGGAATACCCTGGGTGTCATGTGATCTCGCCAAATAACCCGAGGGCTGCCCCAGTGCAGGGACCCACCCGAGTCACCACACACACTGCAATAGCCCCAGATCAAGTCACCCTTTGCACCAGAGGAGCAATGGTCGCGTCACCGCACATATTAAATGCCAGTGAGGCTGGGAACACAGGAGGCTGCCCAGGGAGTGAAACTTGGCCTCAAGACCAGCTGCATGGTAACAGGTCTATGTGGGGGAGGCACCCACATAGGAAGCGGGTCTGGGCTGGGGGTCTCCCTGGGGGCAGGGCTGTGCCGCCCACTGCTAACCCCGGTGTCCAGAGCCATGCCCAGCACACAACTTCTTGCCAGGCATTTATTGAGTAGCCTCCCCAAATACACACCCAAGCAGCAGGAAGGGCCAGGCTGGCAGGGGGCGGGGGCAGTGCCCAGCAGCACTGGGAGATTCAGCTGCTGCTCTGCCAAGAGCAACCATAAGAACACAGGGTCTGCCCAGGGTGCCTCAGCCAGCTTCCCACTCAGAGTGACTGTCCCTCTAACCCCCAGGGCACTGCGGTCAGAGCCGGGATTCCATTCACCTTCTAAGATGGGCAATGCCTTGATCAAATAGCAGGCAGAGGGCAAAGTCTCAGGGAGGCTGACACAGCTCAGAGAAGAGGTGTGAACACACAGCTCAAGATGCTGGGGGTGTGAACACACTGCTCAGGGAGGGGAGGCTGGGGTGTGAACAACAGCTCAGAGGCTGAGGCTGGGGTGTGAACACACTGCTCAGGGAGGGGAGGCTGGGGTGTGAACACACAGCTCAGGGAGGGGAGGCTGGGGTGTGAACACACTGCTCAGGGAGGGGAGGCTGGGGTGTGAACATACTGCTCAGGGGGGTGGCTGGGGTGTGAACACACTGCTCGGGGGGAGGCTGGGGTGTGAACACACTGCTCAGAGGGGGAGGCTGGGGTGTGAACACACAGCCTGGGGTCAGAGTGTGAACAGGTAACTCAAGGTCGGGATACCTGGGAGACACATTTTCCTTCAAGCCCAGAGAGAGGCCCCAAGATCCTACTGACCCAGGTGTGTGCCCACCAGACAGCTGACAGTCTTCACGGCCCGGTGGGAAGTGGGCGGGAGGCCCCCCCCGCAGCGGTCCCGATCTAGCACACAGGACAGTGGGCCCAGAACCACAGGCAGCGGGCGCTGCCCACAGGGTGGTCGGTCCTGGGCTTCTTGTCTCCACGAGCCCCCCGCTCCGCTGCCCTGACGTCCTCAGCCCCACCCAGTCATCAGGACGTTGCTTTCAGGGCCCTCAAGGACCACAGACGACCTGAGGGGCAACAGGGGACACTCCCTGCCACACGGTAACTGCACCCCCAACACACACCGTCTCCCACAGCCTGGGGGGAGGCAAGCCAGAGGCGGACACAGTGCAGGGCCCTGGGGGCAGCACGTCCCTGGCCTGCCTGCCCCTCTCCTTGCCCTCTGCCCGCCCCCCCCCCGCCCCGGTCTCCTGCCTACGGACTGCGTGGGCCCCGGCAGCCACCAAGTGCTACGCACACAAATGTTTATTTTTTTCTATAGAGCAAAAAAAAGAAAAGACAAGAAAGAAGAAGGGTGGCTTATCCGGAGGGTGAGTCACTAGGGATGTTTGAGCGAACGGCAGACGGCACAGCCCCAGCACCCCCATGGGCAGGGCCGGAACTGCTCCCACCCCTCCCAAAGTGCAGGGGGCGCCGGCCGGCCCCCAGGAATGTCAGTCTCCTGCAGCCAGTGCTCCAAGGAAAGCCACTCCTTCAGGAGGTCCTCGCTGACCACCTGTCCCTCTATGCCCTTTAGGAGCGGGCGGCGGTCCAGCAGGTTTGGGCCCCGCCACACCCCTGGGAGAAGGGGCTCCCCTGTCGGCAGATCTGGTCTGTCTGGGGGGCATGTGAGCCACCTCATTCATTTTGTGGTGACCAATCAGGAGAGTCAGCAGCACAGGGAGTAGCCACTGTCAGAAGGAAACCAGGGCAGAGGGTGACCCTGTATCACAGCCCATGAGGCTGCTGAGGGGCAGAGTCCCCAAGACCTCTAGTCCCTCGCAGCCCCCCTCTGTGGCCAGGCTAGCCTCTCACCCCCGAGAAGGCAGGAGCAGCTGGGAGTCCCGAATGCCACACAAAGCCAGCTCTCATTCCTCCCCAACAGGATGGAGCCTCCAGCCGATCAGTGGCACAGCATGGCTTGGCCACCCTGGGAGCCCGCAGTGCCCCCCTAGGTAAGGGCTGGCCAGCATGATGAGCATCGAGGCAGGACGGAGAAGCCGCTGTGGCCAGACAGGGGCACCTGAGGGCTGGAGAGGCCAGACCCAGGGGTTCTGGGGACGGCTCCCTGCTCTGAGGAAAGGGGCCCGCGTCCCAGGCTGGACGAGGAGGGCCTGCACTGAAGGTGGAGAGGAGGTGCGTCTGCCTGGCTGTGTCCCTGCTGTGGGGGCAAGTCTGGCCCGGGGGTTTCAAGACAGAACCGCTCCGGCGACCTCCGTGTCTCCAGGAGCAGCGCCCAGTGGTGACAGCTGAGTCACCGCCTGGGTCTTTTTAAGGCACAGCCGAGCACAAGGGGGCAATTTAGGTCTTCTTGACAAGACAGGACAGCGTGTGGTAGAGAACACCAGGTCAGAGCCGAGCAAGGAGCCGTGCGCCCTCCGGGCCCTGGACGGTGGGGGGCTGCGAGCCGCAGCAGCAGGGGCTCGGGGGCGGCGGCGGGCAAGAGCAAGGTGCCCCGGACGTGGGACGTGTGTGGGCCTCCGCCCGCTGGCCTGGGGTGGGCCTGCCCTGCTGTACGGCCGGGGGTGTCATCTCCATGAGGGGGCTGTGGCCCTTCGAGGGACTTCCCAGGAGGGAAGGCCTGCGGTCCCGGCCGCATCCCGGCCTCCTGTCCCAGGAAGCAGCCAGAGGAGAGGCGCGTGGATCACCGCTGGGAGCTGGGTGCGGGGAGACTGGCTGTCCTGAGCTCTGGTGCTGGAGGCTTGAAGACCCCAATTGTGCCCAGGAGCCCGGGGGGTGCGGGCAGGGAGGCTCCGGGCCTTTGTCGCTTCCCACCCACCTGCCTGTGTCTGCTTTCCCGAGAACAGCCCCCCCCCCCCCCCGGAGCCCCTCCTCGCTGCTCCTGGGTCGTGCCAGGCCGCTGAAGCCAGCAGGCCGCTGCGGAGCACGGCCACCGGAGCCGAGGGTGGGGGAGGGGGGACAGGCAGCGTGGAGGGGCCACCAGGAGGTGCCCGTCCTGCCTCGGGGCGGCCAGGGCCTTCCGTAGTCAGCCCCCGCCTCGCTCTGGGCCCCGCGTCCCGAACCACATCCCGGAACCCCCCCACCTCCGCCTGATGATCCCGTGTGGCGGTGCCAGTCCCTTACAGACACAGAATATAACAATCCCCAATAATGCCAAGCCCAAAATAACCCCACAATGCGCCGCGTGCCGAGCTCCCACGGGAGAACGTAACTGAGTCAAGCACAGCTGTAGAGTCGCTTTAAAAATACACAAAATGCACAAACACGCGTGCACCCGCCTCCGCCCACGGCGCCTCCACAGGTAGGGGGTAAAGGTGGGGGCACACTGGGGGGGCCATGCCCTGCACCTGCGGCTGATGGGAGCCCCCGGCGACAGGCAGGGTGGAGGGGTGGACGGGCTCCCCGAAAGTGCTCTCAGGACGGCAGGCCCTCTGCCTCCCTCACTGTTCGGCGAGCCCCCTGGGAGCCCCCCAGCCCTGCCAGCCCCCCCCCAGCCCTGCCCCGAGACCACGCGGACGCCTGCTTCCCCCTGGTCTTGCCCAGTGCTGGGCCTGCAGAAAAGTGGGGCCGCCCAGGCCTCTACCCGTCCCTGCCCCCTCTCCTGGGCTCCCCACCCACACTGGGGACAGTGGATGGACCACCGTGTTGTGGGGACCTGCCAGACGGGGCAAACGTGGGCCTACAGGAAGGCCAGCCCAGTCCTCTTGGGGCTTGAGGGGGGGCACTGGGCATCTGCACCCCCAGCCAGGAGCAGCCAGCACCCAGTGCCCGGGGCCCGAGTCCCGGCCGCCGCAGCACAGGGCCTGGGAACGGGCTGGCTCTCCGAACCTCAGGGCACCAGGGGCTCACTTCCTGCAGAGGCCGACCCACAGGTGCCCACACCTGCCCTCCACGCTCAGGAGCCTCATCCACGAGGACAGCGCCAAGGGCCAGACCAGGGCCGACACCCCAGGAACCTGGTCAGAAGGGCTAAGGTCGGCATCAGGCCACCCCCTTCCAGTAAAGGGACTGTGTCCACACAGGGCACTGCTGGTCCAGCCCCACAGACTGGGAGACCCGTGGCCTTGGACAGCCGGCCTCCACGGAATGACGTCGGTGCTAAGCAGATCCTCCACTGCTCACCCACCCGGAAGGCAGCCGCGCCAGGCCACACCACACCAGGCCACACCTCTCCAGGCTGCTCCTCTCCAAGCCACACCATGACAGGCCACACTATGCCAGGGCACACAGCTCCAGGCCACATGGCGCCAGGCCACACCTCGCCAGGCTGAAGGGAGGGTTGGATGGGTGAAGGTGATGAGAAGAGGCCACTGAAAGTGACATGGACAGTCTGCTCAGCCCCTCAGGACAAAGCTCTGCCCAGAGGAGCACAGGCTACCTTTATTCCGGGAAGCTGACCCCTCCCCCGACCTGCCCCCCGTCACCCCCAAGCCCATCAAGGCAAGCAGAGGCCAGGGACCCCCTTCACTGCCTGCTGCTGCAGCCACAGCCCCTGCAGCATGAAGGAAGTGGGCCACAGCCTGGTTGCTCAGAAACTGGCTCTGGCGGTCACGGGATCTATCTCTGCAGCAGGCAGCCTGCGGAGAGCGGCTCAGAGCAGGGGGCCGTGGACAGCGGCGTCCTCAGGGAGCACTGCCGCCCGGACCTGGGGACCCCCCCGGGAGCCGGCCCGGGCAGCCCAGACCCCCTGCCCACACCCAGCGAGGCTCAGACACGGTGCTGGGTAAGGAGGTGTTTGATGTCCGGGCTCTCAAAGGCCCCCCGCGCTGAGGAACGCAGGCGGGGCTTTTCCGCCGGCTGCCGCCTTGATGTCGGCACAATCCTGGGGACACACGGAGCCACTGCAGCGGGGAGCATGGGGGACACGTGTCCAGGCGGGCCCCACTGCTGGGGTCGGCCTGAGCATGGACAGGGCATCCCCGGGGACCGCGCAAGGGCAGCAGGACCGCGGACAGGGTCAGTGGCACGTGGATGCTGGGCGTGGCTCTCCTGGGCAGGCAGCAGGGCCTGGGGCCACGGACACAGGCTGGGAGCTGTCCACGTCCCGGTGCTCAGATGAAAGGTGGCCTGCCCAGCGTGCTCGGGCCCCACGACCCCGTCCAAGAGGGAAGCAGGGACCCGCTCCGGGAGAGCGCCCGCCTGCTCTGCGCGCAGACGCTCCCGTGTAACCAGACAGCACAGGCTGTCACCTGCTCCGCTGCCTGCCTGGCAGGTCAGTGCCCCCAGCCTCAACGTCCTCATACTTAAAATGGGGTGATAACACTGGGAAGGCTGGAAATAACAGGCAAAGGGGTCCCCCAAGACCAGGCCGACGGAGGCTTGTACCTGCTCCCGGCCGGGAGCCCTGGGCAAGCCTCTATCCACACTGCCTGGGGACCATTTGGGTACCTCCCCTGGCCTGCCTGCTCTCCTAGGCAGAAAGGGGCGGGTGAGTGACCTATAAGCTCTGTAGAAGGGGGTGAACCCTGCCCAGCCCCCCACTGCTCACGGTGGCCGCTCTGGAGGCCTGGGGCAGGCAGAGGGCAGCACCAAGGGCTCCCCATCCTGAGCAGCCCCTCTCCCGCGGGCTCACTCTCGGCCAGTGGCCACTGCATTCGAGCCAAGATGAAACATTTCCGCCAGCTGCTCTCCTGCAGGCAAGACCAGTCCCCGGTCTCAGCCCCGCCTCCTGCAGCCTGGGTGGCTCCCGTGAGGCAGGACAGGGGACCCCGGGGCCCGGCGGGGAGGCTGCAGGCCAGCGGTCCTTCCCGGGCGCCGGAGGCGTGAGGCCCAGCCCAGGCCCTGCTCACCTGCCTGCCACAGGCCGGAGGCAGAGCACAAACCCCACTTTTCAAGCTTGGCATTTCTGAAGATGACACAGATGCCGGGTGTTGTGAGAACAGACACTTCCGCACCAGCGTGCCGGCTCACAGCACCCCCCCCAACAGCTCCGGCTGCCGGCGCGGGCAGGGGACAGAGCTGGGGGCCCAGATCCCGCCTTGGTCTGGCCTGTAGGACAGTGGGACAGTGGGACACCTCTGGCCTGACCTTCCCCCTCTGTGATGTGCCGGCCCAGTCTCCCAGGGAAGGGACTGACCGGTAGTTACTGGCCCAATACCCCTGCTCCCACAGGGCAACTGGCCCTTTCAGAGCCGTGCAGTGAGGGGGGCCCTGCCCCTGGGCGGGGGTCCTGGCCTGCCAGGGTCCCCCCGTAGGGATGCCCACCTCAGCACAGAAATACGGGGAAGGAGGCCTCGTGGGAAGCAGGGTCCACGTGAGTTCCCCTCCACCTCCCAGAGTTAACTGGGCCTCCCGAGATCCATCTTTATTAACCACGTTCTCCCTGACGGTTTCTGGCCTGTCACTGCAAGTGGCGTCCTTGGTGACAAGACCCAAAAGAGCTAGGGAAGCCCACCAGGGCTGGGGAGGCACCACTGAGCACCGCACAGCTCTGAGCTCCAGGCCTCATGCCGTGGACCCCCACCTCGCCCTCACCTGCGGCAGTGGGACCTGGGGAGTGTGGCAGTGCCCTGGCCTTGCCCTTGGTACACGGGGCCCACGGCCAGGCCCGCCTGGGCCGTCTTAAGCTATACCCAAGTCCTGCTTCCAGATGGCCAAGCAAGGGCCCTCCAGGGCCCACCTCCTGGGAGCTGGTGGGAAGTCCCCATCATGGTAGAGCAAACGCAGCTGACACGTCCCTTACATTCCCCATGGTGATGAGGCCACTATCTGGCCTAGGAGCCACGGCCCAGGGAGTGGCAGGGGTTTGAAACAGGCCTCAGCCCCACCCTTGGCCTCTAGTGGGTCCCTAGGGGGAACCAGGTGGGAGTGGAAGGCCTTGAGCAACACCAGGCTTGTGAATTAGCCCCTTTTCTATTCTCTGGAAGTTGCAGGAGCATTCCAGAAGGTGCGTGTCTTGGCTGTGCTCACAGGGGCAATCAGAGGCTCTGAGAGCAGTGGGGCACTTTGTGATTGGTGAAGGAGGTGCCCTGGGGGCCACCACCCTGTGTGGGAGGGTTCTCGATACCACTGCTGTGCACGGTCTCCAGGCTCGGCCCCCCTTGGCCTGCTGGCCCCCATGAACCTTGGGTGCAAGGGCGCCGTGGGCTCCCCAGCTTCTCTTGGGAAAGCTCGGCCGAGTCCCTGAGGCTCTGGGTGCAGACAAGTGGCCCTGCTCGCTCTGTCCCAAGGAGCATCAGCCCAGGGAAATCGAGGCCCACCACTCCAGAGGCCATGCCAGCCTCGTGACTGCCCGTGAAAGCCGCCGGCGGCCGCCCTCAGCTCTGGGCCATCCAAGTGGGAGGGGAGAAGCAGAGGGCGCTGGCTCTCCAGGGAGCAGCAGGGAGACGGGGGAGGCCCAGCCTCTTCAGCCGCTGCCCGGGGAGTGGGGGGGGGAGGTGGGCAGCAGGGGCCAGACCACCCACGTGCTGCCCACGGCACACTACTACTGGCCCATTGCACAGGTGAAGGCGTTCAGGCTGGGTCCCCTGCCCAAGGCCCCACAGGGGGGCCCTGCTCTGGGCATCCTCCCAGCCCCGGGCCTGCCCTGGACGGGCCGGGGCCCCGGCGGCCAGCCAAGGCCAGCCTGCAAGAGTGGGACCCCTCACAGACCTGATCTCCACTCCCCACGCACCCCAACCCTGAGTTTGCCCGAGTGTGGTTCTCCCGGCATCAGAGTCACCCGGGAGCCTGTGTGAACAGCCCCCGTCTACGGAAGTGCCCCAGCCCCTCTCAAGTCTGCACTTTCCAGGCTCCCGGGCCACACTTAGAGCCCACGAGACTCGAGGGCCACACAGGGCCACGCCGAGGCCTGGGGCACCTCCTCAGAGCAGCTCGCGGGTGCCCAGGGGGCTGTCAGGTCCACTCTGGTACAGAGATGAACTTGAGGCTCCAAGACTGTAGGCAGCAGGCCTCAGCCCACCGAAGCCGGCCCGGCCCTCCCGGCCCCTCTCCTCCCCAGCAAAGTAGCCAGTCTTGGTGAAAGGGGCATTTGGGAGATCCCACCCCTCGGGGTGGCCAGGACTAGTGGCTGGCAGGACCCGGGAGCAGCCATTCACCAAAGGAGGGCCCACCCAGGACCCATCTGGCCTCCAGAGGGATGTGGAGCTCCCTCTGGACCTCCAGCCCCCCCCTTCCCCCAGGAGCCTCTGGAGCCCGTGCTCAAGGAGAGCTTGGGGTGATGGGGACCCAGGAGGCAGGCCAGTCAGGGGCTCTGGGGAGAGCAGCTCTGCTCACACACTCTGCACATCCTCAGCCCCTGGGGCGCAGGGCTGTGAGATCCGGGCCCCTGGCCTGCGGGCATGTGGGCAGGGGGTAGGGCGTGGAGGCTGAGGGTGGCCCCCAGAAGACACAGCCGCGTCCCAGAACTTATGCAGAAAATGTCTTTGCAAGTGTCACCAAGTTAAGCATCTTGAGATGAGCTCACCCTGGGTCACTCCAGGTGGGTCTTAAATCCAATGACGAGGGTCTTCAGAAGAAAAGGGGAGGACATGCAGGGGCCGAGCCACGTGAAGACAGAGGCAGAGGCTGGAGGGGTGCGGCCACAAGCCCAGGGCCGCCTGGCACTGCCAGGGTCTGGAGCAGGCAGGAAGGGCTGCCCCCTTAGGTCTCGGGAGGAGGGCAGCCCTGGGCACCTTGGTGTGGGGCTCCCAGCCTCCAGACCAGGAAGGAAGCTGGAGGGGCATCTCACACGGGGTTCGTGGAGAAAGCAGCCTTTCTGACAAGGTGGGTGCCTCTGCTGGTCTAGCTGCCTGGGGGGCACCCGGACAAGGCCCACTACGGCCTCGGGCCCCACAGCCCCCAGCGCCGGCAGGGAACCCCGAGCTCTGCATGAGTGACTTGGTCGGAACCCCAAGCTCCTTGGGGGAGGACGCGGGGGAAGAGCCGGTTAGGTGACCGCCGGTCAGGGGAGCAGGGGGGGTGAGCCGGGGGTACCAGGTGCCTAGCCTGGGTCAGAGGCCTCCCCGGGGTCTTCCTGTGAGACAGACCAGAGGGATATTTCAGATTGTGCACCCCCACTTCCCTGCTTTCTGTCTCCCCCAGGTCGGCAGCTCAGGCCCACGCCGTCCCTGGCATCCCTCCCCACACTGGCCCGGCTGCCGAGCCCCATCAGCTGGCGGGAAGGGTCTTAGGACTCGACGCGCCGGCCAGCCCCCGCCTTCCACTGGGCAGCCCGGGACCGAGTGTACGTGCATGGGTGTGGGAGCGCCAGGGCACATACGGGTCAGCGGGGGCAGGGGGGAGGTGGTGCAGTGGGTGCTGACCCCACAGGGTACAGGTGAGTCGAGTGTTCGGGGCCTTTCCCACGCAGATGCTGGGCTGGTCGGACAGCCCTGCCCCAGGCCTTCTCAGACTGAGCTTGTTTGCCATTGCCCGCCCCCCGCCCCCCAGAGCCTCCCACCCACCAGGGTCTGATGAATAGCAGAGCTGAGAAGACAGGTGAGGAGCCTGCTCTGTGGGGGTGGAGACCCCAGCGTCGATGCCCCAGAGGCTGCTGGGAAAACAGAGGGGGTGGAAAGAAGGCAGGAAGAAGAGCCGTGAGGGGCCGGCCGGACAGGGGTGGGCACCCTCCCCAGACCACGGAGCCTGGCCGGACACACACAGGGCCCGTGCCAGCTTCGGCCCCGGGAGCCCAGCAGCTCTGCTGAGCTCGGGCCCCTCTCCACAGCCCAGGTGGCTGGTTCTCTGCTGAGCTAGGTGACCAGGCAGCCTCCTTTGTCCCCTGTGCCTGGCAGGCGGAAGGGACAGAAAGCTGCATTCCTCGCTGGCTGGCTGCTGCCACTGGAGACAGCTCCCAGGAGCCCTTCCTCCCTGTGTCTGTTACACAACAGACCTAAGAATAATCCAGAGGGCGGCAGTGCAGGGGGACAGAGCTGTCCTGCCTCCCGGGACCCCTCAAGCCGGGGGGTGGGGGGTTCTGCCTCTGCCCAGAGCCTGAGCCCATCTGGAGGTATGAGGGACACCTGGGGTGGCACCCACCGCCAGCACTTGGGAGACCGGAGTGCACACAGGGTCCTGCGCCCAGGGACTGGCCGGGTCCCAAAGGCCCAGGGCTGTCTGTACCCAGCGGCCCTTGGGGTCAAAAGGCCCGACCAGGCCTGCAGCAGAAGCTGGATTTCCAGCGCGTGTGACCGCGAGCCCCCGATGGCTGCCCCTTCCCGGCACGTGGGGCCTGGGGAGGGGAGGGGCTTTGGTGGACACGAAAGCAGAATAGGGAGGGGCAGGGGTGCCCACCGGCGGCCCAGCCCCTGCCCTGCCCTTCGCTGGAGCAGCTGGCAGGCGACCTGTCAGTCTGGGCCTGACCCCTCCCTCGGGGAGCAGGCGACGGGGCGGGTGCCACAGGCCCCGGCTAATGAAGTGGTGAAACAGAATATGTACAAATGGCCCGTAGCTCTTCATCTACCGCAAACATTAAAAATTAAAATCCAATTACAACTCCCATTGTCAAACCTGGCTCCTGCCACTTCAAACAATCCGTGTGTGTGGAGTGGGGGGAGGTTATGTAACCTGAACTCCCAGCGTCAGGGAGGGAGGGCCCGGGCGAGACCGGGCCCCCGGCCCCACCAGGGGGGTCTGCGGGGGGTCAGAATTCCCCCTGGCACCCGTGCGGCCCCACAGACCTGGCTCAGGCACTGGCAGAGGGGAGGTCCCCGCCCGGTTACCTTTAGGAGGGGGCACGGCCAGCTCGCTGGACAGCCTCCCGTGCTCCTGACTGCCCCTGACAGCAGTCCTGTTCGTTCTGCGGGGGCTTAATGACAGACCCCACCCCAGCTCCGGGCTCACTTAGTAGCTCAGGTGGGCCGGGGTCCAAGATGTCACGGCCACCAGGCCACCCCCTGGGAAGCCCCAGGCACAGTGGGTGTGCGCACACGTGCTCACGCTGAGCCCCTCCGCCCCAACCCCGAGTAGTATCAGCTCTCTTGCCTCCGGGGGCTGAGCCACAGCTTTTGGCCAGGACAGGGCTGCTGACATGCTCGACCTCGGGGAAGGGGACTGTACGGGCCCCCCGGTCACAACAGCACGCACTCCACCTGCCACACACTGGCCTCCTTTCTCAAACCCCCGAACTCTCTCCATAGAGCCCCGCAGAGGATGTGGCACTGGGTTAAGTACAGACGTGGGGGCCGCTGGGGGCTCCCTGGCAGACCACGGCTGGGTCCTGGGGCAGACAGGCAGGTTCCCGCCCCCACTTCTGACCTGCCCCCCAGTCTGTGGCACCTGAACACCCCTCCGTGGCTGCAGCTCCCTGGTTGAGTCTCTGGGCTCCGAGGACCCTGGCAGGACTCGAATGGGCGCCTCATGACAGAGGCGCTTCCACACGGCGGCCCAGGTGCTGGGCGAGCTGAGGGCCACCTCTTGGAGATCAGGGCACAGGGAGGTCACAAACGAGGTTCAGTTCCAGGGGTGAGGGGTGGAGACGGCCATGGGAGAAGGGCCACCAGGGTGGGGAGGCAGTGGTCATTCTGTCTGACTCAGGGTCACTGGGGGGTGCTCCTGGCCCCTGGCACCTTCCCTCTGCCAGCCCCCCGAAACGACCACCTCCCCTAAGAAACGCCCAGTGCTCTGCCAGCAGGCCCCGAACTCCAGAGGAAGTACTGCATCCCCAGCACCAGTGCCAGCACCCTACACACAGCCTGGGTAGGGCCACCCCAGAGCCTAGCTGGGTCCCCTGGGAGGGCAGGTCCCCCGCACCCCCAGCCCCTGCTGGTCAGGTGCCAGAGCGTCACCTGCAGCCAAGCAGACTGCCCATTCCACCCGAGGCCGCATCCCACCCAGAACCTCACCACAGACCCACATGTCTGGGGGTGCTCCGGCCTCACCAGCCACATCCAGTGTGGGGAAGGGGCGCCCTATCCCGGCTCAGCAGGGCTGTCTGAGCACAGGGTCACAGCCCCAGTGAGGTATCCACCCTAAACCTGGGGAGGAAAGTTCTCAGGGAGGTAGATGCCCCTGCATCTGCGGCCTCCGGGAGAGCCCAGGACCCCTCACCTGCCCCTGCGATCCCACACCCACACCCCCGCCCGCGCCCTCCAAGATCGGAACCCTCCCTCCCGGGTCTGGACCTCCGAGGCCCCTCGCTCCACCGCGGGCGCGCCGAGGCAGCCGGGCGCCCCCTCTCCGCGCCGTCCCCGACCCGCCCCGAGCAGCGGCGCCCCCGCGCGTCCACCGAGCCCCGGGCGCAGCACCAGGAGCGGCGCGGCACCTACTGTGCTTCCGTGGGGCGGCTCCCGCGTCCATTGTCTCCGCGGCGGCGGCGGCGGCGGGGGGCGGGGGCGGCGGGGGCGCCGTCCGCAGCCGGCCTCGGGCTGGGGCTCGGGCTGGGGCCGGGGCTCGGGCGGCGTCGCCCCGCAGGCTGGGCGGCCCGCGGCGGGCTGCGCGCGCTGGCTCTGCGCCCCGTGGAGGCGCCGCGCGAGGAGAGCGCTGTCACTCGTGCAGCCCGCACCACACCCCCTGCCCGCCCCGCGCGGGGAGGGGGCCGGGGGCGCGGGCGAGGCAGCGGGCGCTGAGCGGGGCGCGGGGCGCAGAGCCGAGGGGCACGGGGTGCAGCGCGGGGCGCGGGGCGCAGATCCAGGCGCACAGTGGGGCCGGCAGGCTCTCCCCGCAGAGCTGCGGCCTCGTCGCTCCCCCTGCCTCCCCCTGCGCGCCTTTCTGCTTGGCCCCAGGCGGGGGGATTGGGAAGGGGGCGGACCGGCCGAGAGCCGCTTCCCCTGGCAGGGGCTGGGCGCTTGCGAAGCCCTGGCTGGGCGCAGCAGCGAGACCGGGTTTGTGCCAGGCGCCCCCCCTCCCCCAAGACGTAGGGTGGCAAGTGCAGAAACCTGCATAAGTATCTGGACGCGGTGGGCAGATCGTCGCGGGGCACAGGCGCCCCTTAGTTCACACCAGCGCCGGCGCCCTCGTGGGGGAGGGGCACTTAGCACTGTCTTGGAAATGTGACCCCCCCCATGCTAGAAAGAGGACCCAGGGCAAAGTGGGGGCTGGCCGACCTCAATGTATGTCCACTTCACACGGCTCCAGGTCGTGCAGGGCCCCAAAGCAGCAACACAGACAAACCCCAACTGCCCAGGACCTCCCTCATGGGACCTCCCCATCAGACCAGGTTTCTGGGGACTCCCCCACCTCCGCCCCCACCCCCACCCCTCCTGCAGCAGGTGGCAGTAGAGGAGGGGGAGGCAGGTCAAGAGCTCGTGTCCAGCTGGGCAACGGTGTGCAGAGAGGCCAAGTCCCAGAAGCTGGCCCTGTGCTGCCCACAGCAGGAGACAAGATGGAGGTTCCACCCAGCCTCCCCAGCCCCGCAGACCCCCAGTCAGCCCCTCCCTTCTCTGGGCTTCAGTGTCCCTGGTATTGGACCTTCAGACAGAGCAAGAGCGGGGGAGGGGCAGAGAGAGGGAGACACAGAATCCGAAGCAGCTCCAGACTCAGCTGTCCGCACAGAGCCCGATGCGGGGCTCGAACCCACAAACTGTGAGGTCATGTCCTGAGCCGAAGTCGGACGCCTAACTGACTGAGCCACCCGGGCGCCCCAGGGCCTGGTTTCTCGGGTTCCTACACCGCCTACCACCACCCCAGGCTAGGGGCCACTGCTCCTGTCTCATCCCCACCCCCACCCCTAAAGGCAAGAGCTGGCCCAGGGCCCTGGGCTGAGTGAGAGGGCAGACACACATCAGGTGGATGTGTTGCAGAGCTTCTAGAACATGCCTGGAGCCTGCAGGAGCCACACTCAGGCCAGGACGAGACTCCTGCTTAGGGCCCCGTGACCCCATGACCTGTGATCTGTGATCACACCGTGGTACCAACACTCCTTGGCCTCAGAGACATCGCCGCAGTGGCCTGGCCGGGCAGGGCCCGGGGCCTCCCCCTGCACTTCGCTCTTCCCCGGGCTCCCCTCGCCTCGGAGCCAACATTGAGACGCAGGTTGGAAACCACCAGGAAAGGAACCTCCATCTGGAGCCAGAGACGGCACGCGTTTCACGAAGGAGGGCGAGGGCCGTCTGGGCAGGTGGTGCTCAGGGCCTCTGGGCTGGCCAGCCCTGCGACAGAGAGAGGCCTCTGCACACGGCGGGCGGTGCGCACGCATCCACCGTGACCACAAGTTCCCCTGGAAGCGACTCCAGCAGCCGGAACGGCCTGCCTGCCCCCTTAGCCCGCCATCGCCCCCACTGAGCGCAGCCCTAGCCAGTCGTCCTTTCCCGTCTCCCAGACCCACTCTGGCCCCCAGCCTCCCCCAGGCTCACCCCACCCGTGCTGCCGGGACACAGGCCTGGCCAGACGCTCCTGGCTCCAGACCTTCAAGGACTCCACTTTCGGGTCTTGCAACATCAGACCCTTCAGCCTGGCACCCAGAGGGCCCAACTGCCTGGTTTCCAGGACCTAGAGCAAGGTGCCTCTTTCAGGAAGTCTTCCCTGCTTGCCCTGAGCCTCGATGCTGAGACTGCAGCATCCACGGTCTAAGCCAGAGAACCTCACACGCAGTGTCACGAGGGCCTTGCCCTTGTTTTGAGTCTAGCTGCCCAGGAAGATTGTGAGGTCCCCGCTGGCAGAGGGCACCAGGAGCCCACTGCTCTCCCACACACCGGCTGGGCCCAGCGTCAGCAGCCTCACGAGCGTGTCCGCTTGGCCTTGGCGGAGAGGAGTCCGGCCAGACTGCCCAGCTGCCCCGTGTACACTGACTGCCCCAGGAGCGGCGCTGCCCGGCTCCGGGAGTACCAGGTGCCGGGTGACAGCAAGGACACAGGCCCGGAGAGGCATGCGAGGAGGGGGCCGGCGGCTCGCAAGCGGGCCGGGGAGCAGGCGCACACCCGCCGAATCAATAAGCCTAATTAGGTAAATGTGCAATTCTCGGCCGGCTAAATTTAGAAAGTGTGTGTTTCATGTTTCAGCAGCATCTGGTCTTAAGACGTGGCGTTCTCAGTCTCAATCAGAACTCAGGACAGCACACAGGGATCAGACCTCCGCCGCCGGCTCCTGCTTCCCAGGGAACACGCCTGGAGCCTCCCGCGGGCTCAGGGAGGTGTGGGCAGCCTGGCCCCCAGCACAGGCCGGGGCTGCCCCACCTGCCCCAAGACCCCCCAGGCATTTTGCTGCTTAGGGGGTGCCCACCAGAGGAGGGGTGAGGACCCATCTCTGATGAGCCAGAGGTCTTGAAAGGTACTGCCAGCCCTCGGGGATCATTGCCTCCCAACACCACCTTTCCTGTGAGGGGACACAGAGGCACAGAGAGAAGGCACCTGCCCCAGGCTCCTGCCCCCACAGGGCCTCTCTCATTGGATGAGGGGTGGGCGTCTCCATCTAGCTCTGGTGGGCCAGGGAAGGGCCCGTAAGCTGGGTAAGCGCCCAGGGGCTGGGGGCTGCTCCCCAGGCCAGCTGAAGAGAAAGTGGCCCTGAGCCCTGCAGTCGGCAGGCCGCAGGGAGTTCCAGGTGAGCTTGGAAGGAGTGGGGTCTGGATGCTGTGAAGGGGGGCTGCCCCCAGGTGGGAGAGGACCCCGGTCTCTGGGGCCAGGGGCCATGCTCCGAGAACACGCCTGCCCCGCCGGGGGCCGTGATGCCTGGCTGCTGCCTGTCTCCTCTTTCCGGGCTGGCTGGAAAGAAAGACCCGGAAGACCCTTTCATCCCACGGGCTGGGACCGGGCTCGCTGTTCCCTCCAACTGCTTTGGGCATGGAGGCCTTTGCCAGCGCATGCCAGTGCCGGTCAGGTGCCAGCCGACGGGGCTGCCCCGCCCTCGGGCTCTGGGCGGGTCCTCCAGGGGCCAGTCAGGCCCACCCCCCACGCCTGCCTCAGCCTGTAGGGACAGGGCTGGGATGGTCCTCTGGCCCTGGGGGAAGGGGGGAAGGAGGGACCCTCACCTTTTCCCCTCTGAGCCCAGCAGGCAGTAAATTCAAGCCCTCACTGGGCAGAGCCGACCCCCCAGGTTGGACCTCCATCCTGGAATCAGGGGATGCAGAGCCACCTTGCCCTCAAGCCCCACAGTGAGGGAGCTGCTCCCACCACTGCCCTCCCCAGGCTCCCAGAGCACAAGCTGGGGCCCTCCCCAGTCCCCGCAGAGTGCCCCCCACCTTACGAACACCTGCCCAGTGTCCAGTCTGGCTCCCTGCGGCCTGCCAGGGTGGTCAAAGAGCCAGCCCCCAGCCCAAGGAGTCCCAGGCCCAGAGCATCAGGCTGTGGGCTCCCCAGGCCTCACTGAGGACGTGCCCAAGTCCAGGCACAGCCCCTCCCCCACCCAACACAGCCTGGCCACTGGCTTCCAGACAGCCTGTGGGCCACGCCCAGGGCAGGGACCCCTTCCCTTCCTCCTGATGCGGAGCCCCCCTTCCTGGCCCAGCTCTGGACCACTCACTTCCCTGCAGACGGGGCAGGAAGGTTTCAGTGCGTCTGCCAGCAAAGCCAGGTCTCTATCCCAGGGCCCAGCACAGCCCTGGCACATGCCAGGCTCGCGGCCTGTGGAGAGTTGGGGGCCAACAGCCCCACACTCATCAAAATGACCCACTCCCCGCAGCCAGCTTTGGGCTTTAGGGAACCTGCTTCCAGGGACGGCTACCATGGAGCCTCAGGCCTCCCCGGCGGGCCAGGCATGGGGTGGGCGTCCGAGGACACGACAACTCATGGCTGTGTTCACCCCACCTGGCCAGGACTAGTGACAAGAAGCGTCAGCACACAGGGCGCCAGGGAGAGGGGACACAACCAGCAAGGCTCTAGGAACCTGTTCTAGGAAACCCAGAAGCCTCCTGTGTGTCCCCTTACTGGGGAGGAAAGCCCCTTCCCACGCTCTCCCCAGACGAGATTCACTCTGGCCCGAGGAGAACTGCGGGTGGCGAGTGACTGGGCCCCGGAGAGAAGCAAATGTGCTCCAAGTGCTTGGGACTCAGGCACCCGTCACTCCGTCCCGACGACCCAGGCGACCCAGGCGCAGGGCACTATTCTGCTCCCAACTGGCTGCTCTCTGGTTACGAGACTGCCTGAGGGGACGTGTCCCCGGCCCAGGGAGTAAGGAGCCCAGAGCTGTCACTGTCCCCGGAGCTGAGCCGCTTCTCTCAGCCCCAGATGGGCCTGAAGGCGAGTGCGAGTCCCGCTTGCCAGGGAAATCCTCCCTCCTGCCCTCCAGGCAGGGCTGATTCCGGAAAGGCAGCGGGAGGAGAGGCCACGGTGTCCTGTCCTGCCCTCCGCACGCAGCCAGGCACCTCCTCCAGGCGCTCGCGCAGCCCCAGGCTGAAGGCGGGAGCTTCAAAGAGTTTGGCGCGCATGTCAGCATGTCAGATGCCACTGCTCGCAGTGGGAGAGACACGCGCCTCCAAGGAAACGGCCCGGGGCACAGACCCAGACGCGTGCGCAGGAGGCTTGCCTGCGACATTATTTATAACAGCGAGCGCTCATGGGTTTCCTAGACACTTGCAGCCGGACTGTGAGGCAGTCATTTAAAATCAGGCTCAGGGGCAGCTGGGGGCTCAGTAGGTCGAGCATCTGACTTTGGCTCAGGTCATGATCTCACGGTTCGTGGGCTCAGGCCCTGCGTCGGGATCTGTGCTGACAGCTCGGAGCCTGGAGCTGCTTCCGATTCTGTGTCTCCCCCTCTCTCTGCCCCTCCCCTGCTCACGCTCTGTCTCTCTCTGTCCCTCAAATATAAATAAGCATTTAAAAAATTATTTAAAAAAAATCAGGCTCCAGAGGAAAATGCAAGGGTTTGGAGGCGTCCACACCCCAGGGAAGGGCTCCTCAGACTCAGCGCAGTGCCCGGAGCTCAGGGACCGAAGCACGCAGAGCCTCCGAGGAAGGTGACAGCAGGGGTGACAGATCCCGCTTCTTCTCCATGTTTTTCTTTATTTTTTTTTTAAGGTTTTTTTTTTTTTAATTTATTTCTAGGAGAGAGAGAGAGAGACAGCGTGAGCAGGGGAGGGTCAGAGAGAGAGGGAGACACAGACTGAAACAGGCTCCAGGCTCTGAGCTGGCAGTCAGCACAGAGCCCGACGCGGGGCTCGAACCCACGAACCGCGAGATCATGACCTGAGCGAAAGTCGGACGCTTAACCAACTAAGCCACCCAGGCGCCCCATTCTTCTCCACGTTTTTCAATATTTTCCAAATCATCTCCTCTGACCAAGTTTTGCTTCTTGTTTTCATATTCAGAAAAACAAGAAATACAAGCAAGGTTGCCAGCACAGAGCTGGTGGAAGGTCCCGGGGTTGGGGGTGGGCGTGGATCTGAACACATTTTCAAGTGGGGAGGCCTCTGGGTCCGCACATCCTGCCCCTGTCTCGTGGAGGCACGCTTACTCCCCTGCACCCCCCACCCCACCCGCCACGGCCTCTCCAGCCCCAGCTCAGTGAGGACACAGGCGTGGACACACATTCGGGACAGGAGGGCACCAGGACGCCTCAGATCCGAGCCCCGCTGTGCCTGGGCAGCCCTGGCCATGCGCTGGGGGCGCCCTGGCTGCTGGCCCCGCCCACTCAGACAGGTGCCCGGCAGGACTGGCTGGCCCTCAAAGGCCTGGGGGACCCGGGCAGTCAGCAGCTCCCGCTCCAGGAGGCCCGCAGCTCCAGGTGTGCACACGCCCTCCAGCCCGAGGGGCCTGGCCACCTCTCATCCTTGGCCAGTCGGGTCCAACACTCGTACACCCGCAGGGGCCTGGCCCTCCTGCAGATCCTCCCCAGGAGGAGGAGCCCTATCTCTGGAAATCTTGCTGTGTGACCTTGAGTTAGTGACAGCATCTCTGAGCATCGCTGTGCTGCATCAGGTCCTCAGCACATGGCTGGCCCGGGCCAGGGCCCCAGGCCGGGTGGGGCCCCTGAAAGGAGGGACCAGTGGCTCCGGGTGGGGCCTTGAGCCGGGCAGCCCAAACCAGCGTCCCCACCCCCACTCCCCGGGAGCCCAGGGCTGCTGGCTGTAGCTCTGCCAGCAAAGCCCCGGCCGCTGCAGGTGGCCTGTCCTCAGACACGAGAGCACACAGAACAACGGGCAGACGCTCCGGAAGCCCCCACCTCAGCCCCACCTGTGCACCAGGCGGGGAAAGGAAGTTGCGCTTGGGACCCCTCCCCCTGAAAAGAGAAGGGAGCTGCCGCCACAGCCCCTCCTCGCCTGGCTGTACATACTGTGCAGCCAGGCAGCTCAGCAACGCGGGGAGGTATCCATGACAGCCCCCCACGTCGGCAAGTGTCCCCGGGATGTCCCTTAGCATCAGGCCTGCCCCGACCACCCCGGCTGCTTTAGAGAAGCCCCTTGCGGTTCTCCTCTGCGCGCATGCCACCTGGGAACATGGGTGAACCTGATGCCCCCCAGGGCCCTTGCACCTCCCAAAGGACAGACCCCAGGCTCCAAAACCTGCAGAGAGTGCCAGTCTGTGCCCAGGTGGCCACTCCCACTCAGCCCCGGAGGAGCCCAGGCTCCCTCACAGGACACACCCTTTGTGTCCGTCCAGCCTGAATCTGCCGGCCTGGCTCTATCCCTTCCTGACCCCGGAGGCATTGAGAGGCTGACTCCTTGAAGAGCCTGGTGCATTTGCTGTCAGGACCAGGGAGGAGCCCAAACCGGGGAGCTCAGGTCTCCACCTCCCCCCGGGTCTCTGGGCGCGGCAGGCACGGTGCCTGGCACCCCCAGCCCTCATCATCCTCATCTTCAGAACATCAGAGAGCAGCTCGATAGCTCTCCCCCAACCTTTACCTGTGGAAGGGGATTAAGTAGCTCTAAATAAAACTCGTTACCACGGATACGCGACAAGTGGGGTAAGCAATCTGCCGTGGGGGCTGCCACGTTTCTTGACACTGTCCCACTGTCTCCAGTCCTGGGCTTGGGCTCTATACGGTCCACCCCACGCACCCCCCAGCCCCAGCGGGGAGTGAGGTCTTCTCCCGTCCAGAGGGGGCTGAACTGGAACTTGGGGGCCTGCACCCCATCGTGGGCACAGTGGTTGTGAGCCCGAGTGAGGGTGGTTAAGAGCAACCCAGGCACACCCCTCCTGGGCGTGCTCCACCCCGCCCCCCACCTCTCCGGGCCCCATTCTGGGACAGAGCTGGCATCAGCCAGGGCAGGTGCTACGGCTCATGGGAACCTGGCCTCCTTCAGTCCAGAGCCGGCAGGAGACTCCTGAGCGTCGGGGAGACAACCTGCAGCTGCTGACCGGCCCGCAGCCTCCAGGACACACCAACCTGCTTCACGGGCTTGGAGACCATCTGCCCTCTTGGCTGGAAAGCCTCCTTTGCTCAGTGAGGCTGCCTCGGAGAGCCTTCCGGAAGGACCCTCACCCTGGCGCTCGGCCCAGAACCAAGCACAGGGTTGTCCCGCACACCAGCCCCGGCAGGTCGGGCACAGGTCGGGCACGGAGGGGACAGGGAGCGCGAGGAGGAGCCGGAGAGCACGAGGTGGGCGCCCCCGCCCCCCCCAGCCCTGCCGGCTCGGCAGCCTGCACTCCTGCCGCCACTCTCTCCAGCGCCCATTCCAGACTGAGCTGAGCAGCAGGGCCCCGGAGCCCGGGCAGGGGCGGTGGGCCTCGGGGCAGACATGGCCCCTCGGCGGAGGAGGCCCGTCCAGGCGTGTCTGCGGAATGTGGGAGAACAGGCCGGGCCCGGCTCTTCAGGGCGCAGCGGTGCACAGAGCACACGCACACAGCCCACTCCACGTGCGCAGGCCCCCACGGGCGTGCGTGCCAGTTCGTGCCCACGCTCGCTCCCACCACCCGTCCCGAGGGGCAGCCCCAGGGCAAGCAGCCGGCGGCCCCTGGGAGAGCGGGGCCTGGTCCGCGCGCACGCGCACTCACCGACACGCAGGCCCGGGCAGCCGGCCTCAGGAAGCGCGCGCCCGCCTCTCCACGCGCACGCGCGCCCCACCTCGCTGAGACGCAGCCCCCCCCCCCCCCCCCCCCCCCCCGCCCCGCACCGGGGCAGGGGAGCGGAGTCGGGCCGGCCGCACAGGGTGGGCGCCAGCAGCCTCCGGCGCCCCCTTGCCCCCTTGCCCTGGAGCCGCAGCCCGGGGTGGAGCAGCCGTGGAGCAGCCGAGCCCAGGCCCGGGGCTGGAGGGGGACACTCGCCAGCGACCTCAGCGCAGCCCCCCCACCCCGTCCTGGGTACTCAGGACACCGCGGCCAGCGGTTCTGGGCCGGAAGGGGGGAAGCCCCCGCTTCCCCGAGTGCTTGGGCCCGGCAGCCGAGCACACCCAAGTGGTGTGTAATTCCACGTGGGCGGCTGCGGAGCACGGAGCAAATTACACAGCGGGAAGACTGGAGCCAGTCCCGGGGGCGAGCCTGTGGGGGCCCCCAGGCTTCCTGCGGGCGAGGGGCACGCACACCTCGCCGGCCTCACCTGGACGCCTCTGCACCTGTGTAAACGCAAACGCCGGAAGCCGAAACGCCGCAAACGAGTATCCGGTGGTGGTCGCAGGGCCAGTTCACGTTGCGGGACCTTATCTGGCCACGCACCCAACACGCGAGCACTTTACAGTGTGTGCACTTTACAGTGTGTGCACCATCCCTCCCGAAGCCGAGACAGAAGAGACAATGCCCCAAAGCAGCAGCACCCCGTTCCAGAGACCACAAATGTCACTGCCAACAGGCCACCGGCAGACACAGAGACGCCTGGCCCAGAGGCCAGTGCCTCCCTGGGGTGCACAGCGCAGCTGTGCTGAGGACCCGAGAATTGGCCCAGGTTCCCAGGGGTCTGACAGGTGGGCGGAGCTGGTGGCAAGCCGGCAGCCTCAAAGTGGGTCTTCCTAAAAAGGAAGCCAGTCCGAAGCAAGGCCGCCCTGGCCCTTGAGGGGAGGGACTAGGGGAGCGACCTTGCTCTGGTCCCTGTCTCCCACCCTGAGCGCCAGCCCTGGGGCCAGCTTGTGTCTTGTCTTTGCCTAAAGCCACTGAGAGCCGTCCCTTAGACACCCCAGAGGTGCGACAGTCCCCGTTCAACTAGGGGAAGCCAGGGACCTCGGGTGGGGCCCCCTCAGCCCCCATCTTGGAAAGAGACCAGCAAAGACATGTCAACTTCATGCACTGAGGACGGGTGCCTGCCGGCGACTCGGCATCACGCGGGGTGGGGGTGGGGGGCGCCCATGGCAGCCCTCTTGTTCTGAGGGAGCAGGCACAGTTCCCTCTCCCGGGTGGGGACTGGGACTCAGAACCACTTCACTGTCTGGCCGGAGGCCTCACTCACCCACAGGCAGAATATTGATGCTCAGGAAGGACTGTCCACTGTCCAGATTGGGCCCCGGGTCCTCCAGCGGGGGAGCCATCACAGACCAGTGCAGGGCTCTGGGCGGTGAGGGCAGCGGGCAGGAGGCGTGGCTGGCCCGGGTCACCGGCTGGGGCCAGCCCCCTTTGGGGGACAGAGAGACACTGCTCTGAGGTCCCTCTGCCCCTGGGGCCCCTGGCGTCCTACTCCGGAGTGGGGGCTGGGCCTGTGGCTCATCACACACCTAGAGAGAGCAGGGCGGCAGGCGGGTGGGTGAGGCCTGGCCAGGCATCCAGGCCGACACCAGGGTGGCATTGCAGAGCACTGCTGCATGCCAGCCCCGCTCACTACCTCTCAGAGTTGAACGGCCACCCCGGTGAGGAGTGGGTGAGGCCAGGGTGCTGGTGGCTGGAGCAATGGCTCCATCACCAAAGTGTGACTGTTGCTCTGTGCTGGGACTTTTCCTGAACTCGATGAAGTTCAAAGGCAAACCAGGCATCATTTTGCAGCCATCAGCCAGCCCTTTCTGCCATGAGGGTGCTGGGGGGGCTCACCAGCCCTGGGCCCCAGACGGGTGGGCCCCGGACCACAGACAGGAGTGGCCTGAGGAGGCTGCCCTAGGCCCTTTCCACAGCCCTTGGCTCCCAGGCACTGTCACCCCCAGGCGGGGGCTCAGGCCCTTTGGGCCACGTGTGGGTCTATGCAGCAGATGGAGCCACTTTGGCATCGGAGGCCCTGAGTGGACCCCAGGCTCCGCCTGCCTCCTGGTGCCCCCTCCCCAAGTCTCAGTCCTGCTGGCTTGTGCGCAGGCTCCTCTCCTGCTCGGAACCCCCACTCCATCCGTCCACTTCCCCCTCATACCCCGGACCAGCTCCTTCCAGAGACTTCTTCCTCCCTGGGGGCTAGAGAGAGGCTGCAGAGGCCGAGGTGGGAGGCCACTGGGCCCAGGACAGAGCTTCTGGGCCTGGCCCCCAGGTGGAGATCAGGGTACTGGCCCCTCCAGACACCCAGAGCCGTGCCCTGCCTGAGTAGGAAGAAGGACTGAGCGGCAGCCCCGGGCTCCCGCAGCACCCCCTCCCCCAGGGTCCCTGTGGGTCAGGCTTAGCGGGTGGCCCTCTTGAAGCCCAGGCCTCCAAGGTTTCCCCCAACCCCCCACACCCCCCCAGAGGTCTGTCCCTCCCCCACCCTGGCATACTTCAGTCCCCAGGCCCCCGCCTGGCCCACCCCCTCCAACGCCAGCGGCTGACCAAGAACTAGCTGGCCAGGAGCTCCCCGGGCTCCTACACCTCCAAGAGCACAGGGCGCGGGCACCAGGCAGCCCAGGGGCCAGGGCGCCAGGACTCGCGGGCCCCCTCCAGCCCCAGCCTGGCTGCGCCTGCCGCAGCCTCTCACAGGCCCTCCGTCCGCTCCCGGTCACCCCTCCGGACGACCCGGCTCCAGGCTCACCTGAAGGTGTGGGGTCTCCAGGCCCAGGCTCACCGAGGCAGCCGGGTTGTGCCGCCCACGAGGCCAGTGCGAGCTCCCGCCACCGTCCCAGCCACCGTCCCAGCCGGCTGCTGCCGGGTTCCCGAGCAGGCACCGCGGCTTCCTGCCACAGTGGGAGCCCAGGATCCGTGCCTGAACACGTCTGCAGGCGCGGGCTGGGCATGGGGTTTGGCGGGGCTGGCGCAGTAGAACCTAATTAGGCAACAGCCCCACACCGCAAGCCAGGGCAAGGCCGTTAAGGACCATGAGGTCAGCTGTTGGCACAGGCCCGGCTGCATCTTGCCCTGTGAGTTGAGCCCCTCACCACCCACCCCTGCCCCCCAGACCACGCCAGGGCCCCTCAGTCCCAGACACACCGGCCCCTACAGTCAAGGGGGCCTGCAGCGGGGTCAGCAGCCTTGGGGGGGGGGCTGCGGGTGGGAGGAGCCGCAGCTGACGGTTCCGTGGGGCAGTCCCCAGCCAGGCTGCTGGTCCCCACAGAGCCCCAGGCCAAGGAGGCCACCCCCCGGTGCCAGCCCTTCAGCCTGCTCAGACCCCCACCCGGATGCCAACATCAAGTCCTGGGAACTGGCCACTGCCCGAAGGTGACCAATCATGGATGACATCGTTCAGTGCCAGGCTGGGTCCATTTGACCCCTGTCCCCCAGCATCAGCCTGTTTAATCAAGACATGTAGCCTAGGCCCAGAGAGGCCAGAGAGCAGCCCAGCCCCTAGGGTGTGGTGCTCACGCCCAGAGGTGGACCCACCTCCACAAAATGACCAGGCCCCCTGCCCACAAAGCCCCCAGAGGATGCAGTGGCTGCCATTTGGCCTCTGCTTGTCAGTCTGTAGTACCCTGCCCACAGGGAGGGCCGGCGCGGACCCTCAGTGGCTTCCCACCCGATGACTCACCTCTGATGTCCGCAGCACCTCCTTGTGGTGTCCTGCAGAGTGGCAGGCTGGCCACCGAGGGCCACCGAGGGCCACCGAGGGCCCCAGCCTGCTCCCGACATTCTCCCCGTTACTCCCCTGCATCCCCTGGCTCAGAAAGACCCAGGGGTGGGAGCCAGGCCGAGGTGGGAGCCCCAGCCTCTGGAGAGGGGGTGTAGGGATAGGGCATCTGTTCCTTCCCAGTCCCAGGCCCCACCGGCCACCAGACCCCAGACATCCCACCTGACTCTTTCTAGGCCCGCTGCCCACTCCCCCCCACCCGGGCTGGACACCTGGTCTGAGGGCCTGAAAATCTCATATGATGAGGTACCTAGAAATCAAGGGGATGGCCTACCTGCCCCCCAACCCCTTCCTCGTCTTGGGATCCAGCAGCCAGCGTCCTCCACTCCAGCCGTCCCTCCCCCCTACTCCCCTAGCGCTGCCTGAGGAGTCTCCTCTCTGGCGGGGCACCTCGCTGCCCACCAGCGCCCCCTGGCGCCCACCCCTGCCTCTCCAGCACAGCCTCAGGTGGAGGGGCCCCAGCGAAGGGAGGCAGGGCAGGGCACCCCCGTGGCTGGCCAGTCTGAGGCTGGACCCTCTACCCAGCGTTGCCCTCCCTCTCCCACCCTGGACTTAGCAGATGAGAATACAGAGGATGTGGGGTGGGGGGCACTCGCCCAAGCTGTTGAACTGCCCAAAGCCAGGCCGGGGCCTGCCTGGCCACACGTGGCACAGAGAAGCCGGCAGCCCTGACTCCGAGGCCGTGGTGGGAATCGCAGTGTCCCGGGCCCATGCTCACGAAGGTGGGCAGGAGTGAGCTGGCGCAGGGGCTGGTCTCACAGAGTTGAACCCTCATGCTAGGTCCCGAAGGAGGGGCTTTTGTCAAGGTCAAGACCCAGGTATGAGTGGGGGTCACTCAGCCAGCTTGGTAGTGGCCCCCAAGGGAGTGGGGGAAAATGTTCACAGCAGCCCTGACCGGTGGGGTTGCACACGTGGAATAAACATGCAGCGTGGGGGCCGTGGGGACAGGAAGCGTCCCGAGAGCACAGTACCGAGCAGAGAGACCAGAGGGAGGGAGGCGTGCCAGAGGGTGGTGCCTCCAACATGAGGCCCACGGAGCCCGCCGTGTCCCCAGAACCCCCGGGGGCCGGAGGTCTGCACGATTTCCATAACCATCCCCTTCCTCCCTGTGCCCACATTTGCACAATGGTGGATACCACTCAGCACAGACCCAGGCGGCTGCTCCGAACGGCACCGGGCCGTCCCTTCAGGCCCCCTGTCACCATGCACTCAGATTTAAATACAGAAGCCGTTGCCCTGAGAACTTCCAAACGGTGAATTTCATGAAACCTCAGCTCCTTCCAGTGCCCTGCGGGGGGAAGCGAGGAGGCTCTCAGGAGGCGGGGCTCCGGTGGCAGGTGCCAGCCCCGCGGGCCGGAGGCACGGGCAGCAGTCTTTGCTGGAAGGCACCACTGCAGACAGACTGTGGGGCGGCACAGGCGTGTGCAACATCTGGCGGCCGATTTCTCCAAACCGCAGACGGCAAGCCTGCCACCTAAAACGCAAAGTGACGACCAAGTGGTAAGATCTGTTGCCAGTGATAAAATTCAAGCTTCAGTAAAAATGAGCATTTTGGAGAACGTGATCCACCACTGCGAGTCTGGCAGCTTCCAAATATTTGAGGCTTTTTCTCACGGCAGCAGAGGCGACATTCACGAGCGAGCATGAGACACATCCACATGCGGGAGTTCTGCCACGCTCAGTGGCCAGTGGCTTCCAGATGCCCCAAATCGTGTCCAGGTAGAAATCCACTCACAGCCAAAGACCCACCGACGGGTTCATGTAACAGAACCCCAGATGGGCATTGCCAGGCTCGGGCTTTCACCCCCCGCCCCGCGAAGCGTCGTCTCTGCGGCTTTGCCACGGCAGCGATGACGAACGCACACACTCACATGCAAGGAGGAGGGTCTCTTGGGTGCCTCACACACGCAGTGACGGCCACCACGGCGCTGCAGCAGCGCATCCACAGCCTGGCCCCCTCCCTCCGCCCCCGTGATGGACACTCGCAACAATGCAAAGCGATACCACCCTTCTCATGGAATTTGTTTTGGGAAAAAAAAAATTATTTTATTTTCATAAAATATTATTTATATTAATGTAAGTTGGTGCCAGCCCCTATGGAAAACAATATGGAGGTTCCTCCAAAATTATAAACAGAAACACTACTTGGTCCAGTAATTCCACTACTGGGTCTTTACCCAAAGGACACGAAAACATTAATTCAAAAAGGTTCACGCTCCCCTACGTTTACTGCAGCCCCGTTCGCAACAGCCAAGAGCTGCGAGCGCCCTCTGGCGTCTGCCCGTAGGTGAACGGCGAAGGAAGGGGCAAAGTGCACGCGGAATATTACTCAGCCGTAAAAAGAATGAAATCTTGCCATCTGCAACAACATGGATGGAGCCACAGGGCATTACGCTACGTGAAATAAGTCAGACACACAAACGCAAATGCCATAGGATTTCACTCATGTGCAGAATCTGAAATCAAAACAAATGAACAAAGAAACAGACTCTTAAGTGCTGAGAACAAACTAGTGGTTGTCAGGGGGGCGGTGGGTGGGGTAATTGGTAAAACAGATAAAGAGGAGTAAGAGGCACAAACTTCCAGTCACAAAATAAGTAAGTCACAGGCGTGGAGACAGCACAGAGACTATAGTCAGTGAGACTGTAATAACACGGGGCGAGCCCTGGGTACTGTACAGAACTGCCCGGTCGCCATGCCGGTTTCACACCCGAAACTGAAAAAGTAATGTAATACCGCGTGTCAACTCTACTTCAATAAAAAACAAAAAATATCCTTTACAGTCACACGTAAATACTTGATTGTTATTTAGTGAGCCTGCATCAACAAAGTGTTTCTAATAATTAATTTTAATATCTAACATAGTAAATGTCAAGTCCTAATAGCCAGGGGTGTGCTGGTCCGGATTTTCCGTGGCGGTGAAAGCCCTGATGGGCGGTGTTTGCCAATTTCCACGTAAATACGCCCGCGGCAGGCAGTTTCCAGCCGGGAGGAACCGCGGTCACATCCGGTCCCCCGGGACTTCCACTGGGCGGATGGCACAGGCTTGAGCTCCAAGATACGGGCGCAGATGACAGCAAGATGTGAATAACCAGGAAGCAAGAGTGGCTGTTCATTACCTTGCTTTTCTTATAATTTCTATGTTTTACATAATTTAATTAGTTTAATTTGATTTTAATAACGGCTGTGTGTAACAACCAGCTCTCAGAATTACCGGAGACCTCACAGGCGGCTCGTGAGCCGGTGTGAGCGGCTCAGTCACCACTGCACAAAACACTTCGGGGTCCCCAACAGCTGCTCAGGTTGGAAAGGGGTCCGGAGGCCACCTTGTGCACCGCCAATACGGATTTTTAAAAATCGCAGCAAAATAACACTATCCATGCTGAAAAATACCAAAAAGAAAAAAACAAACAAACCCCAAACCCCAAAAGATGCACCCAAGGTGGGGCGGATGGGCAAATGACAATCCATTATCAGTCAAGAGAGGAGTCAAGACGGGGGGAGGAGGGGCCCCCACTGCTCTCTTGACCTGAGGTCTGCAGAAGAGATTCCTGAGGAACTGGGGGTCTCAGGGTCAGAACTCGGCTTGAAGCCAGCCCCGTGTAGCCCAGAAGCTTCCCTCCGAGCCTCCGTTTCCTCACCTGTAAAGCGGGGTGCTGAGTGCCCCCTGCCCCACGGGGGCGGCAGGCACGGTGCCCACCAGCCGGGGGTCTGGCGGGCAGGCACAGGCCCCTCCCTCCCCGGCTCCCAGGAACCCCTTCCCATGCTCATACCAGGAGCACACCCCATGGGGGCAGGGCCAAAATAACTGGGCTTCACCCCACAAACAGAGATGGTCCCAGGAAGAACCCACAACCTGCCAGCAGACTGGGGCGCCACTTCCCCCGCCTGAACCCCACCTTCTCCACTCGAGAATGTCACCTGGGCCCAACAGGCAGCTCCGGGTGAGAACTTCAGGGAGGTAGCTTGGTCTCCACGCCACAGCGCAAGGGGATTAAAACGGAGCATACAGCCCAGGGCCCGCGGGGGACAGCAGAGACCCTGCCCGGAGTGTCTCCATCTGACAGCCCCCTGCAGCCCAGATGAGAGGCTGAGTCTTTGGGGTGGAGGCAGGAGGCTGCTGACAGAAAAAGGTAAGTCAAGGCTGGGGCAGGAGGAGGGAGGAGATGCAGTCCTATGTCCCCGGGTCCTTAACCCAGCACTGGCTGAGCTCCTGACCAATGACCAGAGACCCTGAGGCAGGCAGGTGGGGTCTCTGCAGCCCCCCCACTCTGCACCAACCAGCCAGCTGCCACAACGCCCCAGAGTAGAGGAGGGTATGACAGGGCTCAGAAGGGCCAGGCTGTGAACAGGACCCTCTGCAGGAGGGGACACTTCAGACACCAGGGACAGCATGTGCAAAGGCCCTGTGGCAGGAAGGGCCATCTTGTCCATGGGCCCAGGGCTGGCTAAGACCTCCACGTCCCAATCTGGACAGGACTGGGACAGAAGCCCCTAACCCTCCTCCCAGGATTAGCCTGGGGCAGCTGAGGGAGCGCACTTGTCACCTGACGGACACCAGCACAGCTGGGGACACCTGTTCCCGCTGCCCCTCACTGTCCTCACCCCCCGGGGAGGCTGGCTTCTCACATCCCAGTGCTGGGTGCACACAGCCAGCAACACCAGTCCTGTCTCCTTCTGCTGGGCCCTTAGGCCCTGAACATCCGCCGTGATGGCACCGTTCAAGGCCTCTGCCAACAGCACGCTCGGGAACCAGCAGGACCTGGGGTGGCCGGCTGGGTAGGGGCGTAGGCCAGGCGGCCTGCAAGGGGGCAGAGGGGGCCCCACGGGGCCTGGCCGTGGCGGGCTGTGTGCTGGCGGGGGGGGGGGACAGCACTGGGGTGGGGAGAGGAAGCTCACCCTCTTGAGAAGAGCTGTGCTCGAGGGTGGGCACACGGCTGAGGGCTGGGGAGGACGGCTGGCTGCTGGGGCCACCGATGAGGGGCGGGGACGGATGGGAGCAGGCCCCAGGGTCCCTGGGCAGCAAGGACGCTACCGCCACCAGGGTGTCGGGCCCGGGGTGGGGGCGCAGGGGTGTTGGGGGGCCATGACACAGTGCAGGCCTGGGTAAGGCCGAGCTGGGAGTAACGGCGGGGGGGGGGGGCGCCCGCCTGGGAGAGGGGGCAGCCGGGCAGGCACGGGCACCGGAGTGGCTGGCACTCCTCACCGCCCTGTTACACAAGGCAGGAAACAGGCTGGGGCGGGGGCGGGGGAAGATGCCCTGCCCGAGGCTGGGGGCCCCCGCCGATCCCCTGGCCCGCCCTGTGCTCTGCGCTGCGCTCCCCTGGGGTCCCCAAGGCTTTCAGCACTGCCCATAGGGTTCTACACCGACCCAGGGGACAGGGCTGGAGGCTTGCACGCAGGCCCCCCGCGCCCCCAGCACAAAGCGCGACTGCCTGGGTAAGGACGGTGGGAGGTCTGGAGCCCCCCGGCCTCGCCTCCACTGAAGGCCCCTCCAGCTCCCCTCCCCTGCCCGGTGGTCCCAGGCAGGGGCCCAGGGCCAAGGGGGCTGGAGGAGTTGCACCCGCACCCACCACGGCCGCCACCCCCGCGGCCAGCCCGGGGACACGGCGGCGCCGTCCCGCAGGCACCTGGGGCACCTGGGGCACCGTCTCCAGCAGAGACTTCGCGAGTCCTGCCCACCAGGCTCCTCTTCACCGGAGGGCGCCCCATGCCGCCTGGGAAGGTCTGCTCTGCGGTCCGGCCACAGAGCAAGGGGCAGGAGGGCCCGGGAGAAGGTTCCAGGGACCTGCCGGCCTCCATCCCAAGGGCAGCTGTTTGGGGGCACCCCTCCTGCCCTCATCACCGAAATGGGGCTCATTCATCCCTTTCTGTGTTTGCTCAGGAAAACCTGTGAAGCCCCTTCTGGAACGGGGAACGGCGCACTGACCCCTGGGGGTCCGCGCTCACACGGCTCACGTCGTACGGAAGCAGGCAGCAAAGCAGTCCCCCGGCCGTCATAAAAGACCGTGAACAGGGATGACGGCTGGGGAGACACATGGAGTGCGGTGGGAGACGAGTGACACTGTGACTGAGTCACAGGACAGTCCTGGACAAGACGGTCCCTGCAGACGGCCTCACGGGTGGGGCCGGTGGTCACCCAACAGGGCACCTGTGTTCCCACACCCCCGTGTCTCAAGGTGCTCGCAACACTCGGAGGGACCTCCACGGCTGAGGTCAGACCTAGAACTCTCTCCTCCGGGTGCTGGGGAGCCTCTGAAGGCTCTGGAGCAGGGAGAGAAGAGTCCGGTGCTGCAGGGGGCGGTGAGGCTGGGACGCGGCGCTGACCTCTAAGGGTGCGCATCCCCACCACATGCCCAGAGCTACCAAATCCAATGGACAACTTGCACCCCACTGGGTCCCCACTCGGCCCTGGCCTTTGGTGACACGTTTTGGTAGGTCACACCTGTCTGATAAATGAGCCACAACAGTGAGCGTGTAGAGGAGCAGAAATACCCAGAACCCGTTGCTGTGGCCTCGGCTCCTGACCACTGGCCTCCAGCGGGCCCGGGGTTCCCCCTGCTCTCCACCTGCGGGAGGACCTGGACACACTCGGGCCCTCCGTCCACGGGAGCACCCGCCACGCTAACCACTAGTGTACAGATGTGGGGCCAGACAGACCTGGGGTTCCCCAGGTGCCTGCTTTGACCAAGGCACAGTCTCTCTGAGCTTTGATCTCAGCTCTGCCACGTGAGTGGTAGCCCCTACCTTCCTCAGCCCCCCAAATGCAGACTCGTGTCCTGGCTCCCTTAAAACCCTAACCACGGGCCCGAGCCCAGGACCCCGGATGGACTCTTCTGCATCAGACACACAGCTCTGGCCAGACAGTCCCAGAGCACAGAGACGCACGAGCACCCAGCCACTCGCCCGGGCCCCGGAAGCCCTGACGCGACCTCCCAGACTAAGCCCAAGCCCCCCAGCCCGGGCTCTGCACTCTCGCCCCTTGACTGGAGCCCAGTAACGAGCCTCCTGGTGGCCAGTGCTCTGGGACCACCGCGTGGCTGAAGGAGGTCTCCGCTCGAGGGCCTGGCGGGGTCTGCACCCTGGGCCCCCGTCCCCTCCCCAGGCTGCCCCCACCCCACGTCCACTCCGCCTGTGTCCACCGCACACCCACGCCTCCGGTGGAGGGAGGGGCATTCCTGGGCCTCCAGGCGGCCACGGGGTAGAGGAACCTGCCCTCCGGGTTCGTCTGGGAGCCGCTCCCACGGAAGCAGCAGCGCCCACCTCTGCTCTCCACCCCCAGGGCACCTGCCCACTCAGGGACGCAGACCCAGCACCCAGGCGTGTGGCATCTGTGTCCCCAACCTCCTGTCCCCGGGGTGGGCATCCTGCCCAGGAACAGCCCCCCTTCCAATCCCAGGACAGGGTGCACCCCACCTGGTATCCAACGGGAGGACCCTGAGCCCTGGGGATTCAGGGGAGGGAGTCACATGGTGAGAGCGTCTTAGGATTGGAGCAATAAGCCAGCCCACCTGGTTTTTCCTTCCTCCCGTCCTCCGGGCACTGATTTCCTGAGCACCCGCGGGTGCCGGGCTGGATGCTACAGCAGCCGCCCCAGCAGGAAGGCTATGCCAGGTGCGGCCAGCCTCCTGGACGAAGCAGAGGGACACAGACAAGCTGGTAGCTGACCACTGGCTTGCCCACTGGGCTGCGGGGTGGTGCTGGGGGGGAGATGAGGGGGGAGACGAGGGCTGAGGTGTGCAGCAGGGCTCAGAGAGGAGCTGGGGCGAGCACCCCAGAGGAGGGACATGGGAGAGAGAGGGTCCAGGGCAAGCACCCCAGAGGAGGGACACAGGACGCTGAGGGCTGGGAATCACACTCCTGCTCAAAGGACAGCCTGGGATCCAGGAGACTCATGTGCTGGCACAGTGGGCTCTTAATAAATACCAGCTAATTCTATCAGTGTTCCCATTTCACAGAGTTAGAAAATGGAGGCCTGGGCAGTTAAGGTGGAAAGCGTGTGAAAGCTCTCTGTAGGTGAGCAGGGACCTGCTGAAGTCACGGCAGGTCGAGTCAGAGACCAGCCCAGCAAGGCTCCTGATCAGCGGGGCCCAGGCCTCAGCTTCCATTGGACACACAGTAGCTTAAAAATGGAGTGACCCCTTACTGCAGACCCAGCTGGTGGACAGCAGCGTCCCCCCTTCCCCCCCCACCCCGCCTCCAGGCAGCTGGACTCAACCACCTCAAGCCCGGCTCAGGCGGCCACGTCCCTGAAGTCCACACTGCTCTTCACCTTCCTTCCCAAGGTGAGATCAGAGACCACTCTGCCACATCTTTGTATCCTGATCCAGGTTCACTCTTTGGGGTGAAACTCCCTAATCCCCTAAAATTCTGCCCCTTGACCTGGTAGAGCAGATGGGCCGACGGCGCCACCTGCCGGCCGTTCCGCAGTCTGACCCCAACCTGAAGTCCTCTTGGTTGGGGGGGGGGGGCAGGCACCAGGGGGTGAACTGAGATCTGAACCGGGGTTGACCTAGGCCCCCACCTGCCCAGAACAACCCACACTCGGTCACACGGTTTCTGGCCTCGCCCTGCCCAGCAGCGGGGCTGAGCAAAAGAAAAAGGGAAAGTGCGTTGTGAGCAGGGCCCGCTGGTGGGCAGGGCGCGGCAGGGAGGGACAAATCCAGGCCCAGCCTGCCGCGGGTGGACACCGCGTGCGTCTGCGCAAACCCACAGGCCCGGGCGTCGTGGGGGCCAGGAAGGGGCCGAGCAGCTGGTCAGAACTTTGTGAAGGCAGGGTCTTCCGCTCGGGCCTCTGCTGACGGGTCCACCGGGGATGCCGGCTGAAGCCTCGGGCAGCGCCCGGCTCCGGGACACGGGGACACGGGCAGGGGCTCGGCTCCAGAAGGACACGGGGCTTCACTAGCAGAAAGAACTATGGGAACCACCCAGGTCGCGCCTTCCTTCTAAGAAGGGCCTGCACACAGCTGGGCCCCCCCAACCCCGTTAGCGCGGAGACTGGCCCAGAGCCACAGCCCCGCCACAGCCCGGCTGCAGGTCGGTGGGCGGTGGCCCTGGAGATAGGAGCAGAGGCGAGGGCAGGGCCGCCCGCCCCACGCCCTCCAGGACAAAGTCACTGTAAACTTGGTGGCTCCCCAGCCCCGTAGCCAGGCACTCTCCTCAGTGCCGACAGGACAAGCGGCCCCCCCGCCCTCTTCTGCCGGGCAGCAGGTGGGGCACGGAGCCCCCAGCCTCCAGGCACACCCCACCCCTCCCCCGCCTCTCTCTCCCCTTCCCCTCCCGCAGCCGGGTCCAGCTGGGGCTCTCCCAGCGCCGTCCCCTCTGTGAGCAGGGCGGCTGGCGAGGGTCAAGGGTCGGCGCTTGGCGGAGGCGGAGCGGTGCCTGTCTCGTCATCCTCACCTCGAAGCCGCCACATCAGCTTTCAGAGCCGAAAACGCCAGCACGTCCACCTCGCCCCTAAACCAGGTCCCGCATCCACCTCCGGACGCCCCTCCCGCCTCGCCCGCCGCGTTCCCACATCTCGGCGGCCAGCCCTTCCAGGACCTCCGGGAGCGCGGCCCAGCCACGCCCTCGCACCGCCCCCCGCCCCTCCGGCCCCGCCCCCGTGGGTCCCCACCACTCACGCCCGCGTCCCCACGTCGCCCCCACCCCGCAAGGCCCCCTCCCCTGGCCCCTCGCGGCCCCGCCTCCGCACCGCCCCCACCCCTCATCGCCTTCCGCCCCCCCAAGGTCCCGCCCCCATAGTGCCCCCACCCCCTCACGGCCCCGCCTCCGGCCACTTCTCGCCTCTGCAACGCCCCCGCCCCTCACGGTCCGGCCTCCGCACCGCCCCCAGCACCTCACGGCCCCGCCTCCGGCCCCTGCCCGCCTCCACATCGCCCCCAATCTCCACGGCCCCGCCTCCGGCCACTTCCCGCTTCTGCAACGCCCCCGCCCCTCACGGCCCCGCCCCCGGCCCGCCCCCGCAGGGCCTCGACGCCTGGCGGCCCCGCCCCTGCCTCCCACCCCAGTGCTCGAGCTGCGGCCCGGCCCGCCGCCATATCGACCCCAACCAAGCGTCGTTCCCGCATCCGCACGACGCCGCCCTCACGGCTCCGACGCGCCCGGGCAGCAGTCAGCCCCGCCCTCCGCGTTAGACGCAAAAGGCCTGCGCCACGCGCTTGCGTCATCAGGCACCGCCCGCGTGGGCGTGGCCACGCGGGGCCCCAGAGCCGTGCGTCCGGCAGTCATGGCACCTGCGGCCGCCGGGCCCCCGGAGGTGGTTCGCGCGGCGCAGAAGGACGACTACTACCGCGGCGGGCTGCGGAGCGCGGCGGGCGGCGCCCTGCACAGCTTGGCGGGTGAGGCCCTGCTTGGGGCCGGGGGTGAGGCCCAGGCACTGGCGCAAGCTTCTGGGGAGAGGGAGCCCCGGGCTGAGGGCGACGCCAGGGGGGACGCTCGGACACCAGTGCAGATTCGCGGCCGGGGGTTCTGGGAGGGGAGAGGGCGAGCGGAATAAACGGGTGGCACTTCACTTTGACATGTCTTGTGTCGAGGAACGTTCTCGGTGCTTCACAAACGCCACCCGTTTGGCTCTCTAAACGCCGTTTCCAGGCGGGACTCGGTCGGTGTTCCCCTTTCTCCAGAGGGAAACTGGGGTTCCACAGACTTCTTGTAACTTGTCTGAGGTTACAGCCAGCAGCGTGGGGGGCTGGGGTTGATGCTGGACGGCGGGCCCGGCTTGTGTTCTGAGTTGCCCTGCTCCGCCGCCTGTCCTTGTGGCCCGTCCGGGCTCGAGAACAGTAAGCCCCGTGGGTCCCAGAGCGGCCGGCGGCCGGCGCGGGAGGTTCTCGGGATTCGCGGCGGCCCAGAGGTAGGAGACACGGGGCTGAGTGCGTAGCGGGGAGGCCAGGACAGGGAGGGCGGTGGCTTAGGACAGACTCGGCCCCGGGGGGGGGGGGGGAGCTGGGCCTTGGCAGCAGGAGGAGCGGGAAGGATTGGACTTGAACTTTGCCACCTCGCCCCCTCGACCTCCTCTCAGGTGCGAAGAGATGGCTGCAGTGCAGGAGGGAGATCGAGCTGCTGTCGGACGTCGCCTACTTCGGCCTCACCACACTTGCAGGTAACAGGCCAGGCGGGACCTTGAGACCAAGGGGCCCACAACACACCGAGCCTGGGGACAGGGGTCGCAGAGCTGCCAGCAAAGAAGCGCCCGGAGGTGCTTCCCAGTGGCCCTGGCCCCGATGCAGTCTCAGGGGAGAAGGGGACCCTGATGCCCTCCCACGCAGGAGATGCCAGGCCCCGAGCCCCAGCTGGAGCGTCTCAAAGTTCCAGGGTCACATCTGTGCCGTCCTCTCAGCCTTTGTTTCTGGGGACTTTCATCCTAGACTTTGTCCAAGCGGCCATTGGGACTGTTTGGGACTGAGTTCTGTGGCCGGACAGGGGTCCCAGCACTGAGCCCCATCACAGAGCAAGGGCAGCGGGGCCCCAGTGCAGCTCCATCCTTTAGAGGAAAGGTAGGGACCTGATAGCAAGATCCAGTGCAGAGAGAGAGAAATGGACGGTGGGCCCCAGCCTCAGTTTCCCATGAGGGTCAGCGCCACCCCCCAACCCCGGCAGGCTACCAGACCCTCGGGGAAGAGTACGTTGGCATCGTGCAGGTGGACCCGTCCCAGAGCCGAGTGCCCTCAAGGCTGCGCCGTGGCGTGCTGGTCGCGCTGCACACCGTCCTGCCCTACGTGCTGGACAAGGCCCTGCTGCACCTGGAGCACGAGCTGCAGGCCGATGCCGACAGCGCCAGGCCCTCGCAGGGCAGCCTGGCAGCCGGCGGCCGTGGCCGGTCCGGAGCGAGGCTCTGGGTGCAGCGGCGCGTGGCTGCCCTGACTGAGCAGCAGAAGAGGGTGCTCCTGCGGGCCGTGCTGGCGCT
This sequence comes from Hyaena hyaena, assembly GCF_003009895.1. NCBI lineage: Eukaryota > Metazoa > Chordata > Mammalia > Carnivora > Hyaenidae > Hyaena > Hyaena hyaena. The sequence goes on from NW_024080942.1 coordinate 913,578, forward strand.
CAGGCAGGGCCTCGCCTGCCTTCAGCGGCTCCATGTTGCCTGGTTCTACATCCACGGTGCCTTCTACCACCTGGCCAAGAGGCTCACGGGAGTCACTTACGTAAGTAGCCGGTGCTGTCCTGCTTGTTGTGCTCTGGACCGTTTGCGCCCGGGTTCTGTGGGCTAACAGCCACAGCGTCAGAGCCAAGGTCCTCTACTGAAAAGCCAAGGTTTTATCCTGTCGTGTTTTGCCAGAAGGTCCTAGAAGTCCAATTTCCAGAAGCTCTGAGGGAAGCACACATCTGTCTCCCTGAAGGCAGCACTTGTGAGCCGCCCTGCGTTTAATCTGAGGCCCACCTGAGGCTTCAGGCTCCTGGGTCCATGCCCGCTGCTTCCCAGCTGCCCCGGTGGAGGGTCACGTGCGGGGACACCTGTTGCTGGCAGGGTCTTCCCTGGTCCAGGCCTTCCAGTCAGCCCCACCTCGCATCCTGTTCCTTACCTGGTGCCGTGGTTTCCCGATTCACCCAGAAAGTCTCGCCTCAGGCCCCTTGGCCACACCCTTGCTCGCCTCCCTTGGCCACACTACCCTGGGTGCCTGGCTCTCTCCTCTCCAGCCTCAGCCCTCTGCGCTCACTCGTGAGAGCTGATGGCTCTGATGGCTCACCGCCCCAGCGTCAGCCAGGGTGTGTACTGAGCAGTCCTAGCGAAGCGCCTGGAGACAGACGCAGTCTCCGCCCAGACAGAAGCCTTTTGCTCTCCTGGGGCCCCAGGCGCTGCTGCCCAGCTCTCCTCTGCCCGGGTGCGTGGGGCCTGGCTTGGGGGCTCTCAGCTGAGGGAAGGGAGACCAGAGTGGAGGGCAGCCGGCTTTCTTTTCAGGGGTGTGGCCGGAAGTTGCCTCCATTGGTAGCTGCAGGGCCACGGGGGGCAGGTGTCTCCCCGAAAGCGGGGAACTTCGCGTACATGACAGAGGAGCTGGTTAGCACTACCTGCCTGTGTGCCTTTTCCCTGCCCACTGGGGTTCTTCTCCGGCTGCTTTGCAAGTGCTTTCTCTGCAGTGTGGGTCCTCAGATGTGCCCCTTCACCCCCCAAATCCCCATCTGCAGCCAGTGACTGCAGATATGGGAGCCCTGCTCGGCGCTTGGTCCCGCTGGGCATGAGGCGTTGAGCTCTCCTGCATCGTCTCCCACCCGGTACTCAGCCCCTGCAAGGCACCCCTGCCCTCCTCACTCAGCCAAGAGGGCCCCCCCATATTGTGTGCCAGGAGGGCAGGGTTTGGCCTCATCCCATTGGGCACTCTATTGCCAGGGGGTGTCCTGGCCCCCACGGGGCTTGGTGCTGTGTCTACTGATCACGTGATTGTTCCTTCTGACCCTTGACAGCTTCGCGTGCACTCCCCATCCGCAGAGGACCCGAGGGCTCGTGAAAGCTACAGGCTGCTGGGATTCATCTCCTTGCTGCACTTGGCCTTGTCCGTGGGGCTGCAGCTCTACAGCTTCCGGCAGAGGCAGCGCGCGCGGCGGGAGTGGAAGCTGCATCGCGCCCTGTCTCACCGCAGGTGCGGGAGCCGGTCCCCGGGACAGGGCTGTGGCTGGGGACTTAGCGTTCTGGTGGATCAGGGCAGGCACTGCAAGGACCCTGGAGGTTAAATTACGGTCTCTCCCTGCCACGTCTCCAGGAGCCACGTGGAAGAGAAAGCCCCTTCCAGAAACTCCTTGTGTACCCTGTGCCTGGAGGAGCGCAGACACTCGACAGCCACGCCCTGCGGCCACTTGTTCTGCTGGGAGTGCATCACCCAGTGGTGTGACACCAAGGTGGGTGTGCCAGGGTCCGCAGCCGTGAGTGGGGAGGCAGGCCCCACAAGCAGGCGCCACTGGCCACCCGGGAATCCGGAAGGAAGCCTGTCCCAGAAACCTCCTCTCCCGGGGGGGGGGGTAGAGGGTGGGAGCCTTTTAAACCTCCCAGATGCGCCGCACGCGGGGCCTATCTGGAGTCAAGGTGCGGCGGCCGTGCAGCCTGAGGTGTTGCTGGGGCAGCTGCCGGGCCGCGAGGTCCTGCTCCTAGCGCCCCCCCCCGCCCCCCGCACGCCCCTTGGACGGCCCTCCCCGGTGGGTGGATGTCTGCTGTTACTGCCCACGGGGGCGCCCCCAGGATGCACAGCTGCCTGCCCCACTCTCGCGAGACCACGGGGTGGTGGGGTCTACCCAGCCAGGGTCTGGGTCTGCCGAGAGCAGGGAATGCCGCGTCCTCTCTTCCCTCTGGGCTGACTCCAGGGAAGACTTGGGTTCCTGGGCCCCCACGGCCTGGGGGTGGGAGGGGGTGCGCACACAGGTGAGATAAACAAGGGATGTGATGCTCAGTTAGACACCTGTTCTCCTCCTACCTGGAGACATCTGCCTCCACAGATCGGCCAAGGGGCATTGCTTAGAGCCTATGCACGGGGCTCACAGTGGCCGTGGCCTCACAGCCTGGGTGGAGCGGACTCAGAACCACCCCCCATGAAGTGTCCTTACTGGGCGGGTCCCACTGGATTGTACCATAGCCTCCACTTTGGGGCCCCTGCTACCATTCAAGGGATTCCCCGAGAACACAGGTACGGTCCCGGTCAGGGTCGGTCCCGGGCAGCGACACCTAGCAGGAGATCCGCGGACCTTCCTGGGGACAAGGGAATCCGACCTGTCCTTCAAGGGCGGGGCCGCAAGGACTGAGCTGGACAGGACATGCTCGCTCATTTCTGGAAGCGCAGCTACTGCCGCCCTTCCGACCCAGCCCTCTGTGGCAGCCAGGTGTGCCCTCGCCCGGCCCATCACCACATGGGACAGGTTGGCTGTCTCCTTGGCCTGGTCAGTGTCCCCAGCTCCGCTACCCCAGGGTTGAGGCCTTCTCTTCAGGTTTGTGACTACTGAGAAAAGTGGGTTTTTAAAATCGTCTTTTCTTTTAAAAATTTTTTTTAATGTTTTTATTTTTACTTCTGAGAGACAGAGCACGAGTGGGGGAGGGGCAGAGAGAGAGGGAGACACAGAATCCAAAACAGGCTCCAGGCTCTGAGCTGTCAGCACAGAGCCTGACACGGGACTCAAACCCACAAACTATGAGATCATGCCCTGAGCCAAAGTCAGACGCTCAACCGACTGAACCCCTGGGGTGCCCCTGAAATCATCTTAATCCGAAGTTGAGAGAGACACGTGCACGTACCATGTGTCACTGCAGGAGACCTGCTGTGGGAGCGCGCGCGGCCCGCATGACCCTTCTGCTTCCCCTGCAGATGGAGTGCCCTCTCTGCAGGGAGAAGTTCCCTCCCCAGAAGCTCGTCTACCTGCGACACTATCGCTAACCTGCCCAAGGACAGAGGAGCCCAGGAGCCTCAGCGTCAGGACAGTCCCTATCCGTTCCCGAGGTTAACCCGCACAGAAACATTACATTCTCAAGTTTTACTTCGTGTCACGTAGCAACTCTGCCAGAAGCTTGGGAGACAGAGGCTGGATCTGCCGGCGGCACAGCCGGTCTGAGGCTTGGGTTCCACCTGCTCTGTGGACCCCGAGCCCACGGCGCTGGCGGCCAGCAGAGTCCCGCTGGGGGGCCAGCCACGCCACACCGCCACCGTGGCATAGCCGGGTCGTTTCTCAGCTCACGTGCTGAGAGAACGGTTGTGTCGAGCCCGTGGTGAGGGTTTGGCCCGAACGGGCAAGTGTGGCGAAGAGCAGAGCACATGGCTCAACAGCCGTTGAGCCACCAGCCACAAAGACCCAAATCCTTGCCCTCGTCACCAGAGGCAGCTACCTGTGGCTCAGGCACATCCGTTCACAGAGCAGAAAGGCTCTACCCAAGGTCGGCACGTACCCTTAACACACACTCGTTTGTTTCCCATCCTAGAAGGTGAAGTCTGTGTCTCTGCGGAGGTCGGCCTGCAGTTTGGGTGCAGGGCTGCTGCGGGGAGGTTCTCTGCTGCTCAACACCTAACTCACAGGCGCCCGGAGCTCAGCCCTCCCCGAGGCCGGGCACGCTGGCTGCTCACACCTGCTTCCTGCCACAGTTTTGTTACTTTTAGGCCTTCAAAAGTATTTAACTTGTGCCAGAGCTAAGACTTTGCCATAAACTTTAGGAAACGAGCCCCGCAGAATGTAGGAAAATTAAGGCCAGAAGGGTGAACCGGAAATCAGGTCCATGAAGGGTCAGAACCTGCGGTCAGGATGTCGCGTTCCCTGTGCGAGTTCACATCGTGGGCTTCTGAGAGCGGCCTGCACACGGTTGTTCGGGAACACGTGGGTCCACAACAGGCCCCGCGACCCCTGGATGGGGAGGAGCCCGAGAGGCTCCAAAGTCCCTGAGGCCCGTTACCGATGCTCTGAACAAATGCAAACAATTTCCTGTCCTGTTTGGAGCCTGAGCATTTGCTAGAAAACAGTACGAAGAATGGAAGCATCTGGAGTTTGAGCATCTCTGGTGCTACAGTGTCACGTTAAAAGTACGGATTTGAAAAGTCACTTAAATACCAAGATTAAAATACCGGACGATGTACACAAAAGGTCTTAATCTGGCCTCTCAGAATCAAGAGGAGCTCAATTTCAGCTCTCCAAAAATTGGCAAAAGAAAAGCCAGACAATAAGCACAATCAGTGCCTGAAACCCTCGATGGATGGGACGCTGGCCAGAGCTGCGCACCCGCACCTCAGGGAGCAGGTCTGCACCCCAGCACCCGCACCCCCGGGACCGCCCTGCTCACCCCTGCAGCGGCCGTGGGGCTCCTGGCCGGGCCTGCTTGGCACCAGCTCGCTGTAGTGTTCAGATAAAGACGCCACGAGAAAGGGGACACCGTCTTTAATAAAGTTGGAATTAAAAAGTCACTTAGTAAAATGTTTACGAGTATTGTTTTTATCACATCAAAAAAGTTGACATGCGGGTCAGAGTTCTGTTTTCCCATAGAAAGTGAGAAGCCGTGTGTTAAAACCCACAAATTGGTCTGCTCTCGCCAGTTGTTTCTATAAAGGGGCCGCTGCATGAGATCAACTTTAAATTAATCAAAAACAAACAACTCTTCAGGTATCAAAGAAATGTGTCAAAATAATTCCAAACAATTAAAATATAATATATATATTTATAATTCCAGGCCCTCAAAAGCAATCACGGTAGTTAAGAACAGAGTTTTGAGTCATTATGATAGAGACCAACTTCAAACATCTCTGGTGAGATGAAACTGGGAAACTGGCATTAGAACTCCAGAGTTCCTTGAAAGTCACCTTTCAAATGTTCTTCCAAAGCGCAGGAATCAGGTTAGCCTCATCCTCCGGCTGGGCGACGTGGCGGCGGGGGCGAGAGCTGGCTCCTCCCGTGCAGGTCTGTTCCAGGGCCGCACCAGGGCCGCACCAGGGCCGCGCGACGACCGCGACTACCTGCCCCTCCCCTCCCCCCAGCCTGCAGTTTACTAGAATTCCATCCTTTAGAACACCTGAATGTCACTGAAAAATAAATCAATGCAATTTGGTTTAAATGTCAGTTTCTTCAAGAACCTGATGTTTCAGTTACAAATAATTGAAGCTCCTTTTTAAAAAGAAAATTCGACTCCCTCGAAATCAACTACTTAATGTGGCGGAAGAAGGCGTGGCTACGGCGGCGCAGAAGCGTCCTGGGCCTCCGGTGGGGCCGCCTGAGCACCTAGCTCGCAAACGTCTTGCCCGCGTCCTCCTTCCCCTTGTAGGTCCTCTTGCCGTGCGTGAACGGGATGTACCGGTACTTTATCATGTGCTGCGGACAAACAGGTGCAGTTTACAACGGCTTCGTTCGCGACGAGCCTTCTCCAAATCGGAATCCTGCTCTTCTCTACACACAGGGCAACGAAACCAGCACCCAACAGGCCTCTAGTCCCCTCCCCCACAGCGACCTGGCAAGACTCTCCTGCCCGCGCCGGGCCCCCCAAGCCCACCGAGCTCCCTGGAAATCCCGAGAGTGGGGGAAAGGTTTTTAAAACCCCGTACATGCAGGAAGGGCTGGGGCGGGGCTGGGGCCCCAGGATGGGAGGTGCCTGGACCCTGCCGATACCCGGGGGTGGGGGTGGGGACGCGGGGGGACAGGCTGCCCTGGGATGTGTTTGAGGTACCGTCAGCGTGACACACCGTGACTGTCCAGCAGGGCCTGGGCTCCGAGCCCCCGGGGACATCACGCCGGAGAGGACAGCGCGGCTGAACTGAGGGCCTTTCCCACCGGCCCCCGAAGAGCTGCCTGCTAACAGCTAGACTGTGGGGCAGGTCTGTGTGGCCACCTTGATGCGAAGGGGCTGTGCCCTGTCCCTGCTGCAAACCTGCCGAAGCTTCAGGACACTCGTGTACAGAGAAGACCCAGGCGGGGCCCTCCGTCAGCACCTCCCGGTGCCGCCCGCGCTCACCTTGATCTGCCTCTTCATGGTGATGCAGAAAAGCATGATGAAGTACATCACCAGGATGGGCCAGAACACTGGGACATTGAAAGCCTCAAAGAAGGTGCAGGCCATGGCCACGAGGATGCCCTTGGTTGCCGCGTGCCTTAAAGCAGGGGAGGTGGTCAGTGCCGCTGGCGGCCCCCGGCCACCGAGGGCCACGGCCACATCCCTACTCGGGGCAGCAGTGGCACGGCGCATCCTCCACGGAGCGCACAGCACGCGACCAGGCACCCACTTCCTCGGTCCCTTGAGAGTCCTGTTTTCTTCCAAAATCACACGGGGTACAAAACCTCGCCACTCAGGCCAACAGCTCCAGGACACCTCGGGGGGCTCATGTCTGCCGCGTGGACGCCCTGGGCTGTGCGGCGAGGAGGGGGTCCCGGCCGCTGCCTCCAGCTCAGGGCCCTGCCTACTGATTCGGGCCTACCTGGGTCTCCCTTTGTTGCAGGACAAAGGCAGACTTCCCTGGGGGCCTGCGGGGCCATCCCGCCCACAACCTGCTCCTCCCGGGCAGTGTCCTCACTTCAGTAACCCCCCGCCCCCCCCCCCCCCCCCCCCCCCCCCGCAGCAGATGGACTGCAGAGGAGCCTCCGAGTCCCCCACATGCATCTGGGATGCAAAGTAAAGGGTGGCAGCTTATTCCCCTTGGGTTTTTGCTCCTACAAATACGGATGAGGTCACCGCCCTAATGCTGTGGGGGGGTCACCTGTCCACCTTTCACACCCCTCCTTGTGCAACAACGCACAGATATCACCACCTACGGGAGGTCTGCGGGGACAAGCCAGGTCCCATCCCAAGCACGGCACGAGCAGGGGTGCAGTTCGAGGAGGCACATCTCCCTCCTGACCCCGCAGCTGCAACATGCCCGGACCCTCTGGCCCGAAGCAGCTTCTCTTTTGCTCGTTTCAAGGAGCACTGGTGCGAACTGGCAACCAGGAAAGCCCCCCCGGCACCGGGCTGTCCCACAGAGGCCCCTGTGACCCGCCCCCACGCCTCACTGAGCACAGGACCCCCTACGAGTCAGTGTCCAAACCGCACAACGAATGTCTCGTTTCTCTAAGAAGCGTCCACGGCCACTGGAGCCAGAACCTCTATTCTCAGCCCCGTCACACGGAGGACAAGTCTCTTTCTCAACTACCCTAAGGACACTCACCAAAACTTAAACTCTGGAAGCCTTCGAATAAAAGGCCGGAACTCCTCATTCTGTTTGGTTGGTAACGAGGGGCCGTCATCTGAAAGGGAGAATGTCAGTGAGACAGGGCACGTGTCTCCTCCGTCTGTCCCCAACACTGCATTTATGAGCTTCTCCCTAAAGCTTCTGATCGAGCAGGACTGACGTGTGAGACAACAGATTTACGTGAGTTAACCAAACACAACATGAATCTTCAGCTGACTTAGAAATCGATTCACCATAGGGCGCCTGGCTGGTTCAGTCGGCTGAGTGTCCGACTCTATTTCAGCTCAGGTCACGATCCCAGGATGATCGCAGGGTCATGGGATCGAGACCCACATGGCTCTGCGCAGAGCGTGCGTTCTGCTTGAGATTCTGTCTGCCCCTCCCCCACTTAGGCACATGTGCATATGCACACTCTCTCCCTTTCACACACACAAAAAATAAAAAATAGCAATTCACTGCAGAGAGAGAAGAACATGCGCTCAAGTGGGAGAGGTGTGGGGAGGGGGTGAGGGGAGGGGAGGGAGAGAAAGAGAGAATATCTTAAGTAGGCTCCACGCTCGGCACAGAGCCTGATGAGGGGCTCGATTCCACCACCCTGGGATCATGACCTGAGCTGAAATCAAGAGTCAAACACACTCAACCGACTGAGCCACAGGCAGCCCCAGAATGTTTTAGAACGAACGCCTGCCCGGCTTAAACAACTGCATGAATGCTGCAGCGCCTCCTGGTGGCCAGGCACGCGCCAGCGGAGCCCACAGGGGATGTGCCTGGCAAAAGGCCGCTCAGGAAGCTGCCCTCCTCACCAACCATGAGCAGTCAGGCTGCCCCACCCACCCTGCCCAGCTACACAGGGGGAAACTGAGGCCTACAAGGTCTCTCAGTCACCTCCTAATTCCCCCAAATGACCACAAACCAAGTGCTATTTCCTTTACTGTTTTCATTAAACAGCCCAGAGAAAAAAGGCACAGGCTTCTGGTCACAATGTGAACATTCTGGAGAAAACGTCTAGTACTCGGGAAGTGCGCATCTGCCATCACGAGGAGGATTATGTGAGCAGGCAGCTGCGTCTAAGTTTTTACAACAGTGGCACCAGACATGCTGGCAGAGTGAGGACCCCCATCTGTCTGTGTGCCCCCCTCCCAGGCCAACCAGTCAGGTGTGGACATGGCCCCCTGACCTGGCCCAGGGATGGCCAGGAGCAGCGTGAGATGAGAACTTTTCAACCCATCATCCGGGAAATCAGAAAGCGCTACCCTCAACGGGGCCCAACCATCAGTGGTCAGGATCCCAGTGGCCTCCGCTGGTCCCAGCAAGCTGCCCGTGGAAACTTCCTGTTTCCCAGGAAGGGGACCTACCCATTGAGTGTAGCAGGACTCTGAGAGGCTGGCTGTGAGTGCCACCCCTGCCCCCGTGCACTCCGCCACGTGGCCTCCAACAAGCCCCACAACGCTGCGCCTCCCCTCCCTCGTCTACAGAACGGAGCACCTGGCCCACGTGCTTGCAAAGGTGTAAGACCTCGCTCTACACACAGATTTGTCATCACCAGGGTTCTACATACATTTAAACAGCAAAATGACAGTGTCAGAAGTTTAGATTTCAAAGGTTTCTAGAGAAAACGAGGCAATCTGTGAAGTACACAAACCCACAACTCTCCCAACAAACAACCTAGCGGACGGCCTCTATCCTACCTGAGTCTTCCATCAAGGAAGGGTCCACTTTCGGAGAAAGAAAAGCTATGAAAAGATTGAGGTGGTAGATCCCCAAGGCGTAGGTCACGATGTACCAGCCCTGCAGGAGAAGGAAGGAGGCACGGTCAGTGGCACGCCTCAACACCCGCCCCCGGACCGGCCCGCCTGGCGCACCGGGAACGTCTGACCCCGTCTTAACTGAACTTCTAAGTATTCACAGCTGACTTACAGGAGGAGATAGCAACAAGAGACAGAGAGGCACAGCGGGCACCCATGACGACAGTGTATCTCAAAGACCTGGTGAGCGTGACCATGGACGGCACAAACGGAGAACTCCAAGGCTGGAGCTGTTCGCACGTGGTGCCTGAAGCTACCAGCCCCCACATCGGGAACGCAGCAGAGGACGATTTCACAAAGCCACCCGCCTGAGCTGCGCCACGGCCCCGGGCGGGCATGGACCGGGCACCGAGTGGCGCTGGTGGGCACGCCTGGGCCAGGCCCCGCCTTGCCAATGCTGCCTGAACCAGAGCCCGGGGCCTGAGCCGTCACTCAGGATGTGCTGGCCACCATTCCCTCCAGTGGGCCCCTCACAGCACGCCGCACTGGTCACAGGTGCTAATAATCTCTGCCCAGAAGAAATCTAGAACCGGAAAATGAGGAAGTCAAGAATGAGACTCAGGGTGGCCAAACCCACCCGGGAGATGCAAATACATGGAGAGGCCGGCACAACCCGTGACATACGCACTGCGTCAAGCGTACCTGATGAGACCAACACATGCCGTGTTGATTCTAAAAGCCTAAAAAATTTGCATGCAAACAAGATGAGATCTTTCTGCCTTAATATTTTTCCAGTCTAGACGTGCAAACTACAGGCTAGACGTGGATGCCAGCAGTCTACCGCTGACGCCGCTCCGAGCTGCGGCACCACGGCTGAGCGATGCCGAAGCAGGTGCGAACTCGGTTCAGAAGACAGAAAGGTGAGCCTGCGCGAGATGCACCCGTCCCGCCAGCACCGCTACATCAAGGCCTCTGGGTCGTTCTGTCTACTACGGAATGGACCAAGTTCCCACTCAAACAACAACCCTACAGACAATGACAGTAAACTCAACACCAACTTTAAACCAGCCGTGCAGTCCAGCCACGGGGACCACGGAACGGCCCCACGGCCCCCGTGCTGAACGGTGTCAGGCTCACATACAGGAAACACGCACGGCCAACGCACAAGAGTCTACGCTCAGTTCAAGTGAGAATTTCCCACAGCACTAGACACACGTGGAGCCCGGGACACAAGCGTGTTGACCAGCAGGCCCGTGCCCTCCTATATCCTGGGAAACATCTGGAACGAAGGCATCTGCTTTAAAAGAGGAAAACCTTTCCCAGCTACAGAGGAGAAAAGGCTCTGGACAAGGCGTGCACCCTGCCGGCCTCCAGATGTAAGGGAACATCAAATCCCTTCCACCCACGGCCTCCAGGGACTTCACGCCTAGGAACCAGGGGGCACTGGAGATCACACGGCAAAGGGGATGTCTGAGGACATCACCTGAGCTGAAGAAACAGCCTCAAACCCACCTCCGGTCACTAGGTCTCAGATTCAACTACCCATACTCTCCTCGGCCTCATGAAAGGTGACAGAGAAACAGCTAAGCCCTCGGGATGTTCAGGGAACGAGGTGGCTGGTCCAGAAGGTTTGGTCATCCCAGGGTCTCGCACAGCGGGAGTCCCAAGGCAGGGTTGGAGGACACCAGAGGGTCCGCTGTCCAGGCCAGGCCAGTGGAGTGTCACCAGGCCCTAGGTGGACATCAAGACTGTCCTGGGAACTCTCACCACAGGGTATGACAAACCTAGGGTGAACTGCGGACAATCCTGTTTTATAATACAGTCGCCAGAATTTTTCTTACACTTAATCCTTAACTGAAAATTGACTTATCAGAGGTGGTTTCCTTCACGGCAAAACCTCCTCCCCCAAAGACCTAGGAAAACCAGCCCCCCACACCCGGGCCCCTGGGAGCCGGCCACACCCACCTGCAGCAGGTAGACTCGAATCATGTACACGAAGCTCAGGCCCAGTGTCACCACCCATCGCACAGCCGTGTAAGGTGTGGACTTGTCTAGCCAGGACTGATAGATCTAGAAAGACAAGAGTTCACATGCACTGTGCAGCCCCCGGGATGCCTGCTGCAAAGCACACTTCCTGTGGACGTTCGGCTGCAGACCTTTAAGTGTCCAGCACTGAGCAGGGACTACGACTAACCCACAACTGCAGTCACTCCCGGGGCAGGTCCAGCCTGTCAGCACACACTCTAGACACTCCCTCTTAGCAGACGGTCCTGGAGCAGCAGCCTCAGCAGTCGTTGTGACCACACCTAACTTCACCCAAGAGCGCTGGGAGTGTGTGCACCTTACACGGTCCCAAGCCCCCCCCCTTCCCCCCTCCGGCCGCCCCAAGCTGGCCTCAGCCCTGCCCAGCAGCCCCAGGCAGACCTTGTGGCTGCTCTCGGACCAGTCAGCCACAGGCTGACCCCGGCGGTGTGGGCACCGAAGCAATGGAGCTTCCGGAAGGAGCCCTTGGTTCTAGCTGTACATGCGTGTGCACGCACGGGTAATTAGCAGACGTACGTGCACTAATTTTCATTCTCAAATTAAGTTTAATTTTTCAATTGTTAATTTTGTATGAAAAATTTCAATCATTCATAAAAATAAAAATCACCTGTCTTCAGTAATTATGAAATTTTCCAAATGTTTAATTTTAAAAACACATATATATATTTTTTCTTAGTTTATTGTCAAGTTGGTTTCCATAGAACACCCAGCGCTCATCCCAACACGTGCCCTCCTCCGTGCCCATCCCCCTCTCCCCCACCCCCATCAGCCCTCAGTTTGTTCTCAGCATTCAAGGGTCTCTCGGGGTTTGTCTCCCTCCCTCTCCCCCATTATTTTTCCCCTTCTTCTCCCCCACGGTCCTCTGTTAAGTTCCTTCTAATCCACCTATACGAAAACACATATATTTTTCATTCTAAGCCAAAACATCAGTATGTGCACCCGTTCACCGAGTCAGACCTCTGGACCCGGTGTGGGCGTGTGGCTGCAGGCACCGCTGACCACTGCAGGCCTCCGCACAGCCCACAAAACAAGGGCAGAGCTGGGTGAGGGGGCCTGAGGGCCCCTGGCCAAGTGGATGGGGAGGTGGGTGGACAGGAGAGAGGATGGTAAGGGCACAGCCGTGCCACTTGGGAGCTAAGAAGTGTTTTCGTCTTTGTAAAAGCAGTCGGGGAAAAGCACACAAAACAAGCATACGTGGCCCCCAGGCCTAAACCACCGCACAGCCCTTTACAGAGGCACGGAAGACAGAAGCAGCTGGCAGCGCAGCGCAGCTGGGCAGGGGGGCTGGGGGCGGGTCCGCCCCTCTTCCTGGGTGCGCGATCGGCCAGCACACTCGCCCGGCAGGAACCCCAGGCAGCCCGTTCGATCTCCGCTCCAACTACAGAGGAACCGACCTGGCCGAGTCTGGTGAAGAATCTGTACACCACAGAAGGCTTCCCGTGGACAGACTCTCCCACGCTGTCCCCTTCAGACATTCTGTACCTGAGAAAGACACACAAAAGACTTCAAGTTAAACAAGAAGCGCTCGAGGATTTCATCATTTTACCCCATTTCTATCAATACCACCAAGCACATTTTCTCAGCATGCACGGTTTCTTCCTTCTGGGTGTCTCCACCATGGGCTGTCCAGGAGAAAGACACAGCAAGAGGCCCTGGCGGAGAGCCAGCTGGCACGTGACACGCAGGGCAGCACAGGGTGGACCTCTGTTTCTGCTAATATCACCTGGGCCGCACTCCTCCCGCTGGCCCCTGGGAGCCGCCCTTGCTGACCGTGGAGTCGTGTGGACACAGCTTCCCTGGGGCCGCTGCACCCATGCCTCCCTCCCCTGCTCCATTCCTAGGGCTCCCCTCGGTACCCCATCTTCTCCCGGCCCTTCCCTGCTCCCCGTTCAGGCTGCTTCCCAGGGCACCGGCAGCCGGCCGTGCACGTCCTGGCCCTCCACTCCATGAACAGGGAAATGCCACATGATTCCCAGGGAGGGAGCCCCGGCCTGTGCCCAGCCCCCCGTCTGTAAGCGAAGGGACCCCCCTGGCTCCTGCCTCTGGGTTCCACCCGTCGTGGGTTCCACAAGGAGAATCAACTGATGAGAACCCGGATAACCACCTGAAGTGGCTTATCAGTCCCGTCTCACTGAGTCTCAAATAGTTTAAGCCACTTGCCCAAGGTCAGGAGCAGCTCTGCCTGACCTCGGGTTCTCCATCCAAGGTGCTGATGAAGATGCCCGGCCAGAGCTCAGCGCTGCCCCCAAACCTGTGCACGGCACCCTCCCAAACGAGTCTGCATCAACGTGTAACTGCGATCCCACAGCACTAGTTCCTGGAGCGGGCAGAAAAATGGGTAGAGGCCTCAAGTGTCAAGGAGGAGCCCCAGAAATGCCCTTTGCTCTCACGGGAGATGCAGGAAGTACAATTACATGCCTGAAGCCAGGCCCATCTCTTCGAGGGAGGTGCGGGTGTACATTCAACGGAGAGACTCTCCCACGGCTGGCCTCCCTGTTGAGGCCAGAGCCAGACCAGCAGAAAGCTACATCAGTAACGTGCCTGTCCTACGATCCTCACAAACGTCCCCTTCTTTCTCGTGTCTGTGACCAAACTATTCTGCACCAGAACGCCTTTACCCGAACTGAGGCGGGAAGAGCAACGTGGGCGGGGATGTGCCTGGCGGGCCCTGGGAGCTCGCACTAATACGAGAGGACAGAGCGGAAAACCTTCCGACACACGTCAGCCAACTTCTGACTGTCTGGCCAGTGGCACAAACAGCCTCACGCCACTCCCCACGTCTCCATGAAAGTCACCATCGTGGCAACATTAAGGAACTAAACTTTTAGAGGGTTCTGTCACCTTCTAGCGGTAGAACCTGAGCAACACTTCATGCTGACGTGTGAAAGGGGGAGACGGCACCTCGGCCCCCTCCCCAAAGGCTTCTCGCAGGGAGGGCAGTTGGCCGTGTCGGCCGTCAGGGCCTGGCAGAGAGGGAGCCTCCGCCAGACGGGCCAGCCCTGATTCTGGGTTAGGGCCAGCCTCGCACCAGCTTCTCTGTCCACATGCCTCTTCCCCTGCTCAGGCTGAAGGCCACCTCTTCGGAGAGGCCCTTCCGATCAACAATCCCCAAAGTCACTCATGTCACCTGGTTTTTATTCTACCTAACAACCATTTACTAATTTTCTTCCTCTTTATTTCTGTGTCTTATAAGAACGCGAGCTTCTTCAGGGGAGAACGTTGTCTAGCCCACTGCTGGGCCATCACCTAAAAGGACCAGTTCCATAACAGTAAGTTTACTGTTTAACGCTCAGTCACAAAGAAAACAAAGGAAAAAGCACTTTAACAAAACCCTTCCAAGGAGACCACGAGGGTCATGCCTGAAGCTGCACACAACTCTCTATGTGCCCAGTTCTGGGACCCTTCCCTGCCACAGAGCCCACACTCCTCAAACAGCAAGAGTGGCCCTTACAGGATTACATCCCGCCAGGCACTGGGCGGGGAGGGGGACACTGGGCCCTCCTCCCTCATTCCTCCTAGGTCCGAGGCACGAGAGTTTCGCCACAATCTCTGGTGCCGTTCCCTCCGCTCAAATGCCCTTCCAGACGTCACCTGCTCCTCCTCGGCAAAACCGCATTCCTCGGCCAGAGCTCCTCCCTCCCCTGGGCGTGCCCTTCTTGGACGTGGGCACCTGGCCCTGACCACAGCGCACCTGGCCGAGGTCACCCCCTGCGCCGAGCAGGATCTGGGACTCGGCCGCCGCGGGCGCTCCTCTCCCACGGGGGGTTCGACCCCGCAGGCCCACGGACAGCCCAGCCCCTCTGAGAGGAGCGAGCCCGGGGCAAACTTCCGGGGCTCACAGGCCGCTCTCCTCTCGGGACTTGAGGGAGCGCCCCGAAGAACGTTCACCGGCGCGGGCGGCTGTGGGCTGCGCGATCGCCGGCTCGGGAGCACTCTCGGGGGCGCAAAGTCGGCCTGGAGAACTTCCGACTTTTGTGGCCGTAATTTGCAGTATTTCCAGAGATCACCTTGGGCAACCTAACTCCTCACACCGACGCTTTCCTACCCAAATCCTACAGACAAGCCCCAGTGCCAAGCGAGGACCCGAGGAGGAGGAGCAGACGTCCCCGCGCGAGCCGGGGGCGGGCAGCCCACCCCGCCCAGGCCGTGCCCGCGGGCGGGGGCGGGAGGCGGTCACTGCGCGCCCCCCCGGGGCCGGGCCCCAGCCCCCGCCCGGCCTAGCCCGCCGCCGCGCCCGCACGGCCCCCGCCCCGTGCCTGGCCCAGCCCGCCCGGACCCCCGCCGCCCGCCGGCACCTCGCCGCTCCCTGCGGCCGAGCGCGGTCTCCGAGGGCCGCGGGAAGGAGGACGCGGGCAGGCGGCCGCGCCGGCGCTTCGCACGGTCCGGGAAGGGACAGCCGAGCACTTCCGCTCTGTCCTGTGCGGCACCGCCTCCGGAGCCTCCAAGATGGCCCCCGGGGCGGAGCCGAGAGCCTCCAACCATTTCCGCTTCCGGCGCGGGGGCCCAGGCCGTTGGCGGGGCGGTCCCCTCGGCGGAAGGGACGTCAGCGGCGGAAACGCGCCGGGTTGCGCATGCGTACTTGCGCCCTCGAGCTCCGGGACCGCACAACTCCAGTCCAGAGATTGCTATCGCCCAGAGACTGGCCCACGAGCCAATGGAGGAGAGCTTTGCTGGTTGCTAAGGAAACCCCAAGCGGCAAGATGGCAGCCGCCGGTCAGGGGAGCCCGAACTCCAGCCTGCCGCGCCGCGACCCACCGAGGCGGCCGCCGCGGGACGGTAATGGCTGCAGGCCGGGGCCAGACCTCCGTGCGCGGTGGGAGGGAGACGCCAGGGTCCCAGCCGGAAGCCCCTGGGGAGCCCGTGTGTCCCGACCCTGAGAGCCGGGCACCCCCGCGGGTGGGCGGGGTCCCGGGCCCGCCGCGGAGCCGACGTGCGGTTCGGAGGCTGGGCGGGAGCTGCTCGTAGATTGGAAGAACTCTCCTCAGGTAGTTCAGGCGGAGCCTGGGCCTCTTTACGGCAGGTGCAGGAGTCCAGGTTGCACGGTGGAAGCGGGGCTGGCGGGGCACTGGGGGGCTGCAGCTGCTGGCAGGACCCTCCGGTGTAAGTGTGGGCTTTGTCCCGAGGGACAGAGGAGCCCGGTGCGTTCCTGCAGAGGGACGGCAGGGCTGGCCCTTCCCCTCAGCCCTGAACCTGCCCCCGCCCGGCAGCTGTCTCCCAGCTTCCCCATCGGATGCGGCGTCTCAAGGACCCTGAGCTCGCCTCCTGCACACTCCTCTCAGGGCCCAGAGGCCACCCCTCTCTAGTGTCCGTGGGTCGTCAGCCCGGTCACCTGTGTCACCACATGCTCACGTGTCCATTTTCTTTTCAACATTCAGGTTATGGTGTCTACGAGTACCCGAATTCTTTCTTTCGATACGAAGGAGAATGGAAAGGAGGGAAGAAACACGGTAAGAATCGTGTGTGGTCCTTTCCCCCAGCGGCCACCTCGCAGCCACAGCCCATTTCCAGGGGAGCTGGGCGGACAGGTGGCTGCAGGAGCGGCAGCCCTGGGCCCTACACTCCCTGTCACAAGCGCTGAGGAAAGTCCCGCAGGGCCCTGAGGGACGCCCCGGCCCACGCCTGGGGAGGCTCTGGGGCACCCTGGGCCGGGGAAGCCCCAAGTGCAAAATCCTCTCCAGGGTTTTAGTCTGTCTTTGCCAAAGTGAAAATTGCCTCTTTTTTTTTAATGTTTTTTATTTTTGTGAGAGAGTATGAGTAGGGGAGGGGCAGAGAAGGAGGGAGACAGAGGATCCGAAGCGGGCTCTACGCTGGCAGCAGCTAGCCCGATGCAGGGCTCGAACTCACGAACTGCGAGCTCATGACCTGAGCCGAAGTCTAACACTCAACTGACTGAGCCATCCAGGGGCTCCCTTCGTGGTTTACTTTTGATGATCAAGAAAATCATGTAGTAAAACAAAACAAAATAAAACAAAAAACTTCAGCACTACAGGAGAGAAATTGCCAAGTAAGAGGCGGGGAGTCCTCCCCAGAGGTGGGCCCAGACCTTCCCACATTTAAGCATTTATGCTCCCACGGGCTTGTCTGTCTGGGGATTCTGCCTTCTCATATCCTCTGCTCATTTTCCTCCTGGAGAATTGGTCTTTTGGAATTTTCTTATATGAGCTCTTCTGTGTCTACTGGCTGTTAGTGTTTTCTATATATTTTTTTTAATTTTTTAATCATTTATTTATTTTAGAGAGATAGAGACAGAGCATGAGAGGGGGAGGGACAGAGAGAGAGGGAGACACAGAATCGGAAGGAGGCTCCAGGCTCTTGAGCTGTCAGCACAGAGCCAGACGCGGGGCTCGAACTCACAAACCCTGAGATCGTGACCTGACCTGAAGTCAAATGCTTAACTGACTGAGCCACCCAGGCACCCTGTGTTTTCTTTATTTTTAACCTTTTGACTTGTGTCGCTGCCACACAGACATTTTTCACCTTTGTCTAAAATCTCTGCTTCTCTTCCCCTAGGCTGGGCAGGGAGGCTCATGTCTGAGACCCGTGCCAGAGCCTGGCCTGGGCAGAGTGGTTTCCCCTTTTATTATTTTTTTAAAAATGTATTTAAGTAATTTCTACCCCCGACGTGGGGCTCAAACTCACAACCCTGAGATCAAGAGTTACACACAGGGCACCTGGGGGGCTCAGTTGGTTGAGCGTCCGACTTTGGCTCAGGTTATAATCTCACAGTTCATGGGTTCAAGCCCCGCGTCGGGCTCTGTGCTGACAGTTCGGAGCCTGGAGCTGCTTCAGATTCTATGTCTCCCTCTCTCTGTTCCTTTCCTGCTCATGCTCTCTCTCAGTCTCTCAAAAAATAAAATAAAACGTTAAAAATTAAAAAAAAAAAAAAAAAGGAATTACATGCTTTTCTGACTGAGCTAGTGAAGCACCCCAGTTCCCCTTTTTAAAATGTTTTCTTGAGCGCTGCCCTGTGTCACAGTCTCCTTTGCCTTCGGCCCCGGTGCTGCTGGAGGCCAGGTGACCGTAGTGTCCCCATCGAAGAGGTCGGGGTGGGATCTCCTCCGCACTTTGATGGCTCTGCAGTCATCCTGGCTGAAACAGTGGGTGTTAGTCGTGCTTCAGAAACATTTCTATTGATAAGCGTGTATATGGGTGAGTTTGCAGACAGCAAGTGTGGGACCAGCGGCAGAGCCAAACACAGAGACCTGAGGGCTCCAAAGCCTCGCTCCTCCCTCTGAGAAATGAGCCTGACCACACGCATACGCCAGCGGTCACTCTGACTTCGATCTGACGTCACATCCTGATCTTTCCCCAGGTCGGGGGAAGCTGCTGTTTAAAGATGGGGGCTATTACGAAGGCGAGTTCGTGGACGGGGAGATCACAGGGGAAGGCTGCCGCATCTGGGCCTCATCAGGTCAGCGGTGGGGACGGGTGCGGGCGCGCTGACTCCTCCCTCGTAAGCCGTCTCTGCTCTAAGTTGTACCCAGCTTCTGGATACAGAAAGCCCCTCCATCTGTGAAATGTGGGTCCCTGGTTTCTGTTAGGTGTCCTGTGTCGGCAGGGTGCCCTCCTAGGGGAAGGGTAGCCGCGGCTCCAGGAGCTCAGACCCTCACAGGCAAGTGTGGTGGCTGCTTCTCCAGGGAGGGAAGGCTCACTCCAGACTCTGACCCAGAGAGGCCTTTGCCCTTGGGCACATGGATGCCACAGAGAGGGCAGTCCTAGGGCAGGGCTGCACCCAGAGGTGAGGAGGGGAGGAAACCGCACGCCCCTGTGGTAACCAGAATGGCAGGGCCAAATCCACCCAGTCATACTTTGTCTCATTAGCCAAGGTTTTAGGAGATAAAGAGCCACCGTGGCACATTCTGAAATGGTACCTGCTGCCACCGCTGATCAGGGACAGGAGGGCCTCGCTGTTGACCCACCAGGGACACAGGCAGCAGCTCTAACCCTGGACGTCTGTGCCCCTCCTCCTCTGCACCAGGAAACACCTATTCCGGACAGTTTGTTTTGGGAGAGCCTCAAGGACACGGCGTCATGAAGTACAAAGCCGGTGGATATTATGAAGGGGAGCTCTCCCACGGCGTAAGAGAAGGTGTGAGGACCACACAGGGTGTGGTGGGGCACTACGTGGGGAGCCCCGGACGCCCGCACCCCTCCCTGAGATCTGACTCGGGGCCTCGGTGGGCTCAGGAGCCTGCGCTTGCCCAGGGAGCCTTTGCCCCCAGGTCTGTGGGGGGCCATGGCCCTGGGACCCTGCGTGCCGTTGTACCTCCATTAACCATCACTGTGGTTCAAACCTGGTGGCTCAAAACAACTGCGATATAATTGTTTGCCCACAACCCCAGGGGTCAGCAGCCTGGCCCAGCTCGGCTGGGAAAGCGTCTGGCCTCGTGTGGGGTCTCCCCTCCAGCTGCTGCCACAGCAGCTCAAGCAGTGCCGGTGGCTCTGGCGCCCTCCTGGCCTACAGCCTCAGGCCCTCCGAGGTGACGCTGCTCACAGAGCAAGTCAGGAGGCCACATTTGGGGGGGAGCAGACTCTTCTTGGAGGGCGGGGGCAGGGCAGGTGGGCGTCCCCTGGAGGCCCAAAGACCAAAGCGCTCACTGTTCTGGAAGAGCAACGTCCAGGACCGAGCCAAGAGGCCACAATGTCCGACGGTGCCTTTACAGTGTCTGCTCGCACTACTGAACGGTTCTGAACGACGCAGGCCAAGAGCTTCTGAGTCTGTCACTTGAGGCCCAGCCCTGCCGTTACGGGTGTGAGGGGCAGCTTTCCCACGGGCTCACATGCACACCTGGCCATGGAATGGGCTCCACCAGACAGCAGGCACTACGACCTTAGCCTCTGGAGGCCGGGGGTCCTTAAGTGACACCCTCCCACCCTTACTCAGAACCTTTGAGAGCTGGACCCCAGAGCCACTCTCACTGGCGTGGTGGCTGCTGGCATTGCCCTAAATCAAATCTGCCCTTCCTGCCCCGACAGCCCCAGCCTGGGAGGGCAGCCTGGCTCCTGGGGGCCCGCCAACCTTGGCCTCCTTCTGGACCCACCCGCCCTCAGGAGGCCACAAAGCCCCTTTGGGGAGGTGGGTCCACCCGACAGGACGCAGGAGCTGACGCTGGGTGCCCCGGGCTCTCCTCTAGGATACGGGCATCTGGTGGACCGGGACGGACAAGTCTACTGGGGGTGCTTCCATGACAACCAGCGACATGGCCAAGGGCATATGGCCTTCCGGTGAGCACGCCACCCCGTGTCCCCAGCCCTCAGTGCCACACAAGCTTCGGTCTGAGTTCTTGCTGGGATTCTGACCGTTCTTTCGGTTACTGACCTCGGTCACCGGGGTGTGCAGTAGGGAAGACCTCCCGGGAGGGGAGCACCGGGCCCTGGCTCGGGGGTGGGCTGAGGCCTCCTCAGCAGCAGACCCGCCTTTAGGTCCGGCGGCCGCGTCTCCGTGCGGGGTCCCCCCACTTCTCCAGTAGCCTCTCCAAGTCTTACCCACCTGGGGGCCAGGCGAGCGGGCGCCAAGGCCGCGGCCCCCCCACTGCAGGCCCTGGCAAGGCAGGAGCTCACGCCATCTGCTCGGAGCCTATTTTTGCCTCTGTCCCGGTGGCGCGTGCTGAGCCCCGGTCGGAGGAGCCGGTCTGAGTCAGCGGCGCCACCTGGCTCTTCCCGGGCCAACAGCAGCCCCTGCCTTTGTGTCCCCAGGAACGGTGACAAGTACGAAGGCGACTGGGTCCGGGACCAGCGTCAGGGGCACGGGGTGCTGTGCTGTGCCGACGGCTCCACCTACGAGGTATCTGAGGGCTCTCTGTGCTGCCCGGGCACGCTCAGGGTGCCTCTCAGTGCCACTCCCCCCGCCCCCACAAGGGCAGCAGCGAAGGGCTTCCGCCAGTACCTTTCCTGTGCGGCTCCTGAGATGCCCACAACCCACACTGTCACCTCTGAGAATGAGTTGACATTTCTCGGTTCCTTGAGGGGTGAGTGAAGCGGGTTTTGATGAGAAATGCCCCACTGACCACATGCGGAAGGGGAGGAGGATGCCCGTCCCCCCTCACTGCTGTGGGCACCGCCCCCCCGGGTTTGACGGGGGTGGGGTGGGGGGGTTACTCACTACGAGGGGTGGAGAGACCCAGGCAGATCAGAGACCTCGTCAGGACCCCAGAACTTCTCATTCTTTTCTCTTACTGGACACTGGCCTGCGTGCCCGGCTGGGGCAGAGTGAGCAGAGCCAGAGATGTGGGTCTTGGGAAGGACTGGTCCTGCCCCATCGCGCCCAGAGCAGAAGAGTGCCTGTCAGCTCTGCAGGCAGCTGGGTGCCCAGGGGCCTGGCCACCTTCCCTAGGCGTCCTCGTGTGCGGGCAGGAGGAGGGGGCCTGGCGGGCTGGCTCGGGGCGGCAGGGGTGTCCTGAGCATCTCAGGAAGGCTAGAAGGAGGGTGCCCTGGTGTCTGTGGGAAGGTGCCCCCGGTCCTTATTCGGAGCTGCCGTCAGGAGGCGATGGGACACAGAGAACAGCATCCGGATATGTTGGAGGTGAAGCAAGGACTCTCGGCTTCAGGACCTGAGCGTCAGGTGGCAGTGGCGCCGGGAGCCAATTCCATCAGGGGACAAACCACACCAGTGCGTGAACGTGGACGTGGTCAGCTGGCGAAAGCCCGTGAAGCGCTGGGAGGGGTAAAAGCAGATGCACAGGTGGCCCTGGAGACGGCCCCAAAGAGGGACCTGGGACCTGGCGTGGTTACCAGGCACCCAGGGTAGGGAGAGTGGCCAGGTGCAGGGACTTCAGGACTGAATCGGGCTGTCACTAAGGTGGTTGTGACACGCCCACTGAATGGGGGGCTGTCCACACAGCGCCCTCTGCTGACAATGCTGCACGCTGGCGGGCCGACAGACACCTGCAGGGCTCCGTTCCCACAGCACAAAGCCGGCCAAGAAGGGTGGCTTTGGGGCTGAGAGGCGATAAACTGGTCGCTGACCCCGCGGTTGAGACTGAGGGGCGGGGGCGGGGGCACCTGGCAACCCGTGCCGCCCGCTCAGCTGCGCCTGGGCGCCCGCCTGTAGTGCAGAAAGCCCCACACGGATGCTCGTGAAACAGGTCTGCTCGGCACGGCCACACCCAGGCCAGCGCCCCTGTGCTGCAGGGGTCCCGCACCCACGCTGCTGCGCTTGGCGGTTTGCGTCATGCCCATTTGTAGGTGCTGCTGTGACCTGCTTCCCCACGAGAGGACATCCATCCATCCTTATGGCACCACACACCGTCCACCGTAATTCTCCAGAGCTGCAGTGGAAGAGAAACATAGGGCAGGCCCTCCTCCATGGGTCCTCACCCCACCTGGACTCGTCCCCACAAATGTGCACAGCCACACCCACTAGGCTTCATGCCACAGGCACTGGGCTCTGTCCGCAGCCCTCACTTAAATTCTCTCCATCTTGTAACATGAGGTCACAGGCCCAGAGGAGGCCTCCCAAGTCAGGGAGTCCTGGCCTGGAGCCTGGGCTCCCTCACCTCCCTGTGACATTCGGGGACAGCCGTCACAGCCTAGGACCCGGGTCAGGGCCCTCACAGCCGCACAGGGCTGAAGGACAGAGCAACACAGTCTTTAGAGCCCTAATTTCCCTGTTCCTGGAAGCTCCTCTGGCCCCTGGACCCCCCGCTGCCCCCATGGCCTCCCTGCGAGGCTGTGGCTGCCCACCCGGGCCCCGCTTAGGGCTCCCCTGCAAGGCGAGGCTCAGCCAGGAGGGGACGAGCAGCAGCCCTCCACTCCCCGGGCCGAGCCGGGGCGCCTGCCCGGCGATCCACCAGGGGGCAGCCCAGCCCTGCCGCAGCGTGGCCTCGTGGCCCTGCCCGGGCTTCACCCCCCTGGGAGACCTTTTCTTCCAGCTTGATGGCTGGGGGCCGGTTCCGGGCAGAACCTCCCAGGGCCGCAGCTCCCGGTGGCCAGGCTGCTTCCTCACAGAGCGAGAAGGCGTCTGCCTGGACAGTCGCCCTGCCGTGTCGCGGCCACACCATCCCAGCCTGCAGACCTCAGGGCCCCCACACGCCCTTGAGGGAGGTGGCATGTTCTCGACATGGGGCGCCTCAGTAAATGGAGGCGGAAGCCTGGTCCTCCAGGCCGCATCTCCCCACGATGCAGACTTGTGTCTCTGCACTTCCGTTTGCTGGGCAGCATCCCAACCTGGAGCCTGCTGCCCGAGGACCCCGGACACTGCTCTGCTGGCAGCAGCTCCAAGTGCTGCTGGGACTCCCGTCCTCCGCCGTGCTGGGGGCTGTCCGTTTGGGCAGCTCCCACCCGCACACAGTGGCAGGGACACGAGCAGCCACCTCCCCTGCGACCCAGGCCCTGACCTGACGGCCCGAGTAGCGCGAGGGTCCCAGAAGGAGGGCCGGCGCCGGGGTCCATCCTCTGCCCTCCAGCCCCTAAGCCATACGGACGGACAGACGGACAGGCCAAAGGAGGAGGGCCGTGTCCAGGAAGGGCTGGGATCAGTCTGCAGCCACAGGGCGACCTCGGACACGGCACTCGCTGCTGCCAGCACGCCTTTCAGAGACGCCACGGAGTCTTCGCACAGAGTCCGTCGTGGGGCCTGGCCGATGAAGGGGCCACGGGCTCCCGGGTCCAGCGCGGGCCTCTCCGTGTTGTGGGGACACCTTCAGCCCGACCTCCCACCTCCGGGCATCAAGAGTCACCCAGTAATCGGTAATCAGGAGCTGCAGAGCCGCTGGAGGGAGCCGGGAGCTACCCCAAGGCGCGACTCCCGTGAGGGTGTGGGCAGCCCCCTGGGCCCTGACACAGAGTGTCGGCCCTCTTTAAAAATATCCATATTATTCGTAAAACACCCCTGATCTACAACGTACCGTTTAACCACGAAGTGTCCAGTTCAGAGGCATTAACCTCATTCACATGGTTGTGCGGCCATCCCCACGGTCTGTTTCCAGAACCTTCCACCTTCCCAAACTGACGCTCTGCCCCATGAAACACTGGGCCCAGTCCCTCCCCAGCCCCTGGCACCGCCCTGCCTCCTTCTCTGTGGATCTGACCCCTGCATGTACTGTGCGTACGGGGGGGCCTCCAGGGTCTGTCCGGCGGGACGGGCTTCTGTCACTGAGCACAGCGGCCCGAGAGCCATCCGTCCCTCCATCGGTGGACACCGGCTCCTGTGAGCAGTGCTGCCGCGAACGTGGGTGAGCACATGGCTCTCTCCGAGCCGGCACCCGGTTCTGCGGGCTGTGTGCCCAGAAGAAGGACTTCCGGACGGCGGGGTGGGGGCGGGCAGCTCGCTGCTGCATCTCCGAGGAGCTCCACGCGGTTCCGCGCACCACGTTACCTTCCCGCCAGCATCCATCTCTGTTCTGGAAAACCCGTCGCGACCAGTGTGGGCGCAGTGCGTGCTCCGGATCCAGGCGGGTGCACGGGCTGCGCCCTTGCCGGCCCTGCCTGCTCCCGCGCCCTCCCGCCGGTCTGGCTGCACCGCCCCGGGGCCACGCTGCGGTGGTGCAGGGACTGCGGGCTTGTTACTGCGCAGGCGCGGCCTTGTGCGGGGGGGGGGGGGGGGGGGGGGGGGGGGGGGCTGCGGTGCGAGGCCTCCGCCTGCTGATCTCGGCCCTGGGGGGCGGCCCCATACGAGGCCCCACCCTTCACCCCGAGTTCTCCAGAAAGCTGCCCCGGGCGCTCCCACCAGCGTTCCCATGTATCCTTAAGGCAATTTTATTTCCTCAGAGATTAGAAGACAGCGGCCGAGCTCTCCCGGGAGAGTCTCAGGTCAGCTGAGTCAGCGCCAGGCAAGGAGAGGGTCCGGGAGAGGGGTCACCCCGGGGCGCAGTCGGGGCTGTGGGGAGCGGCGTGGCCAGGACCCCCAGCACAGCACAAGGCCTTCCCGGCGGCATCCCTGCTGCCCTGTCTCCAGACTTCCCAGATGCGGCCACTCTAAGGAGCCTTTAAAAAGTCCTAGAAAAAAACCCGTTCCTGAAAATAACGTAGCATTTTCTTCCAAGAGCTGGAAACGGTGTGCCCTGAAGCCAGCAGTGCTCCCCCTCTTCCGGCTCAGCTCGGGGCCCGTCAACAGCGTCTCGTGCACCTGCATGGGGGGAGGGGTGTGCCCAGCAGCGCGAGCTCGAGGCTTCTCCCGAGGACGTGTCCACGGCAGTGACCCCCACAGGCACCGGGCAGCCCCCCCAGAGAGCCCCTGACGGAGCCGGGGGGCCGACAGCGCCCTGGAGGCAGGCCGCGTCCCTGCGATGTTCACACAGCAGCACGCCCTACCTGAGTGGCCGCGGTGTGGTCCCCACCAGCCGCTGCTGGCGTCCGGGCTGTCCGTCGGCACCGCTCCGTGCACACTGGCTGCGTCTCCGGGTTGGCTCTCCCAGAGGGAGTCCTGCTGGTCGGCGCACCTGCTCGCCGCACGGAGCAGGTGGCTGTGTGTCTTCACCTGCTGGCGGCTCCCTGGCGTCTGCACAACGCCGGCAGCCTTTGTGTCCCCACGCCAGCCTTCACAGTCCCGGATGTGGGGCCGTGACCCCAGGGGTGTGCTGCACACAGGAAGTAGGGGCCTCTGGACCATTTGAACAGGGGCAGGAGGAAGGTCTGGATCGCTGGAGCCATCGTGGGAGCCCGTGCCAGGCTCCAGGCTCCATGTGGGGTTCAGATGTCCACTGACTTCAGAAACAGATGTAGGCAGGCAGTGAAAGCCACCAATGACACTGTGAAACCTGAGGAACTTACAGCTGGGGTCATGGAGATCAGACACGACACCCTATGACCCTGGTGCTTGGGAGACGAGAGTGGGGCTCACACCCATGCCACTGACACGCCAGCCTGTGTGGTCACGGCCACCCCTGCAGGCCATCCCACAAGCTGGGGAGACCAGGGACCCTGGACAGTCTCAGGGCCCAGGCAGGTGGCCTGTGACCATTTCCTCATATGTGACCTGATCCCAGCCACCCCGACCTGGTCTGCGAGCCCATGACCTCAAAAGAAGTGGTCACCTGCACTAGTCTGGAAGTTTGGCGTGGCGACCATGACTACAGTTAGAGGTGGACGCTGGGGAGACCCGGAGCCTCAGGTCCTCCTGAAGTGGCCGCCAGGGTGCCGGGCTGCAGATCCTGGGAGCATGGGGGAGCGCAGGGCTGCAGATTCGGGGAGCACAGGGCTGCAGATTCGGGGAGCGCAGGGCTGCAGATTCGGGGAGCACAGGGCTGCAGATTCAGGGAGCACAGGGCTGCAGATTTAGGGAGCATGGGATTGCAGATTCGGGGAGCACAGGGAGGGGCACTCACAAAATACCAATAAAAGCACAGTAATTTTTCCCTCAGGAAGAAAAATAGCATCAATTAGCAGAGCATGCTTCCTAAAATGAGAAAGAGTCAGATACTTGTTTCACACAATTTATTCCCACTCATTCGTGGTGGCGGCGTGAGCCAGGAGTCTTGTCCCAGCAGCCCGACTCTGTCCAGGGAGGCTCCAAACAGGCAGGTCCCATCCTGTGGAGCTCTGGGCGCCCAGAAGCAGGCCCGGCGGCTGAGTCCACTGTATCACCCCCAGGGTCCCAGGGGAGCCTCCGCGGCCGCGGGTGACAGGTGCTCCTCACTTTGGCCCACGGGACCGTTTCCTAACGCTGGACCCCATTCCCTCGGTCTTTGTGGTGTGGACGCAGGCCCCGTGCTTCCTCCCCATAGGGCTCCCCCTGGCCTGGGCGCCAGCCGGCTCACTGGTTAGAGGGAGCCCTCGCCCCAGGTGGAATGCGCCCGCCCCTCCCAGTGGGGGCCCGGCCTCCTCCAGGAGACAGTTTTATAAGTATCGGCTCCCACTTTGGGTGCGAGTCAGCTGAGGAAGGGCAGAATTTTCACAGGTATGATTTATGGCATTAATTAGAAAAGGTCCTTCGCTGGCGTTACGTCGCGTACCTGAGCATGTTCGTCCTGGTGTGGTTCTGCTTGAAGCCGCGGAGACCCAGCTGCCCCAGGGCCACAGTCTGGGCTCGGGTTCTAGCAGGCGAGTTTAAGGTCGCGGGGGTCTGGGGGCACTGAGCAGGACTCCCTCCGGGGGGGGAGGGGGGTGTGCCTGCGGCCCATCCTCATCCTCAAGGCCCTGGGTGTGGAATGACCTGAGAGTCCACAGCTTCCCAGGCAAGACCCCGCTGCTGCTTGGCCTGGCGGACGGAAGCGCAGGCGGGGACTAGAGGCTGCCGTTGTAGTGGCGGAAATGGCTGGGACGTGGGCGGCCGCGGCGGCCGGCTCAGCAGCCATCCCGCCGTTTGGAGAGGCTTTCAGCCTGTGTTGATTTGGGCCCTGATGCGGCCCTGAGGGAGCCAGGAAGCATTTACGATGAGTGTCCACCTGTGGGAACTGTGACTCCTGCCTCCAGGAGTCTCCGGTGCCCCCATGGGTGGGGGGTCCGTGTGGCGGGAGCATCTGGAGCCGAGAGGGGGTTGCAGGCCCCACTCCCATCCCCGAAGGGTGGGGTGTCCCCTGCCCTGGGACAGGAACGAGCACGGCAGGGTGAAGGCAGATGGGGGCCTGCCCAGGGCACGGAGGGGGCACAGAAATGGCAGCTCTTGCCGTCGGTGGGACAGAGAGAGCTGGGAGCGACGGGCCGAGGAAGGGTGCCAGGCTGCAGGTCCCCACAGGGAGGTGTTGCTCTGCAAGGGCAGCCGCCCCTGGGGGCCACCGCCCCTGCCCCGCCGCCTTTGGGCCTGACCACTTCCCACTGGGCCACCTGCTGCTGCTGGGCCCTGGAACTGAGCCCAGTGGTTTCCAGGTAGAGGGTGAGCCTCCGTGGTGGGGAAGGGGGAGATTTGGTTTGGCTCCTGTGGGGTTTGCGTGTGACCGGCCAGGAGGCCAGTCGCCTGAGTTGAAACTGGTAACTTGTCAGGTTTGGGGATGGTGTCTGAGGGACAGGGTTTTCTGCAAGCAAACGCTCCCGCGGCTGCTGCACCTCCATGCCTCAGCCTCGGCCTCCCAGCAAGCAGTCACTGGGGGCCCCGGGGGCAGCCACCTGCCCCGCCCCGACCTCCACCCATGGACAGCAGCTCAGCCCGCGACTCTGCAGCTCTGCTGTCTCCCCCCGAGATCACCCAGCCGTCACAGTGAGAGTGCCCAGCCACACGCACACGCAGGCAGACACACAACACACCTGCATGCAGATGCGCACAAAAGACATACATTCGTGGCCACGCATGTGCACCCAGCCCCGCGCGCACGTGTACATGTGTGCTCAGCGCCCGCTGATGGTTGCTCAGGTGCTCGGTCCCTGCAGCCGCCAGGTGGGCTTCCCGCCCCGAGCCCAGGATGAGAGAGCAGGGCCTGTCGGGCTGATCTGGCCCATCACCTGCACCCGTGGGCTGCTGCCTAGGGGACACGGCCTCAGCCCCATGTGCACCCAGCACTCCCAGCGGGGCACAGCCTCAGGAGAGCAGGAGCCACTGCAGGGCCAACTCTGCTGTTTGGGTGTTGGGCAGGAGGGACGTGGCTGTGCTGCGGGATGGCCAGGCCTCGAGGCAGGGGCCCGTCTGCCCCTGCCCACCTGCGGACAGCCCTGCCCCTCCTGCAGCTGCAGCTGTTGGTTCGCTGCCCCTGCTGGGTGCCCTTGGGGCTGCCCGCTATCGGGTGTCCTGGCCCAGGGGCGAGCTGTGGCCGGACCTCCACCCCTCACCGTGACTTGGCTCCGAAGCTCTGGTGCTCAGCAATTCTCATCCCCAAGCTGCCCGAGGGAGCTCCTTCCCAGCTTTGGGGGGTCCGAGGTGTGCGGGGCTGAAATCCCATGGCCCCCATACCTCCCCCCTGAGGCCTGAGAGAGGCCGGCTCCGGCCTCAGCTGTGCCGTGTCCCACAGGGCCCGTGGGCGGCACCGTCCACACGGGCACCGACTGTGGCCCAGCCCACGTGGAGGGCAGGGTGGGAAGTGGAGCCCAATTAGCTCCCACGGAGGGATGCCTGGAACCAAACGTGCCTTCGGCCAAGTTCTTCTCCAGCAGGAGTGATTCACAGTAAAATAAGATACCGTGAAGCCCTTGAATTTTCCACAAAAGTAACGTAGCTGCTCTAACACACTATTCTAATGCCCTGTCGTGTGTGTGGTTCGGAAAGTGAGGTCTATTGTGAAGGCAGCAGAGTGGGGTGTGCAGCGTGCCGCCTTCCCTCCAGTGTGTGCGCGGGGGCCCCACGGGCCCCTCAGTGGGCGCCCTCCGGTTTGCGCACATGCAGTAGCTTTACTGAGAGGGTTTTCGTGCTGAAAGCACCCCTTTTTTGAGCCAGTGTTTTGTTTGCATTTTGTACATGTGTAATTGTTCCCGAACTTCGCGGCTTCTTACTATTCAGTTGAGAGCAACATGGACACGCGGCAGTAGTTCATGATTCCTTGCTCTCGACAGGGTCCTCAGGGCCCCAGGGGTCACCCCCCCGGTATCACACGTGTCCTCTGTGGACTCCAAGTGCACACGGTTCTCTCCGTAGGGACAGTGGCACAGTGACGTCTTCAGTGGCCTGGGCACCATGACCCACTGCTCTGGGGCCATCTACCACGGGATGTGGATCAACGGCCACCCGGTGGGTAAGTGCCCCCCCCCACCTCCCCTTGGCCTTTCGAGGTCCTCTTATGGGGTCACATCAGAGTCACGTCGGGGTCTGCTGAATTCTCTCTCAGGCAGCCCCAGGCACTGGCACGGGGGGGTTGGGTCAGGAGGTGTTTGGGGGCGACGCTGAAGTGGATCTAAAACCCCAGGCCCTTCAGGAGAAATGCATTCCAGTTGGGTTTCAGAAGGGCCCGTGGCCATGACCTGCAAAGGTCCCAGTCCGACCTCACAGCCGTGGCCCCGGTGTGAGCAGGAGGGTGCCAACCTCAGAGGGTCCCGCCCACAGGGCCCTGGGTACCTGGCCCCCCTCCCTGAGCTCTCTGCACCATGACTGGAGCACAGGGGCCCCTCCTGCTGTCGGCCTGGTCATGTGGCCTCCTGTTAGACTCCAGGACAGAAGTGCCACCCCAGGAGCCAGGGGTCACGGGCCTGTGGCTGCAGCTGCTCACTCAGAGCTGACCAGCCACGCTCCTCACGTGGGTCCCCAGGGCCCTTGCCCGTAGAGGCCGTAGCAGGCGCCGCCAGGCCAGGCTGGGCTCCTCTGTGGGGGCTCGGGTCCTGGGAAGGGGAGTGGCAGCCTGGGTGCTTCCCAGCCCCCCAGCAGTGCCTTAGTAACGTCCCCCGAGTGAGGGGCCCTGTTGGAATCTGTGAAGGACTCAGAGGACGTGTCCTGTCCTGCCCCCAGCAGGGTCTCAGCAGATGCCAGGAAAAGCCTAGAATGGCTGGGGTGGGCTCTGGCCTGACCCTGCTGGGTGCTGGCTGGTCCCCCCAGAATGGGCGTGGGGGGGCTGCCCCCACGTGAGCTGACCCAGCCCCACCGTCACAGTGAAGCCACCAGCGCCTGTCACCCTGCACACATACCTGTGCGTGCTCCCTCCTAGCTGGCATGTGGTGGATAAACTCAACTCATGTCATAAGCTTTTCCCAATGATTGCTTTTAATTTTTTTAAATTAATTTTTATGGGGCGCCTGGGTGGCTTAGTCGGTTAAGTGTACGACTTTTGCTTAGGTCATGATCTCGCGGTTCATGGGTTCGAGCCCCGCATCGGGCTCTGTGCTGACAGCTCAGAGCCTGGAGCCTGTTTCAGAGTCTGTGACTCCCCCTCTCTCTGACCCTCCCCTGCTTGCGCTGTCTGTCTCTCTCTCCTAGAAATAAATTTTTAAAAATTAATTAATTAAATTTTATAACTTTTTAAATTTATTTTTGGGAGACAGAGTGTGAGAGGGGGAGGGTCAGAGAGAGAGGGAGACACAGAATCCAAAGCAGGCTCCAGGCTCTGAGCTGTCAGCACAGAGCCCGACGCGGGGCTTGAACTCACAAGCCGTGAGATCATGACCTGAGCCAAAATCAGACAGTTAACCAACTGAGCCATCCAGGTGCCCCCCAGTGATTGCTTTTAAACCCTAACCCTTGTGCAGAGGTCCTCACTCTCGGGGGCTCAGGGACTCAGGGAGAAGTGGACACTGAAAACAGCGTCTCTGGCCACTCAGACCCCACAGTGGCCCAGGAGGTGCCGGCCAGCTCCTCAGCAGGTGGCTGCAGCACCTTGTCCACACATGTGGACCCACTGGCTCAGAAACAGGAATGCAGGGCCAGAGTCCCAACCGAGCAGAGGATGTGCTGGAACATTCCACCACGTGCAGACACAATGCAGACAAGCCATTCATGTACAGCCCTTCACCATTTGGTGGCCCTCTGCGGTCTCCTTAATAGGCTTGCAATAAGTTGCTTGGAAATCACAGATGCCTCTCAGGATGGGGTCACAGCCTTGTTTTAGTGACTGGTCGGCTCACTCGGTGAAGTGGTTCATGCAGGAGATTGACAGCAGGCACAGCCCCCTCCCTGTGGAGCTCTGGGAATGCGTGGGGGGCATGGGCTCCAGCGGGCAGTGCCCCCCGTGCCCCGGGTCACCCATGCTCCGCTCTGCTCTCCCCCAGCACAAGCCAGGAGGATCGTGATTTTGGGTCCGGAGGTGATGGACGTGGCCCAGGGGTCTTCCTTCGCCTTGAGCATCCAGCTGCAGCAGGGCAACGGGGAAGCTGCCAAGAGTAAGTGCCTGCAGGTCACACTGCGCGTTCAGAAAGACGAACGGGTGTCAGGTCTTAGGGCCGAGGTGCCACGCATGGCTTCTGGTACTGGGACACAGCGGAGACTGTTCGCAGGTCCTCACCACAAGAGCCTTGTAGGGGGGTAGCAGGCTGACAGGCGGGCGTGTGCGCGCGTGTGCAACAGTTGTGCGCGTGCCCACAGCCGTGGCTCATCTCACAGGAGGAAGGGTGACCGCTGGCATCTGCAGGGGGCGAGTTCCCGTGTCCTCCATGGGTGATGGGGGAGGACAGGGCTGCTTTCTGAGGAGTCCAGAGTGGCAGCAGTGCACGGGCTGGACCAGCCGCCCTCCTGAAGCCTGTCCCAGCGTGTGCAGAGGGCGCGGTGCGGAGAGGGCCCCCGCACGGTCACTGGTCACTGTGCGTGGCCGGGCAGCACCACCGCTAAGAAACGCACGCCTGGGATGCTCACTGTGCATTACTTCACCCGAGACCAGCAAGCTTTGGCCGGAAGCCACGGTGTGCAACCTGGACTGAAGACAGTCACCGCTGGTCTGTCTGATTTTATGTTTATTTAGAGAGAGAGCGTGTGCACTTGCACAAGCAGGGGAGGGGCAGAGAGAGGGGAAGAGAGGGCACCCCAAGCAGGCTCCATGCTGTCAGCACAGAGCCCGATGTGGGGCTCGAACCCACCAACTGTGAGATCATTATCTGAGCCAAAATCAAGAGTCTGATTTTGAGGCTGAGCCTCCCAGACGCCCCCACAACCGGTTTATTTGAACAGCTTTATTGTGGTGCCGTTTTTTTATTGCCTGAAATCTTTGCGTCGTAAGTGATTCAATGACTTTTAGTAAGTTCTCGGAGCCGGGCAGCCAGCACCACACCACGCTCCTGTCTCAGACCACTCCCCGCACCGCAGAAAGACCCCTCGTCCCTGCTTGCAGCCCCTGCCCGCCCCACCCCCCCTCCCACGGGTCTGCCTGCTCCTCTGACCGGCGGGCTCTGCAGGGGTGCGCCCATGTGGCAGTGTCTGGGGCAAGTTTTTGTGTGTCCTGTGCATGCATTCTGTCCCTCGGTTATGTCCTTGTGAGTGGGGTTGCAGCAGCACGTGGCAGATTTGTGTGTAAGCTTTTAAAGACACTTCCAGGCCATTTCCCAAAGTGGCCACACCATTGACCACCGGGTCGGCAGAGCCCGGGCTTGATTTCTCACGCCCGGCACGTGTGCGGCCAGCCTGCGGGTGTCTGGTGGTGGCCTGTCTCGGCGCCCGTCTCCAGTCCGACCCGCACTCCCTGCCGACGAGGGGTTGCAGCTTTTCGTGTGTTCATTGGCCACCTGTGTACCTTTTCCAGGGACACTTTCATGCAAATACGCTGCGGTTGTTCACTTAGGCTGTTATTCCTCTTGATTTTGACTTGCTGGGGCTCTTCACCGGCTCTGAAAACGAGTCTTTTTATTACGTGCTTCTTTGAAAATAGTTTCTTTCAGTGTGCGGCCTGTCATCTTCTTAACGCTGTCTTCTCAAGTGCAAAGGTTTTTAATTTCAACAAAGTCCAATTGTTAAATTTTTTCTTTTATGGATCATAATTTTGGTAACGAACGTGGGGCTTCTCAGCCTGACCCAAGGACGCGAAGATATTCTCCTGTTTTCTGCGAGTTTTGCTCTTTCGTTTCCGCGATCCATTTTAAGCTAATTTTTGTGGATGAGAGAAAGTTCTAAGTTCACCTCTTTTCCTGGGGATGTCCAGCTGCCACAGCACCACGTGGGAAAAGACTCCCCGAGCCGCCTTGGCACCGGGCCGCGGGATGCTGCGCTGCCAGAACGGCAGTTGCATCGATTGCGTTCCATTGGCTCTGGTGTCTGTCACAGCACCACCACACTGTCCTGACCCCTGTAGCCCCAGAGTGAGTTTGGAAACTGGAGATCCCTCCAATTTTGTTTTTCTTTTTCAAAATTGCTTTGGCTATTCCGGGAACTTTGTATTTTATATACGTGTTTTAGGGTCAGCTTTGTCGATTTCTGCAAAAAAAAAAAAAAAAGGTTTCCTGGGATGTTGTTGGGGACTCTGGCTGGGAAACACGGCCACCAGCAGACTCCAGGTCATCAGCAGGAAACATCTCCCCACTTATTCATGTCTCTACTTTCTCTCACCAAAGTTCTGTAAGTTTTAGTATCCACGTCTTGTACTTCTTTTGTTAAATTTATTAATGAGTGGTAATTTCTTGCTAGTTATTTAATTTATAATTATAATTTGTTTACTAATTAATTTGTAATATTTATTCCTTTTATGTTATTGTAAATGGAATTTTTTTTTTAAGTTTTAATTGAGAGAGAAAGAGAGAACACATGCAAGTAGGGGAAGGGCAGAGGGAGAGAGAGAATCCCAAGCAGGCTCTGCACTCAGTGCGAGCCCGACTCGGGGCTTGATCCCACAACCCCGGGATCATGACCGGAGCCGAAATGAAGAGTCAGCTGCCCAATCCACTGAGCCACCCAAGCGCCCCTGGAATTGTTTTTTTGTCTTCATTTCAGAATTGCTAGACTATTGATTTTAATGTGTATTTATTTTTGAGAGAGAGAATGCATGAGCAGGGGAGGGGCAGAGAGAGAGGGAGACAGAGCATCCAAAGCAGGCTCTGTTCTAATGGTGAGAGCCCGACCCAGGGCCTGAACTCAGGAACCTCGAGGTCGTGAGCAGAGCCGAAATGCAGAGTCAGACGCTTAACTGACTGAGCCACCCAGATGCCCCGTAGACTACATTGATTTTTAAAGATTGATCTGATGGCCTTTGACCTTGCTGAGGATTTCATAGGATTTTCTATATAGAGGATCACATCGTCTACAAATACATCCAGTTTTACTTCCTTCTTCCCAGTCTGGGTGTGTTTTCCCCCTTGTGGCTGCAGCACCCCGCGTGCCCCGCGGCAGTGGCTGCTCCACGCGCTCACCACCGCCTCCCACCGCTGTCGTTCTGGTCAGAGCCGCCCTGCTGCGCGTGAGGCCATGTCCCTTGTGGTTCTGATTTGCATCATCCTGAGCGAGGGATAACGCTGAGCATCTTTCCATTATTTATCGACCATTCATACATCTTCTTCAGAGAAATATCTATTCAGATCTTTGCCCATTTAAAAAATTGGGTAACTTGTCCTTTTATGGTGAGTTATCAAGAGTTCTTTATGGGGGCGCCTGGGTGGCTCAGGCGGTTAAGTATCTGACTCCTGATTTCAGCTCAGCTCAAGATATCACAGGTTCATGGGATCAAGCCCCACGTTGGGCTCGCTGCTGTCTGCACAGGACCCCTCTGTCCCTCTCTCTCTGCCCCTCCCCCACTCACACACTCTCAAAAATAAACCTTTTTTTTAGTTTGTTTATTTTGAGAGAGAGAAAGAACAGGGAGGGGCAGAGAGCCAGAGAAAGAGAGAGAATCCCAAGCAGGCTCTACACTGTCAGCACAGAGCCCAAGGAGGGACTCAAATTCTCAAACTGTGAGACCATGATCTGAGCTGAAACCAAGAACTGGACACTTAACTGACTGAGCCCCTCAGGCGCCCCAGTAAAATGTTTTTTTTAAAAAAAGAGTTCTCTGTGTATGGGCTCTAAGTCCCCTTATTAAACATCTGATTTACAAATGTTTTTTTCCCATTTTATGGGTTGCCTTGCAGTTTCTTGATGGTGTCCTTTGAACACAGAAATGTTAAATTTTGGTGAAGTCCAACCCAACTCACCTACTGCTTTCTTTCGCTGGTTATGCTGTTTGTCGCAAATCTAAGAAGACTGCTTAACTCAGAGTCATGGAAACTGTCTCCTGTATTCTCTTCTAAGAATTTTATATTTTTAGCTCTTATATTTACAACGATAATCGATTTCGAGTTCTTTCTGTGTGGTGTGAGGCAGGACCCAAGGAATTCTCTGCATTCCTTCACCTGTGGCTTCCAGCTGGCCCAGCACCGCTGCTGAGAGGCTGCCCTTTGCCCCTTGGATGACCCGGGCGTTCCATTTGCTAAAATTTTGTTTACATTTTTCGCATGTCTTTTCATGAAGGATATTGGTCTTGAATTTTTTTTCTTTGTTTTCCTTTTTAAGGCTTGTTTTTAAGTAATCTCTACGCCCACCATGAGACTCAAACTTACAACCCTGAGATCAAGAATCACGCACTCCGCCAACGGAGCCCGCCAGGCACCCCGAGTTTCTTTTTTCTTTAATATCTTTGTCTGGTGCTGGTATCAGGGTAATGCTGACCTCGTAGAATGAGTCAGAGAAAATTACTTCCTCTTCAATTTTCTGGAAGAGTCTTGTTGAATTAGTATCATTTCTTTCTTAAATGTTTGGTAGAATTCAGTATGAAGGCCATTGAGGCCTGGAGTTTCTTTGTGGAAAGACTTTTAATTACTAATTCAGTTTCTTTAGTAGATATATGGTTATTGGGGTTATCTGTTTCTTCTTCTTTTTTTATTTTTTATCTATTTTGTGAGAGCACATGATAGAGCAGGGGAGGGGCAGACGGAGACAGGGGGAGAGAATCCTAAGCAGGCTCCGCACCTTCAGCCCAGAGCCCAAACTGGTGCTTGATCCTGTGAACCATAAGATCGTGACGTGACCTGAAATCAAAAATCGGACGCCCAACCGACTGAGCCACCCAGGCACCCCAACGTTACCTGTTTCTTCTTGAATAAACTTGGGTGTTTTGTGTCTTTGAAGGAATATTTGTTCATCTAAGTTGTCAGATTTATCGTCATAAGCTTGTTCATGATATTTCCTCATTCTCCGCTAATGCACTGATATCACCTCTGTGTTCCAGCTGTGGATTGTTGGTGTCTTCTTCCTGTTTTGCCTGACTAATTGGCTACAGGTCCGCAGTTTTGATATGTTGTGTATTTTCATTTAGTTCAGAATGCTTTCTGATTTCCCTTTTGATTTTCCATTTGCCCCATGAGTGATGTAGAAGTGCGTTGTTTCACTTCCAAATACCTGGAGATTTTTCAGATCTTTCTGTAATTACCTTTCGACTTAATTCCATGTGGTTAGAGTTATACTTGGTATATCTTGAATCCCTTTAAATGTGAGACTTTTTTCATAGAATTTCTCCTGTTTTGGTAAATGTGTGTGCACTTTGAGAAGAACATGATTTCTGCTCTTGTTGGGTGGAATAAATATCAATCTCTAAATAAATATCTATCTGTAAGTATCTTCTATAAATATCAATCAGGTGGATCTTACTGACACCGTCCTTCAAGTTTACCATGTCTTTGCTGATTCTCTGTCCACTTGTTCTATCAGTACTGACAGTGGTATATTGAAATCTCTGATTATAATTGTGAATTGTCTATTTCTGATTTCATTTCTATCATTTTTTTGCAACACAGATTTTGTAGCTCTGCTATTAGCCACATAAACATTTGGGATTTTTATGTCATTTAATTACTTGACCCCCTATCATTGCAAAATTACCTTTCTATTTTTTTTAATGTTTATTTATTTTTGAGAGAGAGAGAGGGAGAGAGAGAGAGAGAGCATGAGTGGGGCAGGGGCAGAGAGAGGAGAGGGAAACACAGAATCTGGATCAAGCTCCATGCTCTGAGCTGTCAGCACAGAGCCCAATGCGGGGCTTGAACCTACCTTCATGACCTGAGCTGAAGTTGGACACTTAACCAACTGAGCCACCCAGGCGCCCCCAAAATTACCTTTCTCATCTCTGACATAGCCATTGCTCTGACATCTACTTCCTATGATACTAATATAGTGACTCCAGCTCTCTCGTAACTAACATCTGTATCCATCCTTTTACTTTTCACCCACTTAAGTCTTTATATTTAAAGTGTGCTTTTAGTAGGCAATATGTAGTTGGGTCTTGCTTTTTAGTTCAGTCTAACCACATCTATCTTTCAATTGAAGTTTTTACACCGTTCACATTTAATATAATTATTGATATACCAGTTTCACACTTACTATTTTACTGTTTTCTGTGCCCTGGCTGCTTTCTGGTTCTCTTTAGACTCGAATCCACCGTTTTGTGGGTTGAGTGTTGTTTATGATTCCATCCTGTCTCCTCTGTTGGCTTATCAATTGTTACTCCTTGTTCTTTTGTTCTAGGGATTGCTTTAAGGTCCACAATTTACATCTTTAACTTATCACAGTCTGCTCTGGAATGATACCATACTACTTCCCACATAACATAAGAACGCTACAATAGTATATACTTCCTTTTCCGCAATCCCAATCTTTATGCTGTTGTTTTTACATGTTTTACATTCTTGTGTTTAATACACTTCATAATACATTGTTATTACTTTTGTTTAAACAGTCGTTTCTCTTTCAAAGGATCCTTCACCCAAAAAAAGGAAATCTTAGCGATTTACCCACATAGTTACTATTTCTGGTTCTCCCCATTCTTTCCAATAAATACAGATTTCCAGCTGGTACCGTTTTCCTTCTGCCTGAAGGACTTAACCTTTAACATTTCTTGTCCTCCATGCTGGCTGGCAGTTAATTCCTTCCGCTTTCACATGTCTGGAAACATCTTGATTTTACTTTCATTTCTCACAGACTTTTTTCACCAGGTATAGAATTCTGGTTTACCTTCCAGCAGGACAGAGGTCCTGTTCCATTGTCTTCTTGTCTGTGCTGTTTCCGATGAGAAGTCTGCTGCCATCTTTATCTGTGTTTTCTCCATACAAACTTGCTTTTTCTCTGGCTGCTTTTAAGATTTTCTCTTTCTCACTGGTTTGAGAAGTTTTATTTTTTATTTTTGTTAATATTTTTAGTGTTTATTTTTGAGAGAGACAGAGTGCGAGCGGGGGCGGGGGGGCGGTTAGAGAAAGAGGAAGACAGACTCCGAAGCAGCTCCAGGCTCCGAGCTGTCAGCACAGAGCCCAACGCGGGGCTCGAACTACAAACTGCAGCATCGTGACCTGAGCCGAAGTCGGACGCTTAACCGAGTGAGCCACCCAGGCGCCCTGAGCAGTTTTATTTTTGAAGTGACACGGTGTAATTTTCTTCATGTTTCTTGTGCTTGGGGTCTATTGATTTTCTTGGATCTGTGGGTTTATAG
The DNA here is from genome assembly GCF_003009895.1 of Hyaena hyaena. NCBI lineage: Eukaryota > Metazoa > Chordata > Mammalia > Carnivora > Hyaenidae > Hyaena > Hyaena hyaena. The sequence goes on from NW_024080942.1 coordinate 952,580, forward strand.
TTTTCATCAAATTTTGGGATTTTTCAGACTTTATTTCCTCAATTTTTACCCAATTGTTTTTTTCCTCCCTCTCTTAGGGGCTCCGTTACCCACATATCAGGCTGCTTAATGTCGCCTTGCGGTTCATAGATACCTTTTCCCCTTCCCTCTTTATCCTCCCTTTTTTTTTTTCTTTTTTCTTTTTTTACCTTTTTCTTCTTGGTGTTTCATTTTGGGTAGTTTCTATAGCTATGTTTTAAAGTTCATGAATCTTTTTTTTTTTTTTTTTGCAATGTCTAATCTGCCATTGATCACATACAGTGTATTTTTTATCTAGTAGTTTTTATTTCTAGAAGTTCGACTTTGTTCTTTTTATATCTTCAGTGTCTCTACTTATCTTTTGAACACATGGAGTCCAGTTATAATAATAACTTTGAAAAGGTGTCCTTTCCTGCTAATTCTAACATCTGGGTCAGTTCTGGGTTGGTTTCATTTGACTGTGTTCCCTCCTCTTTATGGACCATACTCTTCGTCATTCTTTGCCTGGTAATCTTTGCCTGGGTGCCAGGCATTGACATTTTTGCCACTTGGAGGCTGGATATTGCTGCGTTCCCATAAATATTCTTGGCCTTTTTTCTGGGGTACAGTTGATTTACTTGGCAATCGTTTGATCCTTTCAGGTTTTGCCTTTATGAAGTGGTAGGTGTGGAGCTGAGCTCCGTCTGAGGCCCATTAGCCCCACTGCTGAAGCAAGACCTTCTGAGAAGGCCGCCTGGCGTGCCACGGCGTCCGGCCTTCCAGCCTGGCCAACGGGAGTGAGCACCGCTCCCGGCCCCTGCGAGCCCCGGCCCCTCCCACCCTGTCTTTGCCTGGCTCTTTTCCTGGCCGTGGGACATTTCCTCGCCCTCGGTGCACCGACCTGTGCTCTGCTGCGCACCCAGCAGCCCCACACTCCTCTCTGTCCCTCTGTGCCTGTCTAGACTCCCGGACCCCTGGTGTGTGCCTGTCCCCCCATCAGCCCTGTGCCCTCACGGAGCGGGCTCCTGGGCCTGCTCCGTCCCTCTCCCTGCACCCTGTCCACCTTCTCTCAGGGGAGTGGCCTGGGCAGTTATGGGGTCCACACTGTCCGTTTCCCATCCCTCAGGGACCACTGTCCTTGGACCCTGAAAACCCTCGTATCATCATATTTTGTCTGCACTCTGGTTGCTTCAAGCAGGAGCATAGACTGGTTCCAGGTGCCCCATCTCGGCCCGGAATGGAAGCCGATCAGACCATGCTGGGTGTTATTCTCAACTCCACTCCCCACTCCCTTCCATCCAAGTCCAAGTACTTGCAGCATCTGCGCTGCTCTGTCTCCTCTTCCGCGGGGGCGGGATGACGGGCCGTCCCGGGCTGCTTAGAGCCCACACGACCAGGCCCTGTGCCCAGGGCCTCGGGAGTGTAGACCAGGGGCACGGAGCCATCCTCCAGGTCGAGGTGGGAGATGGGCGACAAGCAGTGATGTCTCCCCGGAGGCAGAGCCATGGTGAAGACAAGCCTCTGGCGTGTCTGCTCTCGGTCAGCGCAACCCCACGGCCCTGAGCAGGTGAAACCCTGAAGCTGGCCCACAAGGAGAACCCCCCAACCCAGAGGCACAGCCAGGTGCCCTGAGGCCTGGGACCCCCCAGTGAGGGCTGGAGGTGTGGGGCAGTGTGGACGGCTCAGCCGAGGGCCAGGGGGTAGAGGAGCCGGGAAGGCAGGCGGGGAGCTCGAGCTGGATCCGGTCGTGGCCGGGGCAGGCGCTGCCCCTGCGGGAGGTCTACTGCAACGGCCCTCACAGGTGCCCAGCCCAGGACCGGGGAGGGAGAGGCCCGGGTCCTTGCGGCCGCTCTGTCCCTCCCTGGGCTCAGCCTGCTTCTCTCTCCTTCCCAAGGCGAGGATGGCCGGGTTTTGAAGATCTCAGCTGGCGTCAGGTATGTGCAGCTCCCGGCCTACTCGGAGGTCAGCTTCTTCAAAGTGGACAAAGACCACCCGGACACACGCATCCAGACCCCGTTGTGAGTGTGGGCGGCCCCAGACGCCCGTGGGGGGTGGGGGACCCCGGGGACACAGTAGTGACCTCCAGACACGACATGCTCTGTCTAGTGGAACAGAGGCAAAGGCACCTACAGACAGTAGGGGTCAGGCAGGGGGCCCCGGGGGAGGTGGGCTGGGCTGCAGCACGGCTCCAGGTGGCCCCAGACAAGACCCTCGCCCCCACCATTCCCTGCTTCCCTCCACCTTGGTCTCAGAGTGGTCGTCTCGTCCCCTCTTCCCTGGAAGGACCCTTAGGCCACTGTGTCCCCCACACCCAGGTGTCCCTCTCGGCTTGGTGTCCAGCAAAGCCCAGTCCGACACTTCCCTTTGCAGTGGGTTTGAATGCATTGCTTATCCTCTGTGGAGCCCCAAGCCTGGGGGCCTGGAGCATAGAGCTGCCCTGGAAAGTGCTGGAGGAGACCCGCCGCTCCCCAGGGGAGGCCTGGAGCCAGCGCTGGCATCAGACACCTCTCGAGGCCAGAGGGACGTCCCCGGCGGCCCTCCCGGTGAGTGGGACCGGCCGGCTAGCTGGTGGCAGGTTGCGGGAGGGCTTAGGAGTGCGTGGGCTGTTGGCGGGAGCCCCAGAACCTGGGCCAGAGGAAAATAAAGTTGGCCCTTGAGAACCCAAGGTCGGGTGGGCCAGGACACGCTCAGTCAGCGGGTCCCCGCCGGGCACGTTCACGGACACGTTAGCTGTGGGGACCTTCGTGTTCCCTTAGCCCCATGACGAGGGGCTGGTCCCCAGTCAGGACCCCAGCCCTGGATGCCACAGAGGGGTGCTCCGGGGTCACAGAGCAGAAAGGGGGGCCAGTGTTCTGTGACAAGGTCCAGGCCCCCTGAGTAGGGGCGCCTTCACGAAACAGCGGCTGGCGGGGGCCCCGAGGTTCGTGTGGTGGAGCCCGAGGGGCCTGGCCACCACCCCTGGTCTGCTTCCTGCTCAGTTTATAGAAGCGATTTTACGCCCAAGGGCAGAATAGGTCTCATGTTTCTGCGTAAAAACGCTCTCTGGGCAGCACGCCTTCCAACGGCAGGGAGTTCAGAGCCTGTAATGAAGTCTCTGTGGAAACCAGGCCCGGAAAGGGGGACCCGGCCCGCTGTGCAGGTTTGGGGTGCTCGCCGCTCAGGAGCAGGCCTCACCTCGCGCTTGTGGGGCTGGTGTCAGGCTGCCGACGTGCCCAGAGACGTTCCCAGCTTCGCAAGGACGCGGGTGTGCAGCCATAGAGGGTCACCCGTGGGGAGGCCGAGGGGAGCACACCTGGGGTCTGTGGGAACCGCTGGGGTGTGAGTGCTCAACCCCCTGAGCTCGAGCTCCGCAGCTGAACCCGAGGCCCAGGTCCTCTGCCGGTGCCCTGGGGCCCGAGAGGTGGCTGCTTCTCTGCCGCGTCCTGGCCCAGCCTCTCTGCACCTGTCTCCTCTTCGGTAAGGTGGTGATAAGCGGCATCTGCCCTCAGGATTGCCAACCCCATTGTGACCGCCTCCCGTCCCCTCACAGGGTGGGATGCCAGGGACGTGCGCCCCTGGGTCAGGAGCGGCCGCCCGAGCCTCTGCGGGACGCTCTCACGGAATGCGTCCGGTCGGCACAGCTGCCCCAGTGCAGCCCTCGCCCCACTGGGGCCCAAGCCCTCCGGACGTGCTGATGGGAGCCCGGGGGGCCCTGGGTCATGGACACACTGGCCGGCCATCTATCTTGTGGTGTGGCTGCAAACAGGAAAGGAAGTCGGTGCAAATTTCAGTTCTGCCACAAGTAGGATGGAAGTCGGCCATGATCAAGAGAAAACCCCGGATAATAACAGCTTGACCAGGGGAGTTTGCTTCAGGGACCAGGAGGTGCCAGCTGTGGGCAGCCGGGTGGTACCTGAGACCCGCGTGGGAGTGGGGGAAACCGGAAATGGCCGGGGACACGGAGCTGCTGGGGTGGGAAATAAGGAAGACTTTGTTGTTGTTTTAACCGAAGTGCCTCATGCTGGGACTCCCTGGGGGTGGAGATCTTTAGCTTATTCTGAGCATTATTCTGAAAGAAAGCAAAAGGGGTGTCGTCGTGTGTGTGTGTCATATGGCAGTCCCCACGCGTACGGAGACACGCGGGGGAGCCAGACTGAACCGCACAGCCCTCGCCATCGCCCCTGGCCTAGCTCAGTGCTTTCCTGGATGGCGCCTGGTTCTGGCCTCTCCTCTTCTGCCAGACCTTGGCCAGGGACCCCAGACTCTCCCGAGCAGAGCCACTGCCTCTGTCCACCTGGGCGGGAGTGGCGGAGGGCGCCACCTGCTGTGGCCGCTGAGGGTGCCTGCCACGTACGTTTGAAGTCTAAGCATCGCTGGTGGCATGGGGCCAGCAGCCAGGACGCAGGACAGGCCTCTGAAGTGCAGGACAGAGACCGCAGCCCAGAGGGTCCAGGCCAAGGGATCGGTGGGTACGCGCCTAAAAGGGATTTGGGCCAGAAAACCCACAGGTGATCGTCCCCCCGAAACGTCTCACTATGGCCCCCGAGCAGGGGGCCCACAAAATGTTCTTCTGGAGCACAGGCTCCAGGCCAGGGTCTCCCCCTCTGCCCAGGCTCACGGGCGCTGCTGGGCGCCCACCAGTGACCAAACACATGCCGCGCAAGGAGATGTGAGCACGGCGCTCGCCGAAGCCACATCCACAGACACCTGTGATGCACCAGCAGCAGCCCCCGATCCGGGCCCTGCTCCTGAGCTCACTCTCGGGCCCCCTCCCGACAGCACGGCGGCGGCCTCAACTCCATCGGTGTTCACTTCTCGCGTGGATGCTCAGAGGCTGGGGTGCTGTCCCCCGTGGTCACCAGGGTCCCTGTTTGTGTTTCCTGTGCTGCTCTGTCACCCTCCCTGCGCCGCCTCACAGCCCTAAAGGGTTGCACAGGCACCGGTCGGTCGTCATGCCCCTGCTCCAGCCAGCTGGGAGGGAAGCACGAGGAGCCAGGGCCCTTCCTTCTAAGCAGCGTCCCTTCTGAGAACGCGCCTTCGCCAAAGAACAAGGTGAGGGGGGACGGCTGTTTCAAGCCGCGTCTTTGCCCGACAGGCTGGAAGCCGCGTGAGCAAACCCGCCGTCAGCCGAGGCCTAGCGCCACCTCCGGGGGCTGACAGGGAGGCCGGAGTCTGCACCCCTGTACGAAGCGTGTCCCCCGCCCCGGCCCCGCCGCAGGACTGAGGCAGTGGTGAATGGGCTTGGTAAAACCGGGGCTGGAGGAGAAGACGCTCATTCTGTTAGACGGTCGGGAGGTGAGGGCGACGGGCGTCCCCCGCATCAGGAGCCCACGGGGGCACCAGGGAGTGGTGGCCCCAAGTGGGCTCAGCCGGCACCTTCCAGCGCGGCCTCGCACAGGCCCGTTGGGGCCTGGGTTCTCGGCTCCTTCCTCTCCCGTCTGACGTGCAATTAAATGCTCTAAAAACTTGGTTTCCAGTCACACAAATAAGTGAAACAAGGAGAGAAAGTACTTTCTGGAGGCGTCGGGTCCTCACGTGGAATTGCCGGACTCCGTATTCTCTTATCTGGTCGACAGGAATATTTCAGCTGCCTCATTGTTTTTAGCTCTCAAGCACACAGCATGCTCTCCGTTGAGCAGAAAAGACGATGTCACAGGCGGGGAGCGGCACCAGGACTTCAAACCCACTTTGGTGAAACTGCAGCGCCCACGTTGTAGCGACAAAGCGCACTGGTGTCATGTCCATGGGGGGTTTATATCTAGACACTTAACCTTTGGTCATCCCTGCCCTCGGCTCTAAGTGGTGGTGCCCTTCTGTGTCGATCGCCGTCAGGGGGTGTCCGCTCACGCACCCCCGGCAATTTAGGCCCCGCGCGTGCTGCCGCAGGTGCGCTCCGCCCGGACAGCCCCATAGATTGGATTTGGGAACCTAATAAAGCCGTGGCAGGGCGAGAAGAGAACCTCATGCTGTAGTGTGTGTGTGTGTGTGTGTGTGTGTGTGTGTGTGTGTGTTAAATGCACAAAACCCTCCCAGGAAATGTTTCCAACTGGTCTGAGCAGCCCCTCTTTTCCATTTGTTGAACAAATGGTTTTGCGCATTTATCGGATGCAACCTACGAAGTATCGTCTGTAACTGTAAGATGATTTTAAAAATCAAGGTGCCCTTTGCTGCTAATCCAATCTTGCCATAAAACCGATGGAATGTATAGCAGAGAACTTCTGGAAATTTCATTGCCTGTTGCGGTGGGGGGGGGGCGCATTTTAATATTAATTGTCTCTGGTTAATTATGGCAGAGTAGCTAGCATGGGAAATCTGCGCCGTAAATTTCCCGTGGAGGAATCCTGCCCGGGAGGGGGTGTCCGAGACCAGCACAGAAACCCTGCGGGGTCTCTGGGCAATGCCATGAACAAGGGGGTGAACGTACACGTCAGGGGCTGTGTCCACCTGAAACCGAGCATCCCGGGGGTGGGGGGGCCACGCGACCTAAGACCACAGCACGCAGAGTGGGCCCCTTCCACACTCCTTGGGTGCCCCCCCAGCTCCTCTCCAGCTGCCGCTTGTGGGTCCTGGGGCCGCGTGGGCACAGCCACAGGGCAGGAGCCCCAGGAGCACCCCCAGGATGCCCAACAGCAGATCTCTGGGGGGCCCTGGAGAGAGGGGAGGGGGGCAGGCTGGCCTGGGCTTGTCAGGTGCCGAGACCTTGCGTGGTAGGCCGCCTGCGCCCGTGGGGGACGTGGGGGACGCGGGGGTGGGGGACGCGGGGGTGGAGGACTCGGGGGAGGACACGTGGGGGGGACGCGGGGGGGACGCGGGGGGGATGCGGGGGTGGGGGACGCAGGTGTGGAGGACACCGGGGGGGACACAGGGGTGAGGGACGCGGGGTGGGGGGCACGGGGGGGACGCAGGGTGGGGGGGACGTGGGGGTTGGGGGACGCGGGGGAGGGGACGAGGGGTGGGGGGCATGGGGGGGACGCGGGGGTGAGGGACGCGGGGAAGGGGACACGGGGGGGGGCCGGCTGCCCCTACTGGAGCAAACACAGCTCTGGAAGGCGCAGCTGCTCCTCCAGCGGCACAGAGCCCGCTTGGGCGTCTCCCTGCCCCTGGCCGTGGCCTTGGAGGCCTGGCCCCCAGGGGGGTCTACATGCTCACCCTGGCAGTGAGGACTCCCTTCCCCGCGGCCTGGGGACAGGCCCCAGACCGCGTGGGACCATCAGGCCAGCTAGGGATGGAGACTTCATTTGTGTCCTGATCTGTCTCAGGCTTAGCCTCTGACAGTTGAGCCACAAAAGGGAGGGGACACGTCCCACCTGGCCAGCTACCCCTGTGCAGTCTGCGCTGGGGCTCCTGCTGGGACCTGCCAGCCGGGCTCCTGGGATCCTGTGGTCAGAGCCCTGCTTGCCGGAAGTCTGGCTCCGGGGACCCTTTATGCCACTGTGTTTCCCCCCACGTCACAGAGCCTATGGCCTTCGGGTCACCACAGTGCTGCCTGCGGCCTCTGTCCACTGGGAGTGGCCGTCAGCACAGACTGGTGGGGGTGAGGGTCTCTCCTGGGACAGGGTGCAGCCCCTGGGATTCAGGACCCACTTTGGGCAGGGAACTCAAGGAGGCCAGGAGGCCAGGTCGGCACCCTGCACCCTGACCTTTCCAGGGTCCCTTGGCAAAGTTTCCGGGGAGAGGTCTGCAGGGGTCTCTGCTGTCCTGGGCGGTGGTGGGCGGGGGGCAGGCCTGGCCCTGGCCCCATGGCAGGGCAGCGTGGGGATCCCCGGTGCCACCCCGAGGAGATGCCTATGGCTAGCTAGACATGTAGGCATGGGGCTTGGCTGAAGGTCGGCCCGAGGGGGGCCGCGGGCCAGGTGCCCACTGTGCGTGTGCCTGCGTGGATAAGCACCGTCCTGTGGTACCGCGTGCATCGGCGTGCATGTCTCCCATGTGGGGTGTGCATGTAAGCGTGTGGCTGCGCCCTGGTCACAGCCGGCTCCTCAGTGCCCAGCCCCTCACAGCACACCCCTGGTGGGCTGCAGGCCCCAGAGGCCTTTCTGGAAACCTCAGGACCAGCTTCCTTCTCCCCGTAAAGGCCACTGCCCCCAACCCATCACTCCTAGAGACTCAGCAAATACCCTTTCGTCCCCTCTGGAAAGAACACGGAGCCATGAGCTCTCTCTTCCGGGGATCAGCACAACCCCAGCCCTCGTGGGAGGTGAGCTGCTGTGTCCGGAGACCCTGGCCCGGCCCAGCGGGGAGCCCCCAGGCATAGGCTCCCGGCCAACACTTGCACGGGAGCCGAGCATGAGGCCAGCTGCGTGTCCAGACCCTGCGTCCCCAGGGCTGCTCTTCTGCCGCTTTCCCACGGGGGAGCCCCGTGTGGGCAGTGGGCTGCCCGCGTAGCCCTCTGGGGCTGGTGTCCCTGTTGGTCACCTCAGGGGCAGCCTGGCCTCGCCCTGCCCAGCTGGGCACAAACAGCCTCATCCCGGAGGCGAGGATGGGGGTGTCAGAGACAGGCTCAGGACCCCCCAAATCAGCCCCCCATCCAGCGGGTTTGACGGCGTCCCGTCCCTTTCGTGTCCTGGTGGCAATCCCAGCACACTGGAGCCCAGGAGTCAAGCCGGGAGGTGACAGCGTGCCCTCAGGGTCACAGGAAGTGCCTTTCGGCATTTCTGGAAAAAGGAGGCTTTAACCGCTTTGTGGAGCAGGCGCACAGCTCCCTTCGGAAGGACACACGCGCACAAGAGGGACAGGGCAGCACGTCCTTTATATTCCGAGCATCCAGAAAGGACGTGGGCCAATGGGGACCCTGGCTTTGTGTCAAATCCATTTTCTACGCTTCAGTAAAGGGAGGGACGGAGGTTCCTCGTCAGGAACGGTGCTGTGCCCCCAGGCACGGGCCCTGCCAAGCTCAGCCATGGGGGGGGGGCCCTGAGCGCCGCCCGGCCAGGCCCAGCCACGAGCTGCCTGCAGGCTGGGCTCTCACGGGCTCCTTGGGAAACTCAGGAATTTGAAAACCTCTGGATAAAAACCCAAACCAAACTCTGCCCGCAGGCGGGGCCTCGGTTACAGCCCTGCAGCCAGGATGAGGCCTTGGGCGCCCCACACGGAGACCCATGTTTCTGAGCAGGTTCCCAGGGTGCCTCCATGCGGGGTGCAGACCATGTGGACACATCGGGTCGAGGTGGTGCAGGAGCGCCCAGCAGGGCCTGCCCTGGGCTGCGTCGGGCCAGCCCTCGGGCACAGGCGCCACTGGGCACACACTGCATGGTGGGCAGGGGTCGCGGCCCCGAGGGAGCCCTCGTGTGGCGACCGGGCCGTCCAAGAAGGAGCCCGAGGCTGCCCCCAGCCCTGCCCAGCACTCAGGCTGCGTCCTCACCCCCCGGGCCGTTGAGACACTGGCCCCGTGAGTCCGAACCGTGCAGACCACTCTGCCTTCGGAAGGCGGCAGCTCCCTGGCTGGCCGGGTCTCTGCCCTGAAGACTGACGCGGTGTGTCTGGTCACCTCCACGTGAGACGGCTCTCAGCCCCTTAGGCCCAATAGCATTTTATTTTTTTTCCCTTCATTTAAATGAAGAAAACATTCCAGCTTGTGTCTGGCTCTCGGCCCGGGCCCCCACCCCCACCCCCGGTGGCCGTTTGGCAGTGGTGGCCCGGCCTGTGGGAGCCTTGTTTACTCTGGCCGCGCTCCGCCTGCGTCTCCGCGTCCTACACAGGTGATTAGGGAGTCTAATGAGTTGGCTGTAAAAAGATAATTAATCGACATTTCCTCCCAGAGAGGTCAAGCGCGCTCTCCCTGGGGTGCAGCCTCCGTTACAAGTCGCCCCCCTCCCCGCCCCCCCCCCCGGACGCAGCGATGACCTTTATCTTGCTGATAATTAAAATCGACAGAAAGGCTTTGGAAATAACTCCTGAGAGCTGGGGTCGGTATCTATGGGCAGGGGCCCTGCCTCGAGCGTCGGCCTGGCTGGCCAGGGACCGCCCCCCACCCCCTAGAGTGGCCGGGACCAGCTCCACGGGCCCCTGCAGGCCAGGACGGGGCCCTCACCGCAGAACACGGTCCCCACATTGTCCCCAGGCTGAGGAGAACCGTGCGTCCCCCGAGATGGGCGCGTGGTGGGGCCGCTCTCTCGGAGGGTGGGGGCCCCGACCAGGAGCATGGCCAGGAGGGCCTCCTGCCTGATGGTGCCTCTGTAGCTCGGTCTGTTACCAGGGGCCGTCCTACATCCGGCGGCGCCTACCACCAGACTTCCGGTCTTTTCTATCAGGACCAGGTTTGCCAACAGGGTGGAGAAGGTGAGGAAGGGGCCGCAGGAGGGGGTGAGTGTTGGGGGCGTGCACGGCCACCCCATGACAGCAAGGTGGACGGTGGCAGGGCCAGGGCCGCCGGACATGCCTGCAACAGTGCTCTGGGGGCGGGGCGTGAGCAGAAGCCAAGGGCCAGGCGTCCAGAGGCTTGGTGCGGCGGCCGGTGGTGAGCTAGGACGCCGTGTGCGACGTAGCCGGCGTGGCCGGCCCTGGAGGTCCTGCGGCCAGATGGCAGGAGGCCTGGCCCGTCAGGACATCACACGTGCAGGGCAGACAGCAGCTGAGGGACCGCTGGGACGTGTGGCCTGGGAAGCCACGGCCCAGCTGAGACACGGAGGCGAAGGGGGCCACGAGGCCGTGTGCAAAGAGGGGCTGACGAGTGCGGGGCCCGAGCACGGCCAGGTTGTGGCCACGGTGCTGTGAGGGGCCCAGGACCCCTGTGAGGGCGGCGCCAGTGGGAAGGGCTGGGGCTGAATGCAGGAGCGAGGGGGAGGGCGGGAAGGGACCGGGCGGGAGCGGCGGCTGCAGGCTGAGCCCCAGTTCTGGGAAGGTGGCATCACATCTGAGAAGCAAGGGTGGCTGGCGGGGGGCAGTCAGGTGCGCAAGTCCCACGTGGTGGCCACACTTTGTGGGGAAGAGGCCTCGGCGCCCCAGAAGCCTCCTGGGCCCAAGCGGCTGAATCTCGGAGACCCCTCCTCGCACAGCGGACAGGCCGCCCCCTTGGTTAAGCCCACTGGTGTTGGGTTTCTCTTGCTTTCCACAAAAAGGGGTCTCAGAGCCGCCTTCTCTCTCGTCCTGGGAATGGCAAGAGGGGGACCCGCCCACACCCGCGTGACGGAGAGTGTCAGGCCTGTGTCCGAACCGAACTTGGCTGCCCATGTGACGACCTCCCCACCTGACCCGCCGCGTTGGGAGGTGCCGGTGTCAGGCGTGCAGGTGCGCACTGCGGCGCTCTCGGGGCCCCGGCTCCTCACCGAGGGGCTGTGATGACCGAACGCCGGCCCCGACCGGCCCTGGGGCTCCTGTGAAGACCCTCGGGCAGCTGCTTGGTGACAGGTCGGCTCCTCGGGCCCCTGAGCCAAGGGAGGTGATGTGCTCTGGGCTCCGTCCACACGTCCCCCGGCCACCCAGCACATTGAGGTCCGGGTCTGGCGTTGCTGCGGTCACAGGCACACATGGGGGACCCACTCTTGCACGGCCACCTTGGCGAGGGCATTAGGACACAGCGCTGGGGCCTTTACTGGCCGGAGGCGTCGGTAACAGACAACCAGCCCCCCTCGGGCCCACTGGAAACCGCCGGTGCGCTCAGAAACAAATCACTCCATCAGCAGCGGAGTTCACAGTCATTGCCCAGGACATGATAGTGTGGGGACAGCAAAAGCTGATGGGGAGAAGGACATTAGTTAAAGAATGTCCTTGCAGAAGGAAAGACTTTACTTTTTATAATGCGCCATAATGATGAAATTAAGGCCCCTCTGAGAGAGATGATTCCCTGCCTGTAATTTGGAAATACTTCTGGGGCCTGCTGGCATCTCTCCCTGCAGAAGCTGGGCTCCAGGGAAGGGGACTTAATGCCTACCGCCCCTGGGCCCCGTCCAGAGCACAGATGAGAGACGCCCTCCTCCACGGAGTCCTCCCCCCCGTTAGCGGGAGCACCCAGCCCACCTTGCCCGCCTCCAGCTGTCCCCACAGCCCCAGCCCCTCCCTGTGGTGTGACCAGCTCCCGCTGGTGGCTTCTTCCTGTGCGAGAGCCGGGCAGGGAGCTCAGGACGGAGGTCGGTCAGGAGAGCCGGGAGCCCAGTCCCCATGCGGTAGAGGGTCCCGACGCTGGGGTGGGGGGGACAGAGTGTCTGGGACAGAGCTGCACCAGCCTCACAACCCCCTCTCAGCGGCCGGCTGTCCATGCAAGGGACGGAAGGAGGGGGCAGCCAGGGCTGCACGCCATCGCCCGGTGCGGCGGAGCCTGGGGAAGGGACCGCCGGGAGACGGGTCGGCGGGAGGGGAGGAGTGGAGAGAGCCCGGATGGACAGGGTCCACAGTGGGGGTACCTGCTGCAGGGCCCAGCCCAGCCCGGAGGATGTGGGGGCTCCTGGGGGGCTCTCACCCCTTGTATTCCACACTCGTCCCTGATGGGGTCTGACGTCACCGGAGCATGCAGCCATGGCGTAGAAACGTCCTTCTCTGGTCACACGGTGCAGACCTGGGGCTTTCCTGGCCCAGGCGCCCTGAGCCTTGGGCGGTGACTGTGCGGTAGGAGACCCTCCTCGGCCCAGAGAACCGGCCTGCCAGGCCCTCACGGTGGACCCCAGGTGAGGGGGCGGCTAGTGGCCGAGGGCCACAAAATACGCCGGCACAGGGCCGGGGCTGTGTACCCCTCGCCGGGCGGGGCACGCGGCCAGCGCCCCAGCGGCCGAGCTACAGAAGCCCCGAGTCAGAGGCCGCGTGACGGGTTCTGTCCCATCTTGGCTTTGTGTAGTTTGAAGGGTCTTCTGTCCTTCACTTTCCAGGAGAAGCCTCGTTCCCCCCAGCGGGGGGACGCAAGCCCCCCGATCCTGACGACTGCAGGCGAGTGGAACAAGGCTGTGCCCGGTTCTCGGACGTCTGCCTCGGGCCCCCCCCACCCGGCTACCACCCAGTCCTCTTCCTGGACGCCTCCCACGAGGTACGGGCCGGGAGACCCCCGCCCCGGGGCTCAGCCCCCACGCCGCCCACCACCGAGGCCCGTGTGCTGGTTCCTCCTCTGAGCCCTCCCCCACTGCTCCTTCCAGAAGGCAGGCAGCAGCCCTGTGGGGGACCTGGGCCCCTGCAGGACGCCCGCCGCGCAGGCCCCGCCGGGAGGCAGCAGGTAGGAGACGCTGACCGACCCGGGGCGCTTGGGGGTCTCAGTTTCCCTCAGGCATGTGACCCTGGGACCCCACAGGCAAGGCCTCGGTCTGCCCAGGGGCTTCACGCGCTTCTGTGGCCTGGACGGTGGGAGAGACTGGGCTCCCTGCCTCGGGGGAGAGCCCGGGCGGCCCACCGAAGGGACGACACTCCCCGAGAGTGTGCGGAGGCCGGGAGGGGCCCACAGGGTGGGCGGGGCAGCCACAGGCCAGCCACGTGCGAGCCGCAGGCCCATGGCCCGTACTGGCCTGTCCTTAGCAGAGCAGACACGCGGGGCAGGGCTGCGAGCGCCACAGCAGGGCCCAGGAGACACCACTCTGTCCCCGTGTCAGCCACGCGCTCTCTCCAACCCACAGCCCTGCCGGGAGGAAGGCTGAGTTCCAGAAAAATCTCTCCCGGCATCTGTTTGTGGGAGCAGCCCGTCCCCTGCCAGGCCGCGTGGGCCGAGCCTCAGGTGGGACTGAGCTCACCTCCCCTCCCCCCAGAGCCCCCGGCTCGCCCGGCCTGCCCCCTCCCGGCTTGCAGCTCCGTGGGGCTTGGGCAGGTGCAGAGCAGAGCTGGGGCCAGAACCTCGGACCCTGAGAGAAGAGCCCCCACTCTTAGAAGACAGGAGCCCTCCCTCTGCGGGCGGGGGGAGATCCATGGTCCTGGGGGGAGGGGCGCCAGGCCTTCCAAGACGCCCACCTGCTGGCAAGGGCCGGCCTCTGACCCGCGTGTGGCCTTGTCGTCAGCCCCGGGGCACCAAGGCCAGCGTGCCCCGGGTGCCACTCGCTGCCTGCCAGGGGCACCCGTCCAAACAGCCGGTGGGAGGCCCGGGGCGCCCGTCCTGAGCCGCCGCCGCCTGCCTGCCGCTCTCCCGCAGTCCCGGGGCTCAGCGGTGACTCGGGGGTGGGGGGGGGGTGAGGCTGGCACAGCAGCGTCGCAGGCTGACAGGCCTTTGATCCCACCCGTGAGGTGGGGCCGGGAGGGGCCGTTTCCAGGGGAAGGTGCCGCCCTCTGTGTTGTTCTGAGTCACGGTTTGTGAATCACATACGAAGCCCGCTTTACACAGTAAGTGGAGAAGGACAGACTTTAAAAAAACAGCCAAGATCCCGCTGAATGCAGAGACGCCACATCCAGCCGGTGTCTCGGTCGCGGGAAGGCACGTGTGAGCCAAAAGCTGCCACACGCGGAGAGCAGCTCCCGTCGATGCGCACGGGCCGGCGGCGCGCAGGGTGGGTGCTGCTCCGGTTTGCAGCAGGGGCAGCAGGGCGGCCGAGGGGCCGGTGAGCCGTCTGCTTGCAGCAGAGAGAGGGCCCTCGGTGTCAGCTCCCCCCAGGGAAAGGAGGCAGGGCCCGCTCATTCTCTTGACAGTTTGGGGGGCTTGGAATTCAGCGTCCACGTCCGGCGGTCCTTGTGGTCCCAGGAGGGCTCTGCGCGTGAGCCGCTGCCGTGGCTGGGGCTCGGGGTCTCCCCAGGAGAGGAGCCCTGGCCGGGGGGCCTTGAGCGGGAGCTCCAGGGCTCGGGCTGCCCCCACCCCAGGGCCCCGCCAGCAGGCACGGGTCTGAGCGACGACATGCAAAGCCTTTTGTGGCTGCAGAGTGCCTCCCCTCCCCCCGCCGGAACCCACCTCCCCTGACCCCGTCACAGGTTCCCTGTGGCACGTCACCTCTCTTAGACCCCACGGCCCGAACAACCACTTCCTCCAGGGCCCCTGCTCTGTGCCCCCGAGGCCCCCACCCCGTCTGCAGGTCTTGTGGCCCCCAGGCCCCCACCCACAGAAGAGCGAGGGGAGCCTGCCAAGGCCCCCAGCATCTGCCCGGGCACCCCCACCAGCTCTGCTGCGGGGACATGGACCATCCCCGTGTCCCCTCACTGGCTCCTCACTCTGCTTCAGGCACGAACCCCCCACACCAGCATCCAAACCTGACTCCCGACCCCAAAAGCCCACCTTTCAGAACTCTTTGCAAACCATCCTTTCTAGCAACTGAGGCTGATTGGCAGATCAGGAGCCCGGGACCTCCCCCTGGGTCCGCTGTGCGTTAAGGAGCCCTCTCAGGGTCTCAGATCTGTGGCTCCGGCCTGGCCCACCCCCAGGGTCAGGGCACTGACGGGATGATTGCCTCCCATGAATGCGACCAATGGCCCGAGATGCTCCTGACGCTCCGTGGAGCCCCAGACCCACAGTGCCGGTGGGGAGGGAGGGGCGGTGCAGGGGAAGGGAGACTCTGGCAGCTTCCTGCCCCAAAGTCTCTCCCCTCCCTAGCCGCTTAGCACGCAGCCACCTCATCCCTGCTGACAGACGCCTCAACTTCCCGGGGAGGCCACCACCCAGACCCCGCTTTCTGCAATGGGGAGCGAGCCTGCTGGGACTGACCCAGCCCCCGAGATGGGGTGCAGGGCCCCGTCAGCTTTCCCCCCGGGCCCCCTACCCCAGGCTGCCTCAGGCAAACGCAGGGACCACGGGCCAGCCAGGCGTCCAGCCCAGAATTCTGCATTTCTGGTTGTAGGTTTATAGTCTGCCTCCCAGTCTAGAATGAGCCCCCCCCCGGAGGCAGGGCCATGGGGGCCAAAGGCCGGGAGGGGGCAGCCCCCCCCACCAGACCAGAGGCTCTACCTGCCTCCTCTCGCCCCCCAGCAACCCCAGGGCCGCCTGCCTCTTGCACGGTTCGCTGCCCCTCACTTAGATGAGCTATCGATGAGCTATCGGCAAAGCTGGTGGCAGACTGCTCCTGCTGTCCCCGTCCCCGGCCAGTCAGCAAACACAGTCCCCACACAAGGGTCCCAAGGTGTTACAATTTCCGTGGGGGTGGGATGGGGATGTGTGCCGATGGCTTCTGCCCCCAGGAGGCTCGGCACACCGCCCCCTCCTCACACCCAGGGGCCAGGGGTGCAGAATGGCCTGTGCATGTCGGCACTGGGTCCAAGAACTCCCGCAGGCCACAGACGGTGGGGCCACGGGGCTGACGTGATCATCCGAAGCGTCCCAGGCAGCTGCCAGCCCGCCTGGGGTGACCTGACTCAACTTCGGGGTCTGCGGCAGGGTCGCAGCTCCAGGGCTGTGGCCCGTACCCGTGTGCGGCCCCACGGACAGGGGCCGTCTCTGCATCTTCACCGAGGCTCCTGCCCCGAGTCACCTGTGCGCCCTGGCCCGTCCACCTCCACCTGGTGACCCCCAGCAGCCACAGTAAACCAGCCCAGGGCAGAGCTGCCCCGGAGAGCAGCCCCGGAGACTCACACAATAGAAATGACTGGAAAAGGTGCCTCCATCTTCACAGATTAAGAAGGACGCGCCACCCTATAATTTCAGAGCCCAGCAGAGATTTTAATTTACATAGGAAGGGAGAGCCTTCCAGAGGAGCCGTCCGCCTCCTGTTACAGCTTCCAGGCGTAGTTCTGCAGTATCTTCAGTGGCTGAGAATCACCTTTGTGCATTTTGGTGAAGGGAAGGGAGGTGAAGGGTCACACCCCATGGCCACTGGGTCCCCAGTGGCTTCTACCCTCCAGCACACGCTCTGACCGTTTATTCTTGGGGTGTGTGCCGCCCAGGGAAGGGGGCACGCGGGTGCAGCCCCATGCCTCGGGGCCCAGCCCCCAACCCACTGGGAGCCCTTCACCACACAGACCCCATCCCAGCCACGCCCAGCAGAGTCCCGGCTGGGAGGGCCCTGCACGTGGATGACCGGGCCTCCGAGCCGCGTCCCGGCGTCCCGGAAGGGCCGTGGAGCCATCTGACTCCATTTCCCGGGAGATGGCATGAATCACGACCCTGACTTCTCCCCTGACTCAGAGTCTGGGGCCCGCGTTCCCACCTCCCCAGGGTCAGGTGGGCCCCCTTCCGCGGGGCAGAGCGGGGCAGTGGCTGGCCGGGCCCTGTGAGAAGCCCAGAGGCTGCTCCTCTGTGCCCGTGGCCCCTGGCGAGGCTCTGTCTCCAGGGCGGGGGCTGAGCTCCGAGGGTCCCGGCTAGGCCTGCCCCATCAGATCCGGCTGACCCTGCAGGCCCCGCCCAGAGCACCTGGGGGTCTCAGCGGGGCCAGCCAGTGCTGACCCCACAGGACAGAGCCCAGGCCCCAGGGTGGATGAGGGGGGATGGCAGGTGGACCTGTGTCCCCGGGACAGGGTCAGCGAGGAGCCCAGGATGGAGGCTCCTGCGTCAGGTGTGCGGCGGTCACCTGCGCGACCCTGCCTGGAGGGGCTGCCAGCACCAAATATCTATTCAAGTAAAACACTAATCGGCTCCGTCTGTATTGGCCTGGTGACTGACGAAGTGAGTAATCGCGGAAGTCTTAATTAAACCCATTTTTCTCCACGTGAGCAGGGGCGGGGCTGCGCGGGCCAGCACATCGGGCTCCGGGCTGGCCGTGTGCTGAGCCGGGAGTGAGCAGTCACGGGCGAGGTCGGCCCGAGGCCCCCACCCACCTCCGGGCGGACTGGCCGCTGCCGCCTTGTCCTATTACAGGGTTTGGGGGGAGGGTGCCCGCTTCAGTGGGGTTCTCCTGGGCGGCTGGGCAGACTCACGGCCACATTTACAAAATCGACTCCATCTTTTGCAGCTGACACAGCTCCACATCATTCAGGAACTGACAGGGCTCTGTGTCATGTTGTGAAATTCCGTAATATGCCAGGAATGTCCCTGCGGGGACGCCTCGGGACGCGTGCGCCGGACCCCGGGCGTCCCAGAGAAGAGCAGGAGACCCGCGGGGCTCTGGGCAGGGGCGTAGGGTCAGTGGGGTCCCGGGCTGGTGGCCTGTCCTGGGTCTGAGCGCCGGCCCCAGCAGAGGGGCGAGGGGACCGATCCGGCGGGCCTTGGGATGGAGCCTCGCCCCGGCTGTGGGCACAGAGGAGCAGCCTCCGGCCTCCTCGCAGGGCCTGGCCAGCGCTGCCTCGCTCTGCGCTGTGCACGGGGTACACACGTCCCTTCCCTGCACCACGGCTGCCTCTGGGGCCACTTCTGGGTACCCCCCACCCCCTCCCTCTCTGCTCTGTGACCTACACAGGGCTCAGCTCCGGAGACCAGAGTGTGTGCTTTGGAACCCAAAGGTCCAGGGTGAAGCCCTCAGCCCCTCTGCCCCACGCCCCCCCTCCGGCACACCTGTGCCCTGCCCTGCACACACAGCACCCCCCCACCCCCCTGCCCCGGCCTTTGGCATGTGCTGGCCCCTCGGCCAGGAAGGTCTTCCTCTGCCTGCAGCCTGCGTCACCAGGCAATGTGTCTGCTGTAGGGCAGCCCTGCTCCTGGGGGTGTCCTAGCAAAGTGGGGGGCTGGGGGGACGGGTGGCTTGATCTCACATGAGCCCCAGGGCAGCACGGGGTGTGAGGGCTCCCAAGACAAGAGGGAGCCATGCAGCGGGCTCTGGTCCCCTGGGGACCTCGTCGCCCCTTCCTTGGCCACTGGCCCCTCCCAGAGTGGGCTCAGCCTCCGCCTCCCTCCCCCTCCCCGGGCTGGAGGCTCCTCCGGGAGTGTTCACGGAAAATCAGACATGGAGATTGATGGGTTTCTCTGCTTCCTCAGAAACTTTAAAGATGGAGAAATGAGCCCCATCATCCAAGCAGGAGTAATAAACGGAAGCAGGTGTGAGGGCCAGGCGGGAACAGCTGGGCTGGTGGGGTGCGCACCCCCCTCCCAGGCAGTGGGGCTGGGCAGGCGGCAGGCGGGGCCTTAACCCTTCCACGCCCGCTGCAGGCCCGCCCCCGCTCCCACACACAGCCCACTCTGTGGGCTTTCCGAGCCCAGAGCTGACTGGCCACTGGGGACGGGGGCCCCTAAACGGTTCTCAGGCCCCCAGGTCATCTGTGCCTCGGCCGTGGCCTCCGGCCGCTCTCCGGCTCGTGTGCGAAGGGGCCACTGAGGCAGTGCGACCCCAGTGCCCCCGGGTGCCCTGTGGGGCAGAACACGCTCTGCAGAGGGAGAGGAGCCGGGGCTGCGCGCCCATTGCACCCCGTGTCTGTGCCCGTGGCCATCGCTCGGTACCCGCGGCTCTGAAGCCCCTGCTTCTCTGGGGTCCCCCGAAAGCGACGATGGTTCCCAACTCAGCCCCAAGTCCGGGCCAGCCGCGCTGCAGCAGTTAGCTGCTGTTCTAATTTTGGAACTTTCTTATGGGCTCCCTGTGGGGGCCGCGGACAGCCGCAGTCTCCTGTCCCACGTGAGCAGGTCAGGAGAGCCTGGGCCACTTCTCTGCAGGTCACACAGCCTCAGGCTGGCCGTTCCCCAAATCCATGTCTTGACTGGCACTGGCCTCTGTGGCTCCCCGGGTGTCTGCAGCACATCCCATTAGTACCGGGGGACGGCCGTGATGCCCACACAGCTGCGGGCAGAGGCCAGGACCCTGGGCCTTGGCCCAGGCGGCTCCTCGCAGGGAGCTCTCCCCACCCAGGATATGGGAAGAGGTCCCTGTGCCTTCTCACCATGGTCTCACCACTGGGCCAGGGTCTGGCTGGGTGGCCTCAGGCTTCCTCTCCAATTATAGCCACTCCCACGGCTCTGTGCCCCCGGGGTGCCCAGGCCGCCATGGGCATCACCTCAGCAGTGGTCCTGCTGAGGGTCAGACATGCCTGTGGCAGTTCCGGTGGGACAGTCCCCAGGTGCATCCCTGGGGGCCTCGTGGTGTTTCAGTCCTGAGACATGCCTGTCCCGGGAGAGGCGGAGTCAGGAGAGCCTGCCGAGGTGGCTTGGCTCACCAGGAAGGACACTCTCAGGGCCTACGGAAAGGGAGGGGCGCGGGTCATGGGGAGTGGCGGGGCCGGCGGGGCCGAGGGGAGGGCGGCTGGACCGCTGGGCCACTCAGGCCGCCCGTGCCTGGTAGGAGCCTGCAGGGCTAGAGGTGGACCTGGGAGGAGGCCGCCCAGTCCTCTCCTGGTGCCTGCCTGGACCTGGGTCCGGTGGCTAAGGCCCACCAGGCCTCGTAGGGACCAGGAGACACACCGTGGGGACCTCACCACAGAGTGACTCATATGGTCCAGGTCCCACCTCACGGCGATGCAAGCAGTCAGGACAAGATGGCCTTTGGGGGCCCTGGAAGGGCAACCCCGAATTGCAGCCCCAGAGGCCTCACGCCCTGCCCTCCACTAGGAGCCCTGGCCGTTAGGGCCACAGAGACGTGACTCGGGGCCGTCTGGGCACCATGTCTCAGTCTGGTCTGTAAGTACAAGAACAGGCTTCTGCTTCCAGCCAGGATGGACCGCAAGGGGCTGGATCTGCCCTCCCACAGGTAAACACGTAACAAGCCAGGTAAGATCCAGGAAACCACGGCCGGCCTTCAAGACCCTGGACCTCAGGTGGGAAGGAGGAGGGGCCCCTGAGAGGCCCCAGCTCACTTCCCAGAGCATTTCCAGCTTTAGTGCAGAGAGGAGACCCAGCAGGTTCAGGGGTCCCCACGAGGGGACAGACGGAGCTGGGAGTCCCGGGAAGCTGAGGCAGCTAGAGTTTGCAGGAGGGAGCACGGGAGAGGAGGGAGCCCCAGAGATCTGCAGAGCGTGAGGAACGTGCTCTCGAATGTGCCAGGAAAACCACCGAGAGGGTCACAGCAAGTCCTGCCCAGAGCTCACACAGGGCCGTGAAGAGTGCTCGCTCCAGGGGCCAGTGTGGAAGAGCTCCGGCTCACAGGACATCAGAAGAGCCCTAAGTGGTGGGGAGTAATTAACCCTATCTTGAGCCCCACTTCAGAAACCTTCAAAGCAAGACCCAAAAGGATCAAACCGTCTCTAAGTAACTGAACAACATCAAGACTGTAAAAATACAGAAGCATCCAGGAGCCAAGAAAGTAAAATCCACAATGTCTAACATCTGACCAAAAATTACCAGGCACACAAAGAAAGTACAACCCGTAACAAGGAAAAGTAAACCAATCAAAGCCCACCCAGAAGTGACACCAATGGAAGAGCCCGGGGACAGCGGCATGCGACGCGGTCACCGGATTCTGTGTGTCCTGCAGGGGAGACTGGCCACGCTCAGCAGACGCGAGGCGGGAGGGAGCGGAATCACCCTCTAAATGCACGTGGGGGGGGGGGTTGGCGGGAGGACGGGAACCGGGCAAGCTTGTGGCACAGCCACAGAAACGCCCCAGATGAAACCCAGGAAGAGAGGCAGGACCGGACATCGTGAGCAAGGCAGCCTGCACTGTCCAACGGCTCCTATCGGCCAAAAGTGCACGGAGTCAGGGGCTCCAGCTGCTGCAGGGGGTGACGTGACGGAGGAAATGAAGAAAGAACAGCCACAATTTTTTCAAACTCGATGAAAAATATAAACCTACAGATTGAAGACACAAGGAACCCCAAGCGCAGGAAACCCCAGCCACAGATAGAAACACGGCTGGAGCGCCGGGCCCCCAGCCCCGCCCAGCCCCTGGGTCCCCAGTCTCCCCCGCGCCCTTTCTGCCCCAGGGGAGCCAGCACCGGTTCCCAAAGGGGGACCGTTTGCTCCTCTAGCTCTGATCCCCCCTTGATTCCTGGAGGCTCAGCCCAGTGCTGTGTACACAGTCAGTGCCCAATTAGTGTTCCTGCTGTCACATGGCCGCCCAGGGCTCCAGCCGCACCCTCAGCGCGTGGCCTCTGGGGACGGCCTCTTAGGTGTCCCAGGGCGCCAGGTCCCCACCCCGCGGGTCTGGGAGAGCCGTGCCGCTGACGGGCGCCTCTGGCCTCGCCCAGACTCCCCAGCTCCTTCCCGGCTCTGCCTCTGATTTCTCGAAGCCCTGGGGGTTCTGTAAAAACTCTTGGGATTCTTGTAACCCCGTCGCTTTCTCTGGAAGCTGGCAGGCTGACAGACTCCGGTTATTCTTAGTGCTGAATTATTTATCTGTGTTCCCCTCCTCACCCACATTTCAGAATCTGTAACGTGGCTCCTGGGTCCGAGCCAAGGCCCATTTTCCCCCGCTCAAAATGAAGTAATTTTAAAATCTTTTGTCTTTAATTTTTTATCACCCAAACCATGCCCGTGGTAATTAAGCTTGGCAAGGGGTCGGAGCCTGGCAGGTCGCCGAGCCGATGCCAGGGAGCACCCCCCGTCCTCCACCCCCAGCTCTGACGAGGCCAGGCTGGGAGGAGTCCCCTGGCTCCCCCCAAGGCCACTGGATACATCATTCAGGGCAGAGCCCAGCCGGTCCCACTTGGGGCTTCTGTCCCACCAAGAAGTGCACCTGGCAGCTGGGGGAGCCGGTGGGGGGGCCTCCACACGACACCAGCACCCTCATCTCCCCAGGGTGGCCTCCTGGTGACCGCCCTGTGGGCAGGCGGAGTGGGCACATCACCACACACCCCGGAGCAGAAAACCCCCGGTCAGGTCGAAGCTCTCAGACTTGGCCTTGACTGAGGTGCCTCGGGCTGCCCGTCAGGGCCTCTTGTGACACCGTGTGGCCGCCGTGGGGGAAGTGAGGGTCTCCATCCCTCGGACTCGGGTCCGAGCCCGGGCACCCCCACGGCTGGTCTCTGCCTGCTACCTTTCCTTTCCCTTCCCATGAGGCTCCCAAGTAACAATGGCCTTCAGTCCCTCTGAGAGGGACCCAGGGGGACACACCAGGGCCCCACTGAGCCCAGTCACCGCTGGAAAATAAACACCACACATAAGTCCCTTCCAAACAGAGCCGGTGCGTCAGCCCTTCTCTGAGCGGCCTCTGCCCGCCCCCCCGTGAGGACGCGGCGCAAGAAGCACCCTTGATCCTACAGAGCTGCGCGCGGAGCAGGGACCGTCTGTGGCCCCAGCCTCTGTCCGCGGGCATTTTTGGGTTTAGACGGCGAGGCACCAGGCCAGGGGCAGAGAGCTGCCCAGACGGGGTACTTACCTCACCCCCCAGAGGCAGAGATGGGGCCTCGGAGGACAGGAGGTCACACCTGAGGCCACCAGGCAGGGACGGCAGGGTGTGCGCTGTCCTCAGGGCCCCGGGGCCCTGGCTGCAGTTTTGGGGGCAGAGCCGCAGGCAGCTGGGCACCGGGCGGCACTTCAGGGCTTCCTCCTCCTCCCTCCACAGGCCTGACGGGGCGGCCACCGCAGAGCCCGCGGCTGCAGCCTTCCCAGGTAGGGGGCCGGGGGGGGGGGCGGGGGACCGAGGGGGGACAGACGGGGGGAGGTGGGGGACAGGGGACAGAGGGGGTGTGGCCCAGCCCACCATCACCTCACAATCCACACGTATCATCGAGCTTTTGGAGACTCCCTTCCCCTGGACACACCCCTACTTTCAACACTCATCTGGACTCTGGCAGCCAGGGCACCTGAGAAGGCAGCTCCCCGCCTGGCCGCCCCCACGCCCCCCAGGGCACCCCGGGTGGAGGGGACATGGGGCCCCCGGAATGGCTGCGGGTGCCAGGGGGGGTGCCTCTCTCTCCCCAGGACGAAGTGAATCTCTCTGGTTCCTTGTGTCCAGGGTCCCGGTCGCATGGCCAGCAGGCTTCCAGGTCTGGGCCCCCTCGACCCTTGTATTTGGGGTGTTAGCAGAGCCTGTGGCCCACATGCCCCACCTTGTGCAGGGGAGCTGGGCTCTGGGCAGTGCCCCCCACCCTGCCATGCAGGCCTCAGGAGTCCCAACGACAGCCACGTGATTCTGCTGACTGGCCGGCAGAGCTGGTGCTGTGGTCCCTCTATTTTAGGACCCGGGGCCCCCCCGTGCATCCCTGAGGGTGGGCAGAGGGGATGTCCTCTGCACTCGGTTAGGGGGTCCGATGGGCGACGGGCTGGAGGAGGGCCAGGTCCCGAGGAGAAGCGATTTCCAGGCTTTGAGGGGTGAAGCCAGTGGGTGGCCGCACCGGCTCCGTGGGGACGCTGGGCACAGAGCCCACGGCCAGACCACGTGGGCCAGGCCTCGGGTGGCTTCTGAGGCCGGCACGGTGGCCACCGGCCAGACCTCCTGCCGTCCGCGGGGAGCGGAGCATCGGCGGCGAGGTCAGCCGAGGGCGGGGGCTGGTCCCGCGGCCGCTGCCCACGGAGCTCGCTCCCCAGCCGGGCCGCTGGCCGCAGGCTGGCGTAGCTGTGTCCCGGGAACACCTAGAAACGGGCTGCTTGGAAACACTGGCGTTGCCATGCGCGGCTTTTCCTCCGGGCCGGCCAGGGGGGCCTGGTGCCCGGGGCTGCGGAACGGGGGCCCCTTCTCAGGCCCCCCAAATTTCTGAAGGAATTGACTCAAAGCCCAGCAAATTCCTGCTCCGCCCCCCCCAGGGCCCTTTCCCGTCCTGCCCCCGAAACACAGGGCGTCCACAGTCCCTGGTGAGTGTGCGGTGAGGGGAGTGCCCGCTTCCCAGACCAGGGCGCTGGAATGTTCTCTCTGACGGTGTGAGCCGCCTCCTGCGCCCCGGTTCAGCTGCGGCCGCATTCCTGGTGAGAGCCCGGGCCAGCCCAGCGAGGTTTTTCCACGCTCTGGTGCCAGCCCCCTCGGGCTCGGGGGAGGGGAGAGGAAGGTTTCCATGGCAACCGCACTTTCTGTTATTTCTTATTTTCTTTTTTATGGTTTCTCCAACTTTGAAGCTCTGCAGACAGTTTACAGACTGCAGAAGGGAAAGTGCTTCTCTGTCCCCGGGCGGCCCCCCCCCCACCCCAGCCCGGCCCAGCCGGCCGGGGGCTTCAGACAGACCCGACGATTGTGTCTTCCGAGGCTTAATTATTTAAAAAAACATTTTAGAAGAAATGAATTACTTTTCTGCTAAAAAGATAGGGAGTTTTGTCAAAAGAATCCTTGCACTCAGCCGTGCAGCCCCATCGGGGGTGAGGGGTGCTCCACCCGCCAGGTCCTGGGGCCACAGGGCCCGGGAGAAGACTGGGGGTCCCGGGCAGGGCCTGAGGGAGGGCGGAAGCCGAGGCCAGGGCAGGAGCCGGGCAGCTGGGGGCTACCAGGGACGGAGTTTGAGCACCCGTGTTTTACAGGGGAGTATGTCATCATGATCCACGATGTGACCGATCCTCCCTTCCTGGGCCACACGCTGCCCACTGCCTTCAAGCACCTTCGGGTCTTGGGGAAGGGGACGGACCGGCAGCCCCACATCCCTGGAGAAGGCCCCGAATCCCCGAGCTAGAAGAGCCACCCCCTTGTGCCCCAGAGCCATCCATGTCCCCCCTCCCTCTTCCTCCCCTTCCCCCGTTGGCCTAGTGGGGGCTGGAGGGGCACCTTTCATGCACCCCAAGGCCACTGGCTTTAATAAAATGTTCAGTACCGACTACCAAGAGGTGCTTTACCCAGACGCAAGCCCTTCCCCACACACCCAGGATACCCGTAGGGGCTCCCCTGGGTGACTGCCAGGCCCCCTTCGGGCTGGCACCCCCGGGGCCCCAGGATGAGCCCAGGCTGGGCTGGGAACGCGCCGGACCTTGTCCCCCTGCGACAGAGTCCGCCAGCGACGCTGGCCTGACTGACCCCTCAGAGCAAATGCTGCCTCCCCACCCACAACCCCTGCCTTGGAGGGTGCCCCCCCACCGCCCCTGAAAGCAACCCGGAGACACGGGAACCAGCCGCCAAAGGAGGAATCAAGAGGCGGTAAGCAGGTGACTGGTTTTCCGGAAATAGGCTTCGTGTCTGCGGGCACGGGACGGGGACACCTCAGGGATTTCACGGCTGCCTCTGAGCCACAGCCAGTGCCCGCGAGAGAGGGGCTCCGGGCAGGCAGCGGGGCCCCCTCCTGCGTCCTCTCCTGAGTGGGCTCACCCTGGTGCACCCCGTGCTGGGGGGCTGCACTTGCCCCTGGGCCGCGAGGCCCCCTGCCTCTTCTCGTCCTGAGAAACAAGGAGTGGGGAAGAGCATCCAAGCCCCCCCCCCCCGCTGCTCCTGGCCCAGAACCCCCGCAGAGCCCGTGCCCCTCCTCCTGGACGAGGACCCCAGCCCCACTCCCTCCTGGATGGCGGGACCACCCACCCCCGCTCCACCTGTGCCCCCCGCTGCTCCCTCGCCCCCCCTCACTGCTGGGCCAGGGCTCAGCCCCCAGTCCTGGTGCTGCTGGGCCCCCGGCGAGGCGCAGGGGAGAGGAGTGACGGGATGGCCTCCCTCCGGCCCTCAGGGCATTGCAGACGAGCACCCCACACCAGCCCACCCCCCCGTTCCCTGATCGTCTGCTTCTCCCCTACACGTGCTGGTCATGATGCCTACAGTGCTCGCCTCCCTGATGGCACCTTCTCACGAGGCCTTCCTTGGCCACCAGCTCTGAAGCCTCACCCACCTCACGTCCTCTGAGCAGACGGGGGCTGGCGCACCGACCCCCTTCACTTGTCTGCTCCCCAACGTTCAGAGGAGATGTTCGGTCTCTTTTGGTCACTCGCACAGCTTTAACATCCAGCACATGTGTTGCCCACAGGAGGCCTCCAACAAATACTTGTTGAATGAATGAGTGCATTCAGAGCACCTGCTCTGTGCCAGCCAGAACGGGAGGCCTGGAGACAGACTGGGCAGAGGAGGTGTGCAGGGAGACTGGGAGCTGAGTAGCTGGCAGGATGGCTAGAAAGATGGTTTGATGGACGGATGGAAGGAAGGGTGGACGGATGGATGGACGGATGGATGGTGGATGGATGGATGGATGGATGGATGGATGGTGGATGGTGGATGGATGGATGGATGGATGGTGGATGGATGGATGGATGGATGGTGGATGGATGGTGGATGGTGGATGGATGGTGGATGGTGGATGGATGGATGGATGGATGGGTGGATGGTGGATGGATGGTGGATGGGTGGATGGATGGATGGGTGGATGGTGGATGGATGGATGGGTGGATGGTGGATGGATGGATGGGTGGATGGATGGGTGGATGGACGGATGGATGGATGGTGGATGGAT